>NC_058522.1:382744194-383050861 GCF_904849725.1 Hordeum vulgare subsp. vulgare | reverse complement strand
TAGTGTGTGCACTTTGCATTCCAAAAGCATATTTAAATAGTGCACACATCTAGGGGGAGCCTGTCTATATTTTCTAGAAAGTAAGGTTTGCATTCTATCTCATATTTATCTTCTATGCAAATCCCGTGTTGTCATCAATCCACCAAAAAGGGGGAGATTGTAAGGGCATATTTCTACCCCAATGGTTTTGGTGATCGATGACAATACTTTTGCGGACTAACCGTGTGCACTAAGCCTTTCAGGTATTTCCTCATTTGGCACAAACACGATTCATGCCCCTCGGTGTATTTATATGAAGACGGCTTTCTCTCTTACGTTTCGTTGTTAGTGCACTTGAGTCGTAGGAAAAGTCGTACTATCAAGAGGGGTTCTGCCTCGGAAAGGTCTAGGTGGAATCATCACGTACACCTTCCCTCGCACCCTCTTTTCTGCCTCAATGGAGCTTCTTTTCTTGCCCATCTGTGCCCAAAAGGACTCAAGCGGTACTACCGCTCCTCGGAGCGGTACTACCTCTTATCATCGCTAGTACCGCCCAGGCCGACGGTAGTACTGCTCCAGGGCGGCAGTAGCCCAGCTTGTACGGCTGGCTAGTACCGCTGTCATGGATCTCAACACTTTTTGTGTAGGACTTTGCGGTAGTACTGGGCGGTAGTACCGCCCATTGGGCGGTAGTAATGCTTGTTACTACCACGTCGAGAAACCTTAGTTCTTCTATCCTGGGACCGCAACCGATCCCGAGCGGATATAGGAGGCCATACTACCTCTTATGAGCGGTAGTATCGCTTCTGGCAGCGGTACTACCGCTCCGACAGTGCTACCGACCCCTGCCCTCCACTGAGACTGGTTGCCCTCTTCCTGAACGGTAGTACCGCTCACTCTGGAGTGGTGCTACCTCTTATCATCGATAGTACCGCTCTAGTGCGGGCAGAACTAGTGGGTAACGGGCAGATTCTCCCCCCACTATATAAAGGGGTTCTTCTTACCAAATAAGCTCAACTTTCCCAACCATAAGCTCCATTTTTGCTCCAAGCTCCAGTTTTGCCCGATCTCTCTCCCTAGCCAACATAACTTGTTGATACTCTAGGGTTTGCTTGAGGGGGCCTTGATCCTCACTTCCACCAAGAGAAATTTGATCCCCCCACTAATCCCGCGCGGATCTTGTTACTCTTGGGTGTTTGAGCACCCTAGACAGTTGAGGTCACCTCGGAGCCATATTCCATTCTGGTGAAGCTTCGTGGTCTCGTTGGGAGCCTCCAATTCAGTTGTGGAGATTTCCTTAACCTTGTTTGTAAAGGTTCAGTTGTCGCCTTCAAGGGCACCACTAGTGAATTCACGACACCTCATATTGTGTGAGGGCGTGAGGAGAATACGGTGGCCTTAGTGGCATCTTGGGGAGCATTGTGCCTCCACACCACTCTAACGGAGACGTACTTCCCCTTGTGGGAAGGAACTTCAGGAACACATCCTCGTCTTCGTCAGTTCCACTTGTGGTTACTTCTTACCTTTACTTGTGTTAATTACTGACTTGTTATTCTTGTTGCGAGCATCATATAGGTTTCTCTCTTAGTTACATATTTAAACAACCTATTTGTTGCTAACACTTAATTTGATTAAGTAAAGTTTAAAAGTTGTTAGTTGCCTATTCACCCTCCCCCTCTAGTCAACCATATCGATCCTTTCAGTCGGGTTCTGAACATATTGCTTGTCTTACTTTGTATACATCATGTCATCTTGCTCTAAGCATTACTCTATTTCATACTTAATATTCTAGATGCATGATGGATAGCGGTCGGTGAGTGGGGAAATAGTAGTAGATGCAAGAAGGAGTCGGTCTACTTGTTTATGGATGTGATGCATATATACATGATCATTGTCGTGTATAACATGTCATAAATATGCGATATTCTGTCGACTGCCGAACAATAGTTTGTTTACCCGTCGTATGTTATGTTCAAAAGAGAACCCTCTAGCAAAAACTATGGCCCGAGATCTACTCAAATATAAATACTAAAACTCCAAAAATATTTTGCTGCAATTTATTTACAATTATTTACTTTTATCTATTTATATTATCTATCTACTAGTATTTAATCCTTGCAAGTAATGAGTTCAAGGGGCTTGACAACCCTCTTGCCTGCGTTCAGTGCAAGTGTTTGGTTCTGTGTGTGCGGGTGCTACTAAATAAGGTTGGCGTGATTCTCCTATTGGTTTTGTAACCTTGGTTATCACTAAGGGAAATACTTATTTCTACTGTGTTGCATCTCCCCTCCTTTTTGGGGAAAAACCCAATGCAGTTTACAAGTAGCAATCTTTTTCATCAATTCAACTCGGCAGGTGGTTCTTTTGAACAAAACATTGCAAGGATTTCATGAAACTAAGTCATATGTCTAATTTTATACTGTGTTTTTTACCATGGCTAATTATTGTAATGTCTGAGAGAGGTTGTTTCACAATTGTCAAGTTTGTGGTTTAATAAAAGCAGTGACATCTCAATTTGCATTTGAATTCAAATTTTGCACAAATTCATATAAAAATTGTCAAATATGCTCGCCAATTTTTGCAATATAACATAAATTTACCGCGCATACAAATTGTGACGGTTATGGACACCGTCACCGGCGTAAGGTCCCACACGTAAGAAACCATGGCACCCGCATATGGACCCGCATGCCAACATGCAAGTTAGCACAACAATGGGCCCACATGTCAAAACTGTTGACCGGTCAGACGACACATTTTCACCGAAAAAACTAAGCCTGGTCCCACTTGTAAGCAGACATGTCAACATCTTTTGGGTCCATGAGTCAGCAATGTTGATCGGCTAAACTGACGCTGATTTATTATTGACGGGATCATCGGCAATAAAACCCATGTCGAACCCACATGGAAGAAGCCACATCAGCAACCGCTAGCCCCACGTGTCAAAATATTTGACCGGTCAAACATGTGGACAAATCACTAGTGATGGGATTATCGTCGCCACAAAGATCTTAGGCGGTGAATTGGGCCATCATAGGTGACATTTTGGGCCCTCACCTTGGTTCGTCGCCTAACATGCAAACTTGTGTGACGAAAAAATTGGTACCGTCCAAATTTTAGTTTCTATGATGGTGCTTCAGTGACGATGGGGGGTGATGGCTGGAAAATGTCACCAACGTATTTTTTCGTGATGTAAAAGTGTTATACATGACACAAGTGAAGTGTCGCAAAACAGAGCAAAGTTTGTAGTGAGAAGTGGCTCCATAGGCTCCACCACCACGCAGGCAGTCAGAGGAACAAGTCCAACACCAACACCAAGCCAGTTGCCCGCAAGGAAAAAGATCCAACCAAGTCTGTGTCAGAATGAAGAAAATGAGTATTGGGCATACTCTGAGAGGAATCCCTAGTGTCGTCCTCAGGACCCTTCTCTGCATGGATGCCCTTTCTGGAACAGGGATCAGGCAACCGTGTACCTTGACAGGATTAAAAGCAATAAGATCATCTTTGTTAAGACCAATTCTATGAGCATCGAGCACATGAGGAAGGATCCGACTTACTTTGAAGAGGCTCTTGTTGGATTATCCAAACATTACGATCTTGGTAAGTATTGGAGTCTTTCATGTTGAGTTCGGTTAGGATTAAAAGTGTGATCAATGTTGCCAGATCGTTAGCAATACTAGTAGTATATATGTGTGTGTTGGAGGATAGGAAAGTGCAGGTTTTGAGTCGGTTTGGAGTTTCCTTTGCTAGCTTCTACGTGATGTATACGGTCTGTGTTTGGGTTAGAGAAACACAAGTTGGAGGTCGGGGTCATGTATTGTTGGGGAACGTCGCATGGGAAACTAAAATTTTCCTACGCGCACGAAGACCTATCATGGTGATGTCCATCTACGAGAGGGGATGAGTGATCTACGTACCCTTGTAGATCGTACAGCACAAGCGTTAGAGAACGCGGTTGATGTAGTGGAACGTCCTCACGTCCCTCGATCCGCCCCGCGAACAATCCCGCGATCAGTCCCACGATCTAGTACCGAACGGACGGCACCTCCGCGTTCAGCACACGTACAGCTCGACGATGATCTCGGCCTTCTTGATCCAGCAAGAGAGACGGAGAGGTAGAAGAGTTCTCCGGCAGCGTGACGGCGCTCCGGAGGTTGGTGATGACCTTGTCTCAACAGGGCTCCGCCCGAGCTCCACAGAAACGCGATCTAGAGGAAAAACCGTGGAGGTATGTGGTCGGGTTGCCGTGGAAAAGTCGTCTCAAATCAGCCCTAAAACCTCCATATATATAGGTGGGAGGGAGGGGATCTTGCCTTGGGGTCCAAGGACCCTCAAGGGGTCGGCCGAGCCAAGGGGGAGGACTCTCCCCCCCCAAACCGAGTTGGACTAGGTTTGGTGGGAGGGAGTCCCCCTCCCTTCCCACTTCCTCCCTCTTTTTTTTCTTTTCCTTTGATTTCTTATCCTTGGTGCATAGGCCCCCTTGGGGCTGTCCCACCAGCCCACTAAGGGCTGGTGCGCCACCCTCATGGCCTATGGGCTTCCCCGGGGTGGGTTGCCCCCCCGGTGAACTCCCGGAACCCATTCGTCATTCCCGGTACATTCCCGGTAACTCCGAAAACCTTCCGGTAATCAAATGAGGTCATCCTATATATCAATCTTCGTTTCTGGACCATTCCGGAAACCCTCGTGACGTCCGTGATCTCATCCGGGACTCCGAACAACATTCGGTAACCAACCATATAACTCAAATACGCATAAAACAACGTCAAACCTTAAGTGTGCAGACCCTACGGGTTCGAGAACTATGTAGACATGACCCGAGAGACTCCTCGGTCAATATCCAATAGCGGGACCTGGATGCCCATATTGGATCCTACATATTCTACGAAGATCTTATCATTTGAACCTTAGTGCCAAGGATTCGTATAATCCCGTACGTCATTCCCTTTGTCCTTCGGTATGTTACTTGCCCGAGATTCGATCGTCAGTATCCGCATACCTATTTCAATCTCGTTTACCGGCAAGTCTCTTTACTCATTCCGTAATACAAGATCCTGTAACTTACACTAAGTTACATTGCTTGCAAGGCTTGTGTGTGATGTTGTATTACCGAGTGGGCCCCGAGATACCTCTCCGTCACACGGAGTGACAAATCCCAGTCTTGATCCATACTAACTCAACTAACACCTTCGGAGATACCTGTAGAGCATCTTTATAGTCACCCAGTTATGTTGCGACGTTTGATACACACAAAGCATTCCTCCGGTGTCAGTGAGTTATATGATCTCATGGTCATAGGAATAAATACTTGACACGCAGAAAACAGTAGCAACAAAATGACACGATCAACATGCTACGTCTATTAGTTTGGGTCTAGTCCATCACGTGATTCTCCCAATGACGTGATCGAGTTATCAAGAAACAACACCTTGTTCATGATCAGAAGACACTGACTATCATTGATCAACTGGCTAGCCAACTAGAGGCATGCTAGGGATGGTGTTTTGTCTATGTATCCACACATGTAAATGAGTCTTCATTCAATACAATTATAGCATGGATAATAAACTATTATCTTGATACAGGAATTATAATAATAACTATATTTATTATTGCCTCTAGGGCATAATTCCAACATGTATATATATGCACACCCTAGTGCGTGAGTTTTGTTGTACCGAAGAGAAAACAAGAAAATAAAGGGAAGAATTAGAGGGTGCAAGATGCACCCCTCACAAAGTGCTTATCGCGTGTTTTCATGATATTTTGATGTGATTGATCCTGTGGCCAAAAGCCAACAATTGGTATCAGAGCAAGGTCGATTTGAAGTTGCGCTTGCCCCGGGGTGGCGACCCGACTAGCGCCTCGGGGCGGGCAATATAGTCGTTGGGTGGTGCAGCGACAAGGAGGAGCAGACAATATAGTCGTTTGAGCAGCGACATGGAGGATCGTGCAGTAGTTGTTCGGTGGAGCAACGTTGAGAAGGTGGTGAGGATGATGTCGCAAGCGAGGCGACGAATTCTTGTCGTTCGATGAAACGACCTGAAGAAGGGCGATGAGCTATCATCGACAAGGTACTGATGATTGTTGATGGTTATGAAAGTGTCTAGTTGCCACTGAGTAGTTCATTAAGATCATTGTTGGAGGGTGCAACATGGAGATGGCGAAGTTGTGGGCCGTCATCAAGGCTTGCACGTGAGTTCTTGTAAGGTGCGTCCAAGAGCTCAGGTGTGTGAGTTTTCTGCTGCAGTTGAGATGCGTCACTGGCCGAAGACATTTGAGAGCTTGAGAGGATGGAAAAAGGAAGTTGCGCCCTGCTTTTCTGTGTGTGATCAAGGAGTTCCAGCGAGTTTGTATACGGAAATTTGTGTTGCACGTATACAGCGACTTGTGTTGCTGTTGGACCAGTCGGGTTCCATCAAGATCGTGCGCTCGATCTTGGGCAAAGGGAACAAGTTATGGCGAGTTCATGTATGGAAAGATGTGTTGCTCGTACATGAAGAGTTGTGTTGCCACCGGACGCGAAGTGTTTTTTGGTAAGATGTGTCACCGACAACAAGAATAAGGTGTGGAGTTGGGTCCAAGTGCTGGTCTGCGAGACATTTGTCATGGTCGAGGGACTCCAGTGAGATGCATCTTCAAGGCGTGAAGACATGAGACGTCATGGTCGAGGTGCTACAATGAAGGTGTATCTCCAAGGGGCGAAGACGTGCACGGAGACAAGATGGTGGGCTATCTACGTGTCGCAACGAGAAGACGAAGGCCAACGTGAAGATGGATGCGCACCAGTTAAGCTGAGTTCCTGCATTGAGAGGCTATGTGTTTAGTCTCCATGTAGCACGCTAAGATATGACGGCGTGGGCTGGTAATCTAGGTGATATGTTGGTTTCAATTCAACAAGTCGAAAGTTTGGATTAGGGGGTGAATGTTGGATAATCCAAACATTACGTGAGTTGATCTCGGTAAGTATTGGAGTCTTTCATGTTGAGTCCGGTTAGGATTAAAAGTGTGATCAATGTTGTCGGATCATTAGCAATACTAGTAGTATATACGTGTGTGTTGGAGGATAGGAAAGTGCAGGTTTTGAGTCGGTTTGGAGTTTCCTTTGCTAGCTTCTACGTGATGTATACGGTTTGTGTTTGGGTTAGAGAAACACAAGTTGGAGGTCGGGGTCGTGTATATATATACACACCCTGGTGCGTGAGTTTTGTATCAAGTTGTACCGAAGAGAAAACAAGAAAATAAAGGGAAGAATTAGAGGGTGCAAGATGCACCCCTTGCAAAGTGCTTATCGCGTGTTTTCGTGATATTTTGATGTGATTGATCCCGTGGCCAAAAGCCAACAGCTCTTGCTCTGTGTGAGCAGTTTGACATCCTGAAGATCGCCGCGTTCAACTATGACTTGAAGCCCTATATGGTGGCAGAATTATTTGCCATGGTGTACTTTGTGAAAGATGATGATAGAAATATGATATGGATGACTCATGGCACGGAGATGTGCTCAACATGGAAGGTGTTCATGAATAGTCTGGGCTACAATGATGAGGCGTTGGAGAACCCCATTGGTCTTCGTGCTCACATGGAGTCAGATCCAACTCACAATTCCAAGTTGCTTTGTCGCGTGATCATTACTCCAAGGCCGAAGGAACCGAAGAAGGAGTTGAAACCATTCTTCGACATTTTGCATCGATCTTCACACACTCTATCTTCCCTCGAGTTGGGAACCTTGATATTGTACATGGTTATTTGGTTGATATGTTTGATTATGTGCCACAAGGAGAAGCGAACGACCACAATGTTGGATGTATCTCATGTGATGTGGAAAGAGCTCATCAATGCTACCTACGACAACCACGTGCCTATCTATGCTCCTTTCATCTTAAAGCTTACTATGGATACGTGGAACTCAATGTTCCTTAAGGAGAGGCTCACACTGTACCTTTAACGAGCCATGGGGTGATTAATCTGAGACAGAAGGAGCATTGTGCTTCGGTTCACCAGTTTGATACTGAGATTCTGGCTGCTCACTTCGATGAGGCCAATGTGCCAGCTTATGTGCCTGGCCATAGCACACTTGGGGACAGTCCGGATGGGTTGCCAAGCTCAAGAGGAAGGAGAAGAAGCTCTTATGTCTCCATACCGATGTGCACCACAAGTTGTACCTGACTCATGTGTATGAGAAGGTTGCACGCTAGCAGAAGAAGGCGATTAGGAGGGAAATGGGTCTTGAGGTAAAGAATGGCTCAAAGGACAAGATCACTTGATAAGATAGATGGATCTTTGGTTATAACCACTGGACAGACTCAGATGAGGAGATCCATGAGTAGGAGTCTGAGGATCACGAGAAGGAGGAGGAGGATTCTGACGATCCCATGGATGGCTAGTAGAGCTACCACCTCAGGATGCTTAGTCACCCTTTGCCTTTTTGGCGTATTGATGCCAAAAGGGGGAGATTTTAGGACCATCGAATGATTTGTAGGTTTGCCGAGTCACAAGCTTGTCTCATTTGCTTTGGTTTTATGTTTGTGAACTATCGTCGTTTTCTCACGACAGATGCCATGGGTAGGCTTATCGAGAGTGGTTGGGACCGAAGGGACACCGACGGGCTCCGGGAACGAGATTGGTAACTAGCAATGCAAGACACACAATGTACCCAGGTTCAGGGCTCTTCGTGGGAGATAATACCCCTAGTCCTACCAGAGTGATTGATGAACCAAGATGATTACAAGATGCTCCTTGAGTTGTTCGACTGAGGAGGAAGATGGAGCAGCCGGCTTGCTATCTTCCTCTCCTGTGTGATGTGTGGGTGTGAGAATGGTCGACCCTATGCATGGAGGGGCCAGGGGGTTTTATAAACGAACCCCCGACCTACAAAATGGATACTAGGTACAAGGTGGGGGGGCCGGTGATACGTCTCCATCGTATCTACTTTTCCAAACTCTTTTGCCCTTGTTTTGGACTCTAATTTGCATGATTTGAATGGAACTAACCCGGACTGACGCTGTTTTCAGCAGAATTGCCATGGTGTTGTTTTTGTGCAGAAATGAAAGTTCTCGGAATGTCCTGAAAATTTATGGAGAATATTTATGGAAAATATGAAAAATACATGCGCAAAGATCCATCGGAGGGGACGGGCTAGTGGGCCACAAGCCCTGTAGCCGCGGCCTCCCCCCTGGCCGCGGCTACCAGGCTTGTGGGGCCCACGTGGCTCTGCCGCCCCAATTCCAGCGCTATTTATTCCCTTTCGTCCCGGAAAAAATTAGGAGAGAAGAGTTCATCGCGTTTCACGATCCAGAGGCGCCGCCACATCCCGTTCTTGCCCTGGAGGGCAGATCTGCAGTCCGTTTTGGGCTCCGGATCAAGGAGATCGTCGCCATCGTCATCATCAACCTTCTTCCCTCTCCAATTCCATGAAGCTCTTCATCGTTCGTGAGTAATCTATTCGTAGGCTCGCTGGGCGGTGATAAGTAGGATGAGATCTATCATGTAATCGAGTTAGTTTTGACGGAGATTGATGCCTAGTATCCACTATGTTCTGAGACTGATGTTGCTACTACTTTGCCATGCCTAATGCTTGTCACTAGGGCCCGAGTGCCATGATTTCAGATCTGAAATTATTATGTTGTTACCAATATATGTGTGTTTTAGATCCGATCTTGCAAGTTGTAGTTACCTACTATGTGTTATGATTCGGCAACCCCGGAGTGACAATAACCGGAACCACTCCGAGTGATGACCATAGTTTGAGGAGTTCATGTGTTCACCAAGTGCCAATGCGTTGGGACGGTTCTTTATTAAATGGATAACCTTAATATCCCGTAGTATCCATTTGGACCCCGCTGCCACGGGAGGGATGGACAATAGATGTCATGCAAGTTCTTTTCCCTACGCACGTATGACTACACACGAAATGCATGCCTACATCACATTGATGAACGGGAGCTAGTCACATATCTCTCCGTGTTATAACTGTTGCATGATGAATGTCATCCGACAAATCACCGATTCATTGCCTACGAGTTTGTCCCACTGCCACTGTGTAACGACCAAGATGCGGTCCTTTCCGGTCTGGGGGTCGAGGCCTCGAATTGGAAAGGAGCGCATCTAAGCGTCTCGCAAACGGGTAACACATCACATACATAATAATAAAGATAGACAATCCGGGATTCAATTGCCTTCTCATAAATATTTCAGAGTACATCACACATACAACCAAGGTAGTTCCGCTACGGACTACAAAACATAGAAATGCTATGCTAACCTGCCTGCAGGCCCACGATCACGACCACGCCTCAATCTTCTGGATAGTTCACGTAAAGGCGGTCTCTCTCCTCGTCGTACTTCCATGCCAGCTGAGTGCCGTCGGGATCATCTGTCTCTGGGGTACCTGTACCTGTTGGGATTTTGGAGGAATCCGTGAGCCACGGGGACTTAGCAATCTAAGACCTTGGTGCCAGAACTAGTCAAGTTATTAGGTAGGATAAGGTGAAGTGTTTAAGGTTGCAACATCCTAAGCTTGATTTGGTGGCTATCTTACGTAGCATTTATGAAGGTGGTCTACACTAGCGGTCTTGATTACTTGATCACTAAGTGATCCTGAACACCTATCTACAACATTCATAACCCCACCGTGTTCCCGATCGAAGAGAGATCTTCGAGGGGACAGTCACGGTTACGCACACAGTTGGAAATTTTATTAGCTTAAGTTTAAGTTATCTAATACCGGATGTTAACAAAATATTCCAAGTTGCCACATAACCGCGGGCACGACTTTCCGAAAGATTAAACCCTGCAGGGGTGCTCCAACTAGTCCATCACAAACGTACACAGGCCGCAAAGTCATCCTCTATCACGAATCTCGTGATCTCGTCGGATTCCTTAGAATAAAACCTCAACTCTGGGGTAAACCAAAGCTTCACTGGGATTCCTATACGCAAGATATATCGCTAAGGTAAAGCAAGACTAGCAGGACCTCCCGACGTGTTGACGACCCCGATAAGAGCCGCATATCTCAGTCTCGGGACACGACGGATGGAAAAGCCTACAGGAGCCAAACCTCAAGTTTCCCTGTGGTGGCCCCCGCAGTCTGTCCATGTTGGACCAACACTCATGAGGAGCACTGGCCCGGGTTGTTGATTAAATTCCTTGGGGTAGCTACTCCCTATGCATATTATTATTAAGTGATTAGCAAATTAACACCAATGTTGGGTCCTGCCGGACAAGCCTTAGCACTACGCGATTTATCAAGGGGTCCCCATAACAACCCCGAACGTGTTAGGAGCGATCGTTATGGAATCAAACACCGGTAACCGGTAACTAAGGCGGCAATAACGGAACAAAGCACCCGGCAAAAGGCTAGGCCTTCCGTCATTTACCAAGTATATAGGTGCATTAATTAAATAACAGAATTTAGGATAATGATATCAAGCTCATGTTATCACATGAGTCAAAGCACCTGCATCTAGCAACGCTAACATTAGTAGCTGAGCAAAGCCTACTTAGCCATTCAAGTTTTGCTAGGAAGAGATCAGTGTATTGGTTCATGGCATATCAAGAGACAATTTAATTTCAGTGGTAGGCAGCGAGCAATATGACATGGAAATGCAAACTAGCATAACAAGTCTAGAGATGGAATCAAGGTCATATCATCTTGCCTGTGATATCCTCAGCTTGGAATGGTTCTTGTTCGTCCTGCACGTACTCTCCCGAATCCACGTACTCGTTCTCCGAGCCCAGTTCTACCCAACATAATAATAACATCCAATGAACAACAGCACCTCAAGATGCAACAAGCACATGCTGCATGAGATGAAAATGAGCATGCATCACTATTTCTATCACTAGCACAAGCAAAGGAAACTACTACAAGTTTCTGGACAGAACTGTACCCTAAGCTATTTTTACATGCATTAGAATGAAATGATCAGATGCATCTCATGAAAACGATGCAAAACCATATAAAGAACATTACAATCGGAGCTACGGATCAGCGGGAATCAACGAAACAAGATATGAAGCCCTACGTGTAAAAAATCAACACCACACACTCAAATGGCACAAATCTGGTATTCCCAGGTTGCCAAAACATATAACCACCCAACATGAATGTATTGGATCAAGGAAGAACGCCACAACATCAACTAAGCACCCACAATCATCAAAATGACAATACTACACAATCTGCCATAATCTGCATCTTAGCTCTTGGTGAGCTACATGCAACATAGCTACAACCCTCCAAATATGACAAATAATATATGTGGCTGTAGCCAACCAAGAATACTACAAGCAAAAGCAAGAATCACACCAAAAGGAGTTAAACACAGGAATACACAAGGCTACAAACTTTCCCAAAACCATCAGATCTCAGGGACTTGGTGAAAATTCCTGCACCTGACTTTCTGTCTTAGTTCTGAAGCATTTTGACAGCAGCCAAAACATAACCTAAAGGATTCCAAATGGGATGAAATTTTACAGGGAGCTTCTCAAACATATCAGGTCCAAATTCCTAGCACTGAACTAAGGCTAGATCACAACACAATGACCAGCACAACCTCATGTACAGGAGAAGAAAAATGTTTCCAGATTCTCAGACTTGGTGAAATTCCAGATTTCACTAAGCTGGAATTTTCAGCCACATACCCACTTTGGATGGGCACCACTTGCACACATGGATTCCAAATCATGAATTCAAACCCACATGTGGTAGAGGGGGTCACCCTCTACTACCACAACCAAGAATCAACTACAAGAGCACATCACCATGCATGGAACCTAGCTCTAAACTTAGAAGAAAGTGCAAATATGACTTTCCAGAAAAATGCTCCAATGGAAAATCTAAGTTCACCAATGGATTCCTTCGGAAAATCTACCACAAAATCATATATAATATGTGGGCACTTACTTGGAACAAGTGACCACAAATTAAGGAAGAGGAAATACTCCAAATCATGACTAGGGAATAGTGCATCATTTCATGTAGTTTCACTATATCAACTACTACATGGTTGAGCTCATGTGCACAATGACAAAGTGACATGGGGGTTTGAACCCCATGTTTGTGTCATGCACATCAACTTCACAACCCCTTCTACCAAGCTACCCATACATACAAATCACCATGCCCTCTCACATATGGACATGTGAAGGTGCACAAGTGTTGCAAGGTGGGGCTGTTTTCACCAGATGCATACCATCAACTCATATGCATGTCATCTAGTAGAAACTCACACCACCTACACATGCTAGCAACACAAGAATGCTAACACATGCATATGGCAATCACACACACATGCATACCTGCACTAGCAACACCTCATGTGTGTGCAACACACACACACACATGCACGTCACCTACTGCCACCTCTTACTAGGCACCCAAGCATAAACACAAGCCACCTACATAAGATCATCTACTAGGAAACATCACCATACACACACATCCATTTGTGACTAACCTCATGTGTATGCACACACACACACATGCACCTCTCACAAGTACCCAAACATACACCACATTATCATCTACTACTATACAACACAAGCAAGGAGATAAAAACCAATCTCAACTAAAGTGATAATCACAAGACTATAAACACATGCATCCACTACTCTACTAAGTGCATATTCACACACACAAGAGCATCACCACTTATTCACAAGCCACCAACAATTGCACATACTTGCAGATTATGAGAGGAGGTAGCACAAACATAAATGTGCAACAAAATGGCTACCTCGCTACAAAGAACAAGGCTGCAAAAATAGTGAAACAGAGAACAAGGGGCAGAAAAAAATAAAAGGGAGGTACTGGGGGTCGAACCCTAGACCTGCTGCTCGAGCACACACATGCACAAGGCATCCACCACTCTGCTACGGTCACTGATATGACCAGAGAGGGGGTTCTCTCCAGGTATGGTTGATCTGCCTGCTACTGTGTCGAAGAAAAATACACGAGAAAGAAAAAGGGTTGTCGAGGGGAGGGATCGAACCCACGCCCTCACCACTCGCACACCACACCACATACCACTGGGCTACGCTACGAAGTCTGAACTACATCGCGCAAAGAATCAACTAAAGGGGTCCTCTGTGCTGAACTGCTACCGGCGGCAGACCGGAACAGGGGAGGGCTCTCGGCGGCGACATAGCCCAAATCGAGCAACGACTCGTGGAGGGGAGGGAGCCCGCACACACAGGAACTCATTTCCTTCGCTGACTTCGCCCGAGACCAACTACGGTGGCCTAGCTACGGTGCACGGCGGTGCCGGCGACGGAGACGCAGTACGTCGACGATCTGCTGCTCCTACATGATGAGCTACTGCAGGGAAGGGGGTAGGAGACGGATCTGCTCACCCTAGAGTAGGAGAACTCGGCCGCGATGGAGAGGAAGTAGGGGAAGAAGAGGTGGTCGCCGTTCTGGCCTGCTCGTCGGGGAGGGTTGTCGCCGTCGTGGAGAAGAGGAAGCACGGGAGTTCACGTCGATCTAGCCACGGGGATGGATTCGTGGATGACCCCGCGTGCTCGCTGAGTCGTCAGCGAGGGAGAAGAAGCTTGTACGCGGCGGCGAGGAGGACCTCAATCCACGGCCATGGTGGAGGAGCTCTACCTTACCTGACGCGGATCTTCAGAGAGTGAGGTGGAGAGGGGAAAGGAGGTGGCGGCGCGTGAGAGGGAAACCCTACTGCACGGACGCCAAGGGGGGCGCCTTTATGGAGGGAAGGAGCGAGGAACGTTCCTCGATGTCCGTGACGCCGTCAAATTGCTTCTGCTCTGAACCTGCTGGAGTGGAGCACTGACGACAGAAGGGGGAACGAGCACGCCGTCTACAAGGGCGCTACACACAAGAGAGGGGTGCTGGGCCTGCTAGTGGGAGGAGTGTTGGAATTATGCCCTAGAGGCAATGATAAATATAGTTATTATTATAATTCCTGTATCAAGATAATCGTTTATTATCCATGCTATAATTGTATTGAATGAAGACTTATATACATGTGTGGATACATAGACAAAACACTGTCCCTAGCAAGCCTCTAGTTGGCTAGCTAGTTGATCAAAGATAGTCAGGGTCTTCTCACTATGTACAAGGTGTTGTTGCTTGATAACTGGATCACGTCATTAGGATAATCACGTGATGGACTAGACCCAAACTAATAGACGTAGCATGTTGATCGTGTCATTTTGTTGCTACTGTTTTCTGCATGTCAAGTATTTGTTCCTATGCCCATGATATCATATAACTCACTGACATCGGAGGAATGCTTTGTGTGTATCAAACGTCGCAACGTAACTGGGTGACTATAAATATGTTCTACAGGTATCTCCGAAGGTGTTCGTTGAGTTAGTATGGATCGAGACTGGGATTTGTCACTCCGTGTGACGGAGAGGTATCTTGGGGCCCACTCGGTAATACAACATCACACACAAGCCTTGCAAGCAATGTAACTTAGTGTAAGTTGCGGGATCTTGTATTACGGAACGAGTAAAGAGACTTGCCGGTAAACGAGATTGAAATAGGTATGCGGATACTGACGATCGAATCTCGGGCAAGTAACATACCGATGGACAAAGGGAATGACATACGGGATTACGTGAATCCCTGGCACTGAGGTTCAAACGATAAGATCTTCATAGAATATGTGGGATCCAATATGGCATCCAGGTCCCGCTCTTGGATATTGACCGAGGAGTCACTCGGGTCATGTCTACATAGTTCTCGAACCCGCAGGGTGTGCAGACTTAAGGTTCGACGTTGTTTTATGCGTATTTGAGTTATATGGTTGGTTACTGTCGTGGTTTTTTCACGGCAGATGTCCTCGTGAAAGGACTTGATACTGGAGCCATTGCACCTTGGTGGCGACTCAAAGGGGTTAAGCGGGAGAGACACGGCGATTTACCCAGCTTCGGCCCCTCGAGAGGAGGTAATAGTCTACGTCCTGCTTTTGTGTGTATTGATATGGATTCGATTACAAGGAAGGCATAACTCGCCTAAACGTAGCACTCGATGATTTCTAACCCTCCCCTCTGTCCCCCAGGACCTCGCCTTTATATACAGGTCGATTCCCTAGGGTTTACAAGGATTCCTTCCTTTCTACAACTCGTGACCATTGCGGTCTCTAAATCGCCATCTTCCAAAGCTGGGAGACCCGCCAAGAGCCATACTCGTCGTGCGACCTTGATTCGGCCAAAACGAGGCCCAACTAAACACTTAGATGAATCGCCCAATGGATAACCCGGCCCAACTAGGGCGGGTCATCCACAGGTTACATCCCCAACATTAGGCCCCAAATTGACTTGAACCTTTCTTCTTCACGCCAATACCTCTGCCCTATTGAAGGCGATTCATTCCCTATTTTTCTTCATCTGTCAAAAAAATGCACACCCGCCATTGCCTTTGGGCACTGACAATCCCTTAAGTCGCCAGATCATTACTAACTGGCCTTTTCTTATTCCTCTTTTTTCGGGAAGACCGCCACAACTCCAACGGATCTTTAGCGCATTGTTATCCCGAAATCTTCGGCGCACATTTATAGCGAATCTTTTATCCCCCGGCAGTTCCCGCTCATGGCGCCTCGATTCCAGCACCTGCCTTGATAAATAGGCCGAGGGGGGGGGGGACAGAACTGGCGCTTCCCACCTACCAGTCTTGTCACCTTCCTCCCCACCGGTGCAGTGAGAAAAACTCATCGCCCCGAGGAATCCGCCGCCGACCGTGCTTTCGGCCTTCACGCGAGGAACTGCGGTGCCGCCTGTGGGCTTTCGCCGTCGTCCATTCTCGCGCCACAACCAACACATCTGCCATCGTCATCGTCGACTGCATCACCGTTGATCACTTCGCCATTCACCACGAACTTCGCCACCGCCGGAAACCTCTTCGCTCGACAGGACGTGTGTGCTTCTCCAGCAAACCCCATCGTCGTCGGCTCTCCTTACCCGACAGCATCAGGTTAGGCCTCCACCTATTTTTAGGAGTAGATTCACTCTCCTCTTGAACTCCCGCCATTGCCGTGTTCTTGAAGCTCCTTGCATATAGACACTACCTGCTCTGAATCGATTAGCACGAGTGTTGGTAAGATAGCTAATGTTCCGAATACTTTTACTTATCCGCCTGTACTCGTGAATCTTTGGAAATAATGTTTTCACCAAGCGAAGGGCGTCATCTGATAATAAACTGTTGCGACCAGTCATTTTCTTTAGGTTTTCTCGTCTGTCTGGTAGATCCATTCCTTATTTACTGTTTGCAAAAAGTTGTTTATAGTCGTCATCTCCTGGTACTTTAAGTGAAACGCCTTTACCATCTTCAGAACGTAGCTCTTGGGAATAGCCACATCTCCATAAGTCGCCATAGTGACCCAACTCGGCCGTTTGATCTGGCGGGTCAAACCCTTCCTTAATCAAAATACTCGGCGGGTTAAATGAACTGATTTCATCCCATACAGTAGGTGTCCAAGGCTTGTAATATCGTACTTTACTTATTTGTAGCATGGGCGCCGTCTTCAAAAGTGACTGGCTTCCTACCAAGGTCGATGACTCCATATTAGCCGATTATGTGAAAACGGGCAGCTTGGACCCTCAGGATGTTATTGGCTGGCGCACCGGGTTCGGAGAAGATCTCCCTAACCCCAAAGAAGGGGAAATAATCGTTTTTGTTGAACACCTGGAGCGAGGTTTTAAGCCTCCTGGATCAAAGTTTCTTAGGGACGCCTTGACTTTCATGAACGTCCGTCTCCAGGATCTGGGACCCAATTCCATAAGTAATTTGTGCCAATTCCAAGTTCTTTGTGAGGCTTATCTGCGAATCGAGCCTTCTGTCCCTTTATTCTGGCATTTTTTTCATCTGAATCGCCAAACAGAATTCCACAACGGCCCCAGCTTGGAACTTGGTGGCGTCAATGTCCAGCGCCGCAGGGATAGCCCATTCCCCTCACTCACCATGCCTAGCCATCCCAAAGGTTGGGGCAAGTCTTGGTTTTACTGTCAAGAGACATCTCCTGCTGGCGAGAACAAGCTTCTGGGTTATAGGCCAACTCGCCTTCCGACCAACTTCAAGCTTCCAGACAAGCTTACCGAGGAGGAGGAATCGGAATTCATCCCAATACTATCTGAATTAAGATCTTTGACGAACAACGGCCTTACCGGGGTCGACCTAATCCGCTGTTGGGTTGAATGGCGTATCCTCCCTCTGAGCCGCCGGGATGGTCTGATGTGTGAATTTGATGGCACCCTGGATCATCCTCAATGCTATTTCCGCACAGCTTTAACGTAAAAGGATATTGTTACCATTGTCAAAAAGCTGACTGGCGAGCCTGCGGGAAAATGCGGCCAAATCGGCCTTAAGCCTTTCTGCAAAATTAACCCGGCGCCCAAGGTAAACAAACCTAACCCGCCTTTGGTCTTTATTCTTTATGCTTCATTTGTATTGTGGTTTCGTAACATATGCCATTTCAGAAAGGCGATAAGTTCTGGTCCAGGAAGCCCAAAAAGCAAGCCATGAAAAATGTCAAGCCGCCCTCAAAGAAAACCAAGGGTAAGGGCAAATCTGCTGCAGCCGAACCATCCGAAGTTGACGAATCTCAAGTCGGCGATGCACTTTCGGAGGTAAAAATTCGTCCTCTTTTCACTCGCCACCTATTTAGCGTTTGTATTTATATCTCTCCCTTTCCTTGAAATAGAATGAAGATAACGAAAGCCAGGAGGACTCTGTTGAGGTAATTTCTGTTTCCTCCGATTCATCTTCTTCTCCACCTAAGCCGGCCAGGCGAATTGGTGGGAAAGTTCCCTTCTCACATCCAAATGCTTATTTGGACCCAAATTTCCTACTGAAGAAAGCACAACATGCCTCAAATCAGAAAACACGAAGTCACTCCGGTGATCTGGTATCTGGCTTACCAGCAACGAACAAAAGAAAACCAAGCGAGGTACTCTTATGAGTAACCATTCTTCATGTCTCTTTGGATCACGCTTGCAACCCGCCTGTATTATTGACGTATAATTCTTACAGAATTCTCCTCCCACTTCCGGCGACTCAGTGATGTCGACACTTCCACCAATGATTCGAGTTTCGGGGTAAGTCTTTTGATAACCTTGCCTTGATTTTTGAGAATAACAAGCTTTCAATTCCTTAACGTGCTTATTCCCTTTATCTCAGGGCACAGGCCAAGAAGAGGAAAACTACTGGATCAACTCCTGACGCAACTTCAGAACCCACGAAAGAATCAACTCCGACTCAAGACAATCCGGATCAGACTGAGCCTGCGACTCAAGTGGATCTTCCTGAGTCGCCGAAGGAAACAATGGATGCCCCTAAGCCGCCGAGCCCATTGACGACAACAGAAGACCCAGACGCTGTGGTTATTACTGGTTCTGGCTTTTCTAAGCCAACGGCAACAGTTTTGTCCAAACATGTAGCATCCTCCTCTCAAGCCATTCCCGAGTCTGGGCTCTCCAAGGGGAAACTTTCCGAATATGCAAATTTGGAGTTTAAGGAACTCTGCTCTGGCTTTGCAAGTCGCCTGGAAGCGAGCTATGAGATGGAGAAAAACCTGTTGTAGATGTTAAACAACAAACATGAGGTAAATTTTGTTATACTATATTATTCCCATTAACCCCCAAGGGCTGGGTCATCAGTAAAAAGATGAGCCGGGTCTTGAAAATTTAGAAAAAACTTCGCGACCAGTAACCCCCAAGGGCCGGGTTATCAGTAAAAAGATGAGCCGGGTCTTGAAAAATTTAGAAAAAACTTCGCGACCAGTAACCCCCAAGGGATGGGTCATTAGTAAAAAGATGAGCCGGGTCTTGAAATTTTTTAAAAAAACTTCGCGACGAGTAACCCCCAAGGGCCGGGTCATCAGTAAAAAGATGAGTCGGGTCTTGATTTTTGTATAATTTCATCTGAAAAAATTATACATTAGCCCCCAAGTGTCAGGGGTATTGCTTTGCAGTAGTTCTAAGACTTGCTCTTATTTTAAACTTTCAATAGGAAAACCTTGCTCAGACCGAATCGGCGCTGGGCGATTTAAGGAAAAAATTAGCTGGACAACAAGACGCCCGAGCTAAGTCGGAGGAGAAATGTCTATTGGCCTTGGCCGAACTGGTAAAACTCAAGGCCGAGTTGAAAAAAGCTCAGGCTGACCAAAATGCCGCCTTGAAGAGAGCAGAGAAGGCTGAAGCTAGGCTGGCCACTGTACAACAGGAATTGTCTGGCTTAAAGCGTCATATCTCCAACATGACGCAAGCCGTCTTTGGTAAGCTTTACTTAAACCTTTGATCTCCTCCTCTCTTTCTTTTTTTAAAATAACACTTATGATAAGTCGCTAATCATCATGATTCAGGTCTGAGAACCGCCAACCTTCAAGAAGACTGTGTGTTGATGCTGAAGGCGATTTACACGCTGACAGAGCAATTGTACACAGGTAGTGTCTTGACTGTTAAAGCTGTGATGGGTGCCAAAGAACCTATCACTTCCATCAAGAAGGTGCTTGGCTGCTTGTCCACAATTCCCCCTCAGATTGGCGAGCTAACTCGGTCAGCCGCCCGAAGAGGTGTTCTGACTGCCCTGAGTCGCTGTTTGGCGTATGCTCCAGAAATCAACTTAGAAGAAGTAGCCGCAGGCTTTCCTCAGCTCAAGGACGATGGGTCAGAATTTGTTGAAGAGGACTATCAGCGAGTCGTCAAGGACTCTCGGCTGGCTGCAACTCAACTTGCCGCAAGCCTTGATTTAACAAAATACCAGGCGGCTTATGACAGCAGAAACAAGAAGGTCAGCCCGCCAACCTTCGTGACGACCAGTCTAACTCCTCGGCGACCCAAGAATCCTTTCGACTTGGAAGCAGACTTGGCATCGATTCTGACTGATGAAGATGACTTTGCTGCTTTGGCCAAGTGCAATTGGGTATTGGGCGACTTGCAAATCGAAGTCGGCCAGAGCTCACACCAGGATGATCCCGAGGTGCTAGCAAAGTAAACTTCATTGAATTTGGCCTGAGAGCCATGTAATAGGTCCTTTTTCCGTAAGTCAGTACTGTTTTTGATGATACCTTTTGCAAGAACTTCTATATTGCCCTTAAGGCGATTTGAAATATTTGACCCGCCTTTATAAGAGTCTTCTATAACGCTTAATTTGCCATGGATGAAACAATTCTTATCACCCTCCTGTCTTAAGCTTTGAGAATAGCATATGTGAAAACAAACAAACTATAGATATTTTCAACAAGCATCGGAAAGAAAAGGCTTAAAACCTTCAGGGCTATGCCACGGCGAAAAATAGCAACAGTAATTTCGTCGGCTCATAATGTCGCGACAGGGGGAGGCGAGTCAGAAAGCTCGTGCACCCACCCTAAATGCAGGTTTCGTCGGCTCATAAGGTCGCGACAGGGGGAGGCGAGTCAGAAGGCTCGTGCCCCCACCCTAAATGCAGGTTTCGTCGGCTCATAAGGTCGTGACAAGGGGAGGCGAGTTAGAAAGCTCGTGCACCCACCCTAAATGCAGGTTTCGTCGGCTCATAAGGTCGCGACAGGGGGAGGCGAGTCAGAAAGCTCGTGCACCCACCCTAAATGCAGGTTTCGTCGGCTCATAAGGTCCCAACAGGGGGAGGCGAGTCAGAAAGCTTGTGCACCCACCCTAAATGCAGGTTTCGTCGGCTCATAAGGTCACGACAGGGGGAGGCGAGTCAGAAAGCTCGTGCACCCACCCTAAATGCAGGTTTCGTCGGCTCATAAGGTCGCGACAGGGGGAGGCGAGTCAGAAAGCACGTGCACCCACCCTAAATGCAGGTTTCATTGGCTCATAAGGTCGCGACAGGGGGAGGCGAGTCAGAAAGCTCGTGCACCCACCCTAAATGCAGGTTTCGTCGGCTCATAAGGTCGCGACAGGGGGAGGCGAGTCAGAAAGCTCGTGCACCCACCCTAAATGCAGGTTTCGTGGGCTCATAAGGTTGCGACAGGGGGAGGCGAGTCAGAAAGCTCGTGCACCCACCCTAAATGCAGGTTTCGTCGGTTCATAAGGTCGCGACAGGGGGAGGCGAGTCAGAAAGCTCGTGCACCCACCCTAAATGCAGGTTTCGTCGGCTCATAAGGTCACGACAGGGGGAGGCGAGTCATAAAGCTCGTGCACCCACCCTAAATGCAGGTTTCGTCGGCTCATAAGGTCGCGACAGGGGGAGGCGAGTCAAAAAGCTCGTGCACCCACCCTAAATGCAGGTTTCGTCGGCTCATAAGGTCGCGACAGGGGGAGGCGAGTCAGAAAGCTCGTGCACCCACCCTAAATACAGGTTTCGTCGGCTCATAAGGTCGCGACAGGGGGAGGCGAGTCAGAAAGCTCGTGCACCCACCCTAAATGCAGGTTTCGTCGGCTCATAAGGTCGCGAGAGGGGGAGGCGAGTCAAAAAGCTCGTGCACCCACCCTAAATGCAGGTTTCGTCGGCTCATAAGGTCACGACAGGGGGAGGCGAGTCAGAAAGCTCGTGCACCGACCCTAAATGCAGGTTTCGTCGGCTCATAAGGTCGCGACAGGGGGAGGCGAGTCAAAAAGCTCGTGCACCCACCCTAAATGCAGATTCTGTCGGCTCATACGGTCGCAACAGGATGACACAATTTGCTTTTTAATGAAGAAGCCCCCAAGTCGGGGAGTATTTTATTACTTCATATTGAAACTGAAAAACTTACAAAGTGTAGAGCATAAGAACTCAAGTGTAGTAAGGCCGCAAATGGGCAATATTCCAGGGGCGAGTTGACTCAGCCTTCGTGGTCGGTCGATTAGGCCGAAGATCCACCAAATAATAAGAGCCATTGCAGAGGTTCTTGCTGACGACGAACGGCCCTTCCCAAGGGGGTGACAACTTGTGCATGCCTGCTCGATCATGTATTAGACAAAGCACTAAGTCGCCTTCCTGAAAGGTCCGACTCTTAACCCGACGACTATGATAACGCCGCAGATCTTGCTGATAGATAGCCGAACGGGCTACAGCCAGGTCACGCGCCTCCTCCAAGGCATCCAAAGAATCTTGACGCGCCAGCTCATTATCCTGTTCCACATATGCGGCGACTCTAAGAGAGTCATGCCTTATGTCAGTAGGGAGAACAGCCTCTGCTCCATAGACCAAAAAGAAAGGGGTGAATCCCGTGGACCGGTTCGGGGTGGTCCGAATACTCCACAGCACCGAAGGTAACTCTTCAACCCAACACCCTGGAGTCCTTTCGAGGGGAACCATGAGTCGGGGCTTGATCCCTCGCAAGACCTCCTGATTCGCCCGCTCTGCTTGCCCGTTGGATTGTGGGTGAGCGACTGCAGAAATATCAAGTCGGATATGTTCTCGACGACAAAAATCCTGCATCGCCCCTTGGGACAAGTTAGTACCATTATCAGTGATAATACTGTGCGGATATCCAAACCGGAAAATCGGCTTCTTCAAAAATTTGACCGTTGTCTCCGCATCGCAAGCTCCAACAGGTTCCGCCTCAACCCACTTGGTGAATTTATCAATTGCCACCAATAGGTGGGTCTTCTTGTTGGAGGACATTTTAAAGGGACCAACCATGTCCAGCCCCCAGACTGCAAAAGGCCAAGTAATGGGAATCATTCTTAATTCTTGAGCCGGCACATGAGCCTGCCTCCCATAACGTTGGCACCCCTCACACCGACGAACTATGTCTTCTGCATCTGCATGAGCCGTCAGCCAAAAGAAACCATGACGAAAAGCCTTTGACACCAAAGAACGTGACCCGGCGTGATGTCCACAGTCTCCGGAATGAATGTCATCTAGGATCGCGCATCCTTCTTCAGGGGAAACACATCGCTGAAACACCCCAGAAGCGCTCCGTTTATATAACTCGCCATTAATGATGACCATGGATTTGCTGCGCCGAACGATCTGGCGAGCCAAAACTTCGTCGGTGGGTAACTCGCCGCGAGTGAGATAAGCCAGATAAGGGAGAACCCAATCCGGAGTGACACGGAGAGCCGCCACGAGCTGAGACTCGGGATCTGGTATCGCCAATTCCTCCTCTGAGGGTAAAACCACGCATGGTTTATGCAAGATATCTAGAAAAACATTAGGGGGAACCGGTTTTCTCTGAGAGCCGAGTCGCGAGAGGGCATCAGCTGCCTCATTGAGGCGCCGGTCAATATGGTCCACCTGATAGCCATGAAAATGACCCGCCACATCAGACACAGCTCGTCTGTAAGCCGCCATCATGGGATCCCGAGAGTCCCAGGTACCCGAAACTTGTTGCGCCACCAAATCGGAGTCACCAAAACACCTGACTCGTGTTAGGTTCATCTCTTTTGCGAGTCGCAAGCCGTGAAGCAAAGCTTCATATTCCGCCGCGTTATTAGTGCAGGGAAACATGAGTCGGAGAACGTAACAGAACTTTTCTCCTTGAGGGGATACTAACACCACACCAGCCCCCGAGCCTTCGAGCTGCCTGGATCCATCAAAGTAAATAATCCAGTAGGTAAGGTCAGGCTGGTCTTCCGAAGTCTGTAGCTCTGTCCAGTCGTTAACGAAATCAACTAGTGCCTGGGACTTGATAGCTGTGCGGGGAGTATATTGTATGTGATGAGACCCAAGCTATATCGCCCATTTGGCGATTCGCCCTGTTGCCTCCCGATTCTGGATGATGTCACCAAGGGGAGCAGAACTAACCACTGTGATCGAGTGCTCCTGGAAATAATGCTTGAGTTTTCGACTCGCCATAAACACCCCATATACCAGTTTTTGCCAATGCGGGTATCGCTGTTTGGAAAGAGTTAACACCTCGCTGATAAAATATACTGGGTGTTGCACTGGGTATTCCTTCCCTTCTTCCTTTCTTTCAACGACCACTGCCACACTTACTGCCTTGGAATTTGCCGCGATATACAGAAGCATAGGCTCCTTTTTAGTCGGGGCTGCCAGGACCAGCGGGTTAATCAATTGGCGTTTCAGGGCCTCGAGCGCCTCGTCTGCCTCATTTGTCCACACGAATCGATCGGACTTCCTCAATAATTGATAAAGAGGAATCGCCTTTTCCCCTAGGCGACTCACAATACGACTTAAAGCCGCAATACGACCCGCCAGTCGTTGAACTTGATTAACATTCGCCGACTTTCCGAGAGAGGTAACCGCTTCGATCTTGTCTGGGTTAGCTTCGATGCCGCGCTCCGATACCAAGAAACCCAGCAATTTTCCTGCAGGTACACCAAAAACGCACTTGGTAGGATTTAGCTTCATCTGATATACCCGTAGATTATCAAAAGTCTCCTTAAGGTCTTCCAATAGTGTCTCCCCCTGGCGGGTCTTGATCACAATATCGTCGACATAGGCATGGACGTTGCGACCAATTTGGTTACGAAGACAATTCTGGATGCAGCGTTGATAAGTCGCCCCCGCGCTTTTGAGTCCGAAAGGCATGGACACATAGCAAAAGGCCCCGAAGGGGGTTATGAAGGCCGTCTTCTCCTGATCCTCTACGGCCATCTTGATCTGGTGATATCCTGAATAGGCGTCCAGAAAGCACAATCGTTCGCATCCCGCCACCGAGTCAATGATTTGATCGATGCGGGGAAGAGCGAAGGGATCTTTGGGACAAGCTCTGTTGAGATCTGTATAGTCAATATACATACGGAAAGTGCCATTCTTCTTGAGTACCAATACCGGGTTAGCCAGCCATTTGGGGTGAAAAACTTCCACAATGAACCCGACGGCTAAAAGACGGACGACTTCTTCTCCAATCGCCTTGCGTCGTTCCTCGTTGAATCTGCGAAGGTACTGCTGGACAGGTTTGTATTTTGGGTCAACGTTAAGATGGTGCTCAGCAAATTCTCTCGGCACACCAGGCATGTCATAAGGTTTCCATGCGAAGATGTCCCGATTCTCACGGATGAATTCGATGAGCGCGCTTTCCTATTTGGGGTCGAGACCCGTCCCAATGGTGAACTGCTTGGATGAATCGCCAGGCACGAAATCGATTGTCTTATTGTCATCCGTCGGCTTGAACTTGAGGGGCAACTCAGAATCTGTAGTTGGCTTCTTGAGTGGTGACATGTCTGCCGGGTCACCATTGGCACGATGGTGTTTGAGCTCTTCCGCCGCACAGGCGACTTCCGCATAAGCCGCGTCCCCTTCTTCACATTCCTTTGCGATTCTTCTATCTCCATCAACTGTGATGGGTCCTTTAGGACCAGGCATTTTGAGCTTGAGGTAGACATAGCACGGGCGGGCCATGAAGCGGGCGTAAGTCGGTCGCCCGAACAGCGCATGGTAGGGGCTTTTTAGTTTGACCACCTCAAAGATTAGAGACTCCGACCTGTAATTCTACGCAGTTCCAAATGCCACTGTGAGCCTGACCCGGCCTATGGGATAAGCCGACTTGCCCGGGACAATTCCGTGGAAAACCGTGGTTGAAGGCATCAAGTCTTTCTCCAATAGATTCATCCTCTGGAAGGTGTCGAAGTATAGGATATTGATGCTGCTGCCACCATCCATTAATACCTTTGACAAGGTGTAACCCCCCACTTGGGGAGCCACGACCAACGCCAGATCGCCCGGGTTATCTACTCTCGTCGGGTGATCCTCCCTGCTCCATGTTATGCTCTGCTCGGACCAATGGAGATATCTGGGGATCGCCGGCTCAAAGACGCTGTACGCCCGGTGACTTACCTTTTTATCACGCCTGCAAGCATTAGTAGTGAAAACGTGGTACTGCCCATTACTTAGCTGTTTGGGGTTGTTGCGGAAGCCCCCATTATCATCCTGGTCCTGCGGAGCCCCGTGTGGAGGCGGCTGCTGGAAAACTCCTGGCGGGTTGTACCGCCGCTGGTGGTGCACCGGGTACTGGCCGCCGCCTGGCTGCGGGCCTCCCTGAGCCCCCTGTTCGGGAAAGCCGCCGAAGGGGTTCTGTCTTCGGTTGGACGCGGTGAGTTGGTCCTGGCGCCGGTCTGGATCTTCGTTTTGACTCTTCTTGATTGCCTCAGCCCGAAACTGTCGCATCACGAAACAATTTTCCCAAGAATGACTCGCCGGGCCGTTAGCCGTGGCGTGGTGCGGGCAAGGGCCCTTGAGTAACTCTTCATAGTTACGCGGCCTTTTCCCACTGAAACCTCGATTCTTCTTTTTGCGATCATTAGCATTGGTGTTGGCGACCAAGTCCGAGGGCTCCTCCTGCGGTCTACGCTTGCCATTGGTCCCTGATTGTGACGGTTGCGCCCCTGGAAACGGGTATGATTTTTGGATGTCTCGCCCTTTTTGGGCGATTTAACCTTACCATCCTCGCCGGGATCCTTAGTATCATCGGCCTCGGCATATCTAGTGAGGGTGTCCATTAGTTCGCCCATGTCTTGGGCCTTCCGTTTGAGTCGCCCCAACTTCTGCACTAAGGGCTCGTAATGACAATTGTGCTCGAGGATAAGCACGGCTTGAGCCGCCGTAATACCATCTAACGAATGAATAATTTCTGCAACCCGCCGTGACCAATGGTGGGCCGATTCATCCGGGCGCTGAACACAGTGTTGTAGATCGACAATCGTCATCGGACGTTTGCAGGTTCCCCGGAAGTTTTTGATGAAACACTCTTTTAACTCGGCCCAGGACTGGATGGAATTGGGAGGCAAGTTTTTCAACCAAGTGCGTGCCGACCCCTCGAGCATCATCGTGAAGTATCTGGCGCAAACCGCCTCGTTTACGTCGAGCATGTCCATGGCAATCTCATAACCCTCGATCCATGACGTTGGTTCGAGGTCTGGTGTATAATTAGGCACTTTCCTTGGTCCCTTAAAATCCTTGGGCATCCTTTCGTTCCGAAGGGCCGGGAACAAGCATGGTACCCCAACTCGCCCTCCGCCCCCTACGAGGGGGGTCGGGCGTCTTGGATGTTCGGGAGATCTCGGCCTGGCGGGTTCCGCTCGGGCGGGTTGTCCTGCGAGAAGTATCGCGGCCCACTGTTTACGGCAGGCTGGTCCTCCGGCCTGCTCCTGGTATAACTTGCCTGAGGGGTGGAGTGCAACCTCTCGAGGCTATGCGAGAACTGGGCGTTTTGAACCACCACCGTCTTCAACATCTCGATGGCATTCCTTGCTTCTATCTCAGTTGGGGTGTTGCCATGAATCGGAAGAGACTCCAGGTGGCGAGTTGCGGCAAGCACGTTATCCACCGGGTTGGAGAAGTGGCCTTGAGGTGTCCGGAAACGAGGAATTTGACCCTCAATCGGCTGAGCCGGCGGGTTAGGTGGGCGGCCCGGTCCTCCTGCCGGGGCGGCTCCATCCCGGGGGTTCGTGGAGTGTCGAACAGACGGGTCGGATTGAGGTCATGGGGCAGGCGACCCTGGTGTCTCCGCTGATGGACGGCGTCGGACGCGCGCTGCTGTCTCTCGAGCCGCCAGTTGTCAGTGTTTAAGCGCATCCTTTCGGCCGCAATTTGGGCTTGTCGAGTCTCGATCCTGGTGGACTCCATCTCAGCATCCTGGTGGGCCTTTGCCACCGCCTCTCTGAGCTTTGCTAACTCTGCGTTTATCTCCTCTTGGTTCTCTGGCATGAGGGGAGTCGCCATTAGTCTCGTGATTTCCGCCGCTAAATCCACCAGGACTGCGGATGGACTTCTGGACGTCTCGCCGGTCCCATCGCCTCCAGTAGGGTTTTGTGTGGGTTGAGTTGCCCCAGCCATGTAGATGGCGATCTGGCGGCGGGTTCGGTCAAGGACTTCCGGATCGAAGGCCAGCGACAAGCCTCCGATACCATCCCCATGAAGAGACCGGATGGAATCTGAGTCGCCCATGGACGATTCATCATCCGAGTTGACCGGGGTAGTTTCCTGAGTCGCCAAGTGTTCTGGCTCCTCCGATCCTTGCGTGAACCCCACAAAGACCGGGCGAGTTAGATTTTGCGTTATGACTGGGCGGACGTACCTGGCCAGCTCGACGATGTCGGTGGAGATGTCCGGCTCAGGAACGGATGATCCGATCATGCCGATGAAGATGTTGATCTTGCTGAAGGGGACCCTGTAGCCAGATTCAATCGAATTCGCTTCAGGTCCCCATCGCTGGTTGTCGATGTAGGTTATCCCGCGGCGGCTCCGAGTCATGAGCGCCGTCGCGTAACTACCAAACCCTGGTAGGGCTCCCTTTGAGAACTCAACTCCACCGTGCGTAGGCCCCACGGTGGGCGCCAACTGTCGTGGTTTTTTCACGGCAGATGTCCTCGTGAAAGGACTTGATACTGGAGCCATCGCACCTTGGTGGCGACTCAAAGGGGTTAAGTGGGAGAGACACGGCGATTTACCCAGGTTCGGCCCCTCGAGAGGAGGTAATAGCCTACGTCCTGCTTTTGTGTGTATTGATATGGATTCGATTACAAGGAAGGCGTAACTCGCCTAAACCTAGCACTCGATGATTTCTAACCCTCCCCTCTGTCCCCCGGGACCTCGCCTTTATATACAGGTCGATTCCCTAGGGTTTACAAGGATTCCTTCCTTTCTACAACTCGTGACCATTGCGGTCTCTAAATCGCCATCTTCCAAAGCTGGGAGACCCGCCAAGAGCCATACTCGTCGTGCGACCTTGATTCGGCCAAAACGAGGCCCAACTAAACACTTAGATGAATCGCCCAATGGATAACCCGGCCCAACTAGGGAGGCTCATCCACAGGTTACATCCCCAACAGTTACCGAATGTTGTTCGGAGTCCCGGATGAGATCATGGACGTCACGAGGGTTTCCGGAATGGTCCGGAAACGAAGATTGATATATAGGATGACCTCATTTGATTACCGGAAGGTTTTCGGAGTTACCGGGAATGTACCGGGAATGACGAATGGGTTCCGGGTGTTCACCGGGGGGGGCGGGGGGGGGGGGCAACCCACCCCAGGGAAGCCCATAGGCCTTGGGGGTGGCGCACCAGCCCTTGGTGGGCTGGTGGGACAGCCCAAGAAGGCCCTATGCGCCATAGATAGAAAATCAAAGAGAAAAGAAAAAAAAGGAGGTGGGAAAGGAGAGAAGGACTCCACCTTCCAATCCTAGTTGGACTAGGATTGGAGGAGGACTCCTCCTCCCTTGGCGGCACAGCCCTTGGGGCTCCTTGAGCCTCAAGGCAAGCCTCCCCTCCCCTCCTCCTATATATATGGAGCAATTAGGGCTGATTTGAGACAACTTTTCCAAGGCAGCCCGACCACATACCTCCATGGTTTTACCTCTAGATCGCGTTTCTGCGGAGCTCGGGCGGAGCCCTGCTGAGATTAGATCACCAGCAACCTCCGGAGCACCGTCACGCTGCCGGAGAACTCATCCACCTCTCCATCTCTCTTGCTGGATCAAGAAGGCCGAGATCATCGTCGAGCTGTACGTGTGCTGAACGTGGAGGTGCCGTCTGTTCATCACTAGATCGTGGGACGGATCGCGGGACGGTTCGTGGGACGGTTCGCGGGGCGGATCGATGGACGTGAGGACGTTCCACTACATCAACCGCGTTCACTAACGCTTCTGCTGTGCGATCTACAAGGGTACGTAGATCGGAAATCCCCTCTCGTAGATGGACATCACCATGATAGGTCTTCGTGCGCGTAGGAAAATTTTTGTTTCCCATGCGACGTTCCCCAACAGTAGCATCATGAGCTAGGTTCATGCGTAGATGTAATCTCGATTAGAACACAAAAGTTTTTGTGGGCGGTGATGTGCGTCTTGCTGCCCTCCTTAGTCTTTTCTTGATTCCGCGGTATTGTTGGATTGAAGCGGCTTGGACCGACATTACTCGTACGCTTACGAGAGACTGGTTTCATCGCTACGAGTAACTCCGTTGCTCAAAGATGACTGGCAAGTGTCGGTTTCTCCAACTTTAGTTGAATCTGATTTGACCGAGGAGGTCCTTGGATAAGGTTAAATAGCAATTCATATATCTCCATTGTGGTGTTTGCGTAAGTAAGATGCGATCCTACTAGATACCCATGGTCACCACGTAAAACATGCAACAACAAATTAGAGGATGTCTAACTTGTTTTTGCAGGGTATGCTTGTGATGTGATATGGCCAACGATGTGATGTGATATATTGGATGTATGAGATGATCATGTTGTAATAGATAATATCGACTTGCACGTCGATGGTACGACAACCGGCAGGAGCCATAGGGTTGTCTTTAAACTAACGTTTGTGCTTGCAGATGCGTTTACTATTTTTCTAGGATGTAGCTTTAGTAGTAATAGCATGAGTAGCATGACAACCCCGATGGCGACACGTTGATGGAGATCATGGTGTGGCGCCGGTGACAAGAAGATCGTGTCGGTGCTTTGGTGATGGAGATCAAGGAGCACGTGATGATGGCCATATCATGTCACTTATGAATTGCATGTGATGTTAGTCCTTTTTTTGCACCTTATTTTGCTTAGAACGACGGTAGCATTATGAGGTGATCTCTCACTAAAATTTCAAGACAAAAGTGTGTTCTCCCCGACTATGCACCGTTGCTACAGTTCGTCGTTACGAGACACCACGTGATGATCAGGTGTGATAGACTCAACGTTCACGTACAGCGGGTGCAAAACAGTTGCACACGCAGAACACTCGGGTTAAGCTTGACGAGCCTATCATGTGCACACATGGCCTCGGAACACATGAGACTGAAAGGTCGATCATGAATCATATAGTTGATATGATTAGCATAGGGATGCTTACCACTGAAACTATACTCAACTCACGTGATGATCGGACTTGAGCTAGTGTAAGTGGGTCATGAACCACTCAAATGACTAGAGAGATGTACTTTTTGAGTGAGAGTTTAGTAAGTAATTTAATTAAGTTAAACTCTAATTATCTTGAACATAGTCTAAGTCCACTTTGAATATATTTGTGTTGTAGATCATGGCTCACGCGACAGTCACCCTGAATTTTAATACGTTCCTAGAGAAAGCTAAGTTGAAAGATGATGGAAGCAACTTTGTAGACTGGGCTCATAATCTTAAGTTGATCCTACAAGCTGGGAAGAAGGATTATGTCCTTGATGCTGCGATAGGAGATGAACCACCCGCTACGGCTGACCAAGATGTTAAGAACGCTTGGTTAACACGTAAGGAGGACTACTCAGTAGTTCAATGTGCAGTCTTGTATGGCTTAGAGCCGGGACTTCAACGTCGCTTTGAGTGTCATGGAGCATATGAGATGTTACAGGAGTTGAAGTTTATCTTTCAGAAGAACGCCCGGATCGAGAGGTATGAGACCTCCGATAAATTCTATGCTTGCAAGATGGAGGAGAATTCGTCTGTCAGTGAACATGTGCTCAAAATGTCTGGGTACTCAAACCGTCTAGCTGAGCTGGGGATTGAACTCCCGCAAGAGGCTATCACAGACAGAATTCTTCAATCACTGCCGCCAAGCTATAAAGGCTTTGTGTTGAACTACAACATGCAAGGGATGAACAAGTCACCCGGCGAGTTGTTTGCGATGCTGAAAGTCGCAGAGTCTGAACTCCGTAAAGAGCATCAAGTGTTGATGGTGAATAAGACCACTAGTTTCAAGAGAAATGACAAAGGCAAGAAGGATAATTCAAAGAAGAGCGGCAAGCCCGTTGCCAATCCGACGAAGAAACCCAAAGCTGGACCTAAGCCTGAAACAGAGTGCTACTATTGCAAGGGTATGGGTCACTGGAAGCGCAACTGCCCCAAATATCTGGCTGATAAGAAGGCGGCCAAAGAAAAATCAGGCATATTTGATATACATGTTACTGATGTGTACTTAACCGGCTCTCGTAGTAGTGCCTGGGTATTCGATACCGGTTCTGTTGCTCATATTTGCAACTCGAAACAGGAACTGCGGAATAGGCGAAAGATGAAGTGACGATGCGCGTAGGAAATGGTTCCAAGGTTGATGCAATCGCCGTCGGTACAGTTTCACTCCAGTTACCATCAGGATTAGTTATGAACTTGAATAATTGTTATTTAGTGCCTGCGTTGAGCATGAACATTATATCTGGATCTTGTTTATTGCGAGACGGTTAGTCTTTTAAGTCAGAGAATAATGGTTATTCTATTTCTATGAGTAACATCTTTTATGGTCATGCACCCAATGTGAGAGGATTGTTCATATTGAATCTTGATAGTGATGATACACATATACATAACATTGAGACCAAAAGAGTTAGAGTTAACAATGATAGCGCCATGTTTTTGTGGCACTACCGCTTAGGTCATATTGGTGTAAAGCGCATGAAGAAACTCCATACCGATGGACTTTTGGAGTCACTTGACTTTCATTCACTTGACACGTGCGAACCATGCCTCATGGGCAAGATGACTAAGACTCTGTTCTCCGGAACAATGGAGCGTGCCAGTGACTTGTTGGAAATCATACATACCGATGTGTGCGGTCCGATGAGCGTGGAGGCACACGGCGGATATCGTTATTTTCTCACCTTCACTGACGATTTGAGTAGATATGGTTATGTCTACTTAATGAAGCACAAGTCTGAAACATTTTAAAAGTTCAAGCAATTTCAGAGTGAAGTTGAAAATCATCGTAACAAGAAGATCAAGTTCCTACGGTCTGATCGTGGGGGTGAATATCTGAGTTTCGAGTTTGGTGCTCACTTAAGACAATGTGGAATTGTTTCACAGTTGACACTGCCTGGAACACCACAGCGTAATGGTGTGTCTGAACGTCGTAATCATACTTTATTAGAGATGGTGCGATCTATGATGTCTCTTACCGATTTGCCGTTATCATTTTGGGGTCATGCATTAGACACAGTTGCATTCACTTTAAATAGGGCACCATCAAAATCCGTTGAGACGACACCATACGAACTGTGGTATGGCAAAAGGCCAAAGTTGTCGTTTCTTAAAGTTTGGGGATGTGATGCTTATGTCAAAAAGCTTCAACCTGAAAAGCTGGAACCCAAAGCGGAAAAGTGCATCTTCATAGGTTACCCAAAAGAGACAGTTGGGTACACCTTCTATCTCAAATCCGAGGGCAAAGTGTTTGTTGCTAAAAACGGAGCTTTTCTCGAGAAGGAGTTTCTCTCGAGAGAATTGAGTGGGAGGAAGATAAAACTTGATGAGGTTGTCGAACCTCTCATCCCTCTGGATGGTGGCGCAGGGCAAGGGGAAACCCCTGTCATTGCGACGCCGGTTGAGGAGGAAGTTAATGATGATGATCATGAAACTCCGGTTCAAGTTCCTATCGAACCACGCAGGTCGACGAGACCACGTGCTGCTCCAGAGTGGTACGGTAATCCTGTTTTGTCAATCATGTTGTTAGACAACAAGGAACCTGCAAATTATGAAGAAGCAATGGTGGGCCCAGATTCCAACAAATGGTTGGAGGCCATGAAGTCCGAGATAGGATCCATGTATGAGAACAAAGTGTGGACTTTGGAAGTACTACCCGAGCGCCGCAAGGCTATTCAGAACAAATGGATCTTTAAGAAGAAGACGGACGCTGACGGCAATGTGACCGTTTATAAAGCTCGACTTGTGGCAAAGGGTTTTTCACAAGTTCAAGGAGTTGACTACGATGAGACATTCTCACCCGTAGCGATGCTTAAGTCCGTCAGAATCATGTTAGCAATAGCTGCATTTTTTGATTATGAAATCTGGCAGATGGATGTCAAAACGGCGTTCCTTAACGGTTTCCTTAAGGAAGAGTTGTATATGATGCAACTTGAAGGTTTTGTCGATCCTAAAAATGCTAACAAGGTGTGCAAGCTCCAGCGATCCATTTATGGACTGGTGCAAGCATCTCGGAGTTGGAACAAACGCTTTGATGAGGTGATCAAAGCATTTGGGTTTATACAAGTGGTTGGAGAATCTTGTATTTACAAGAAAGTGAGTGGGAGCTCTGTGGCGTTTCTAATATTATATGTGGATGACATATTGCTGATTGGAAACAACGTAGAGTTTTTGGAGAGCTTAAAGGATTACTTGAACAAAAGTTTCTCTATGAAGGACCTAGGAGAAGCTGCTTACATTCTAGGTATTAAGGTCTACAGGGCTAGATTGAAACGCCTGATAGGACTTTCACAAAGCACATACCTTGATAAAGTTTTGAAGAGGTTCAAAATGGAACAGTCCAAGAAAGGGTTCTTGCCAGTTTTACAAGGTACGAGATTGAGTAAGACTCTGTGCCCAGCAACTGATAAAGATAGAGAGCATATGAGCACCGTCCCCTATGCTTCAGCCATAGGATCTATCATGTATGCAATGTTGTGCACTAGACCGGACGTTAGCCTGGCCATAAGTATGGCAGGCAGGTTCCAGAGTAATCCAGGAGTGGATCACTGGACGGCGGTCAAGAATATCCTGAAGTACCTGAAAAGGACTAAGGAGATGTTTCTCGTGTATGGAGGTGACGAAGAGCTCGCCGTAAAGGGTTACGTCGATGCAAGCTTTGACACAGATCCGGACGACTCTAAGTCGCAGACCGGATACATATTTATTCTTAATGGGGGTGCGGTAAGGTTGTGCAGTTCCAAGCAAAGCGTCGTAGCTGATTCTACATGTGAAGCGGAGTAGATGGTTGCCTCAGAGGCGGCCAAGGAGGGTGTCTGGATGAAGCAGTTCATGACGGATCTTGGAGTGGTGCCAAGCGCACTGAATCCAATAACCTTGTTCTATGACAACACGGGTGCCATTGCCTTAGCAAAGGAACCACGGTTTCACAAGAAGACCAGACACATTAAACGACGCTTCAACCTCATCCACGACTACATCGAAGGGGAGGACGTAAATATATGCAAAGTGCACACGGATCTGAATGTAGCAGACCCGCTGACTAAACCTCTTCCACGGGAAAAGCATGATCAACACCAGAACTGTATGGGTGTTAGATTTATTACAATGTAATTCGCATGATGATGTGAGGGCTAGATTATTGACTCTAGTGCAAGTGGGAGACTGTTGGAATTATGCCCTAGAGGCAATGATAAATATAGTTATTATTATAATTCCTGTATCAAGATAATCGTTTATTATCCATGCTATAATTGTATTGAATGAAGACTTATAAACATGTGTGGATACATAGACAAAACACTGTCCCTAGCAAGCCTCTAGTTGGCTAGCCAGTTGATCAAAGATAGTCAGGGTCTTCTGACTATGTACAAGGTGTTGTTGCTTGATAACTGGATCACATCATTAGGAGAATCACGTGATGGACTAGACCCAAACTACTAGACGTACCATGTTGATCGTGTCATTTTGTTGCTACTGTTTTCTGCGTGTCAAGTATTTGTTCCGATGACCATGAGATCATATAACTCACTGACATCGGAGGAATGCTTTGTGTGTATCAAACGTCGCAACGTAACTGGGTGACTATAAAGATGCTCTACAGGTATCTCCGAAGGTGTTCGTTGACTTAGTATGGATCGAGACTGGGATTTGTCACTCCGTGTGACGGAGAGGTATCTTGGGGCCCACTCGGTAATACAACATCACACACAAGCCTTGCAAGCAAAGTAACTTAGTTTAAGTTGCGGGATCTTGTATTACGGAACGAGTAAAGAGACTTGCCGGTAAACGAGATTGAAATAGGTATGCGGATACTGACGATCGAATCTCGGGCAAGTAACATACCGAAGGACAAAGGGAATGACATACGGGATTACGTGAATCCCTGGCACTGAGGTTTAAATGATAAGATCTTCGTAGAATATGTGGGATCCAATATGGGCATCTAGGTCCCGCTATTGGATATTGACCGAGGAGTCACTCGGGTCATGTCTACATAGTTCTCGAACCCGCAGGCTCTGCACACTTAAGGTTCGACGTTGTTTTATACGTATTTGAGTTATATGGTCGGTTACCGAATGTTGTTCGAAGTCCCGGATGAGATCACGGACGTCACGAGGGTTTCCGGAATGGTCCGGAAATGAAGATTGATATATAGGATGACCTCATTTGATTACTGGAAGGTTTTCGGAGTTACCGGGAATGTACCGGGAATGACGAATGGGTTCCGGGTGTTCACCGGGGGGGCAACCCACCCCGGGGAAGCCCATAGGCCTTGGGGGTGGCGCACCAGCCCTTGGTGGGTTGGTGGGACAGCCCAAGTAGGCCCTATGCGTCATAGATAGAAAATCAAAGATAAAAGAAAAAAAGGAGGTGGGAAAGGAGAGAAGGACTCCACCTTCCAATCCTAGTTGGACTAGGATTGGTGGAGGACTCCTCCTCCCTTGGTGGCGCAGCCCTTGGGGCTCCTTGAGCCTCAAGGCAAGCCTCCCCTCCCCTCCTCCTATATATATGGAGCAATTAGGGCTGATTTGAGACAACTTTTCCAAGGCAGCCCGACCACATACCTCCACGGTTTTACCTCTAGATCGCGTTTCTGCGGAACTCGGGCGGAGCCCTGCTGAGATTAGATCACCACCAACCTCCGGAGCACCGTCACGCTGCCGGAGAACTCATCTACCTCTCCATCTCTCTTGCTGGATCAAGAAGTCTGAGATCATCGTCGAGTTGTACGTGTGCTGAACGCGGAGGTGTCGTCCGTTCGGCACTAGATTGTGGGACGGATCGCGGGACGGTTCGCGGGGCGGATCGAGGGACGTGGGGACGTTCCACTACATCAACCGCGTTCACTAACGCTTCTGTTGTGCGATCTACAATGGTACGTAGATCGGAAATCCCCTCTCGTAGATGGACATCACCATGATAGGTCTTCGTGCGCTTAGGAAATTTTTTGTTTCCCATGCGACGTTCCCCAACAAGGAGGCCAACTAGTTGGCGCCATATAGGAGAGGAGAAAAACCTGAGGGTTTTTTCTAATTAAAACAAACAGGGAAAAGGAGGTAAATCAAAAACAAATCTGTCAGGGTTAAAAACAAAACAAAAATGCCCCTCGTCATAAGAAATTATGACCTAAATGAATAAAATAGAAAAGAAATATCTGGAGCAATTAAATATTTACAAAACAGAATTTGTTGGGTCTGTTTTGTGAATAGTTGCACCCTTAAAACTAAGTTACAAAACAGCAAAAACACATCTTGACATCCACCACAAAATATACTAAATCATGGGCATTTTTGAATCAAGGTTGGGACAAGTGAATATTGGCTTGAGATATAAAAGAGAGAGAGAGGTTTGCAAATATGACAAGCCCACTTCATATAGAACTAGTCACACACACATGCAATCATAGAGCACCCCAACACATACACAACATCACAAAGTAGCTAACCACAAGGACACCACATCTCCAGAAATGCTAAGATCATATGACACAACACAAGACAAGGCAAACAATGATATGCTATGCATGCATGCATGGGAAGGAAGGGAAAAATACAAGGGACATCACAAGAACTCATGGCACAATTGATATCATCATAACTCTGACAAGTTGGACCCACATGCAATAGGTTCCAAATACGGAAGGGTTACACTTGGGGCACTACAAACTGTTACTTGCTCTGCCGTTACTACTGTTGCTGCTACGGTTACTTGCTGCTACTGTTACTTGCCTTGTCCTGCTGCTGCTGCCACTACTGTTGCTACTACTGTTACTTGCTACTGCTGTTACTTGCTACTGTTGCTACTTGCTACTGTTGTCACTGTTGTTGTTCCTTGCCACTGCTAATACTCGTTACTCTGCTACTACGTGCTACAATACTTTTATGGCACCATTGATACTTCAGTTAGGAATAATCTGCCGTCAACAGATTCTTTCCTAGCACCGTTGCTATCATACTACCTTTGCTGCTTATACCCTGCTTGCAGATACTAATCTTTCAGGTGTGGTTGAGCCGACAACTCAACTGCTAATACTGGAGAATACCCTTTCACTCCCATCGTGTCGAACCAACAAATTTGGGTTGAATAGTCTACCCTCGAAAACTGCCGCGATCCCACACGCTGGTGGGCCATTGCAAGACAATTGCTAATTGTTGAGCAACTGGAAGCAGCTCTTTTCTCGCGTCGTTGTCGGGGAGGCATCACCCGGCTGGCAGCCTCTCATGTCGGCCGGGGGGGCATTGAGGATTAGTCTTGTCATTGGAGGGGGCCGCCAGCTGCAAGGTCCCATCTGGCCCTGGGACCCGACGGCTGACCTCGGGATTGGTGCGTCCTCCCCACGCAGGGCGCGTGTGGCACGACAGACGTGGTCTTGCGGGATCCGGCGTCGGTCAGCGGTACGGTCGTCTCCACTGTAGCCACGCCGGGCCATGTAATGGAGTGGGTTGTGGCGTGTTGGTACTCTACACGATTGATGGGTCATAGCCAACACCAGTCAGCGGTACGACTACCACCACTGTAGCCATGCGTATGCTTCTCCATTGTACCCATGCTAAGGTACTTTCGCCTTTAGTCTAAGGCCCCCGTCACATCATGAGGATCGATGCGACAGGTGCCCTTCAGCCGGCGAGAGAGTAGACGGCCACGCTTCTTAGCCGGCAAGGACTACGTAGCCGGCAAGGACTACGTAGCCGGCCAGAAGGAGCCAGCAGTTCAGGAAGCTTTCGCCCCTCTCCATGCCGAAGTATGGGGAAGTAGGCGCGATGGGCCTACCACGGGGTTATCCCCCAGTCAGTAGTCCCCGGAGCAGGGGAGGTCCGCCGTCTCGAGGCAAAGGGCCTCGCCAGCTTGAGTATCCGGCTCACGGGTCCACGGAGCCATGACCTGTGAGCCCAGGCGTGGGAGACGGCCGGGCAGAGAGCTGGCCGGCTTCCGTTGGACGCCTTGGCTTCTTCGCTTGCAGTGTTGATGCGCCATGTGTTGGGATTTGGAAGTCGCGTCCTGACAAACCACGAGCATGACAAGACCGGGCATGCGCAACGGGGCCCGCCACGCCGCGGCCTCGGCCCATGCGTGAGGATCCTCTATGGATACGAGGCTACGGTTGGTGTTTTGGAGCGCAGTAATGCTCCCGCACGGCCCGGAAGGGGTGGGGATCATGCGCACCGGATCACCTCCTCCACGATCTCTTCCGTGGTTTAAATGGTCGAGCGGGGAGGTCGAAGAGACCATTTGCCCCCATCTTGTTTCGCTCCAGCGCCCCTTCCCTCCCAAAGAGAGAGAGAGAGAGAGAGAGAGAGAGAGAGAGGCGCCGTTCATATTCGCTGCCATTCGCCGTCGGTGCTTTGCGCAGCCCCAACGCTTCTTGCCGCCGCTCAGCCATGTATCGAGCCGCCGCCAAGAAGGCGAACTCCCCGGGCGCCTGGGAAGGTAGCATCGTCATCAAGGGGCACATCGAGGTCCTCCACCATCGCCATATGTTGCCTCTGGCAGAGCTCGTCGTCATGTGCCTCCCCGACAGAGAAGGACCTCCGACCCCGCAAGACGGCAAAGTGGTGGTCTCCAACGAGCATTTCTTTCGCGGGTTCGGGCTACCAGCAAGCAATTTCTTCTCCCGCTTCTTGGTACATTTCGGCCTATAGTCGCACCATCTCGCGGAGAACGCCATCCTCTAGTTGGCGGCCTTCGTCACCCTGCATGAGGGTTTCCTCGGGATCGAGCCCCGGTTGGACCTGTGGCGCCAACTGTTCTTCTTCGAGCAGCAATTGGTGCCGGGCAATGCCTCGGCACCATGAAGATGACCCCTTGCGGCGCCGCCCCCGTCCATCACCAGACCACCTCGGCTTCCCGAAGCTTCCTCTTCAGGATTCGGTGAAGAAATGGTAGAAGGTATTCTTCTACGTGAAGAATGTGGACCCCAAGAACGACTGCATAAATCTGCCCCTTCGTCATCTTCCAGCCGACGGCGAAGCGGAACTGGAAGAGCACGTTGCCGAAGACGATCGATGAGGTGAAGTTGATATGCGCTCAGCTTGAGCTTCTCAAGACCCGAGGCCTTTCGGCCGAGGATCTGCTTGCCACCATGGTGGCACGCCGGGTTCTGCCTCTACAGTGCCGACCACACCTGATCTGCCAGATGAGCGGCCGACATGACCCATGCCGGCTCTCGACGAAGAACCTGCGAGCCGGCAGGATAGCGCAGCTGGTGAACTTGATCTCCTCCGCCTCCATGGATGAAGGCGGTGCGTGGGAGTGGGGCATGACCCCTTAAGGCCGGGACCATCCGGCTTCGATGGTACGTTTCTTCATGATAATGCTTTTTGTTTTCTTTTGAATGCTATCCGGCTTCTGATGCCGGATGCCGGTTATGTCATCATTTGTTCGCGCGCATGCAAGTCTAATAACCATCGGCTATCGAAGTGGAGGCATTAGACCCCATCGAGATCGATGATGAGAACAAGGTGGAACCTCCACCAGCAGGCTCCGAAGAGGTTGAGGGGGTGGCGGAGTCGGAGGGAACCGAGCCGGCCAGTAAGTTTCTTGCATATGGATTGCTTGACTGGACTGATGATGACGAGGGATCGCCTCCATTGCACGGTGCAAATGCCATAGAAGACCTAGAAGAACTAGAGGACGTCTGTAGCCCTCCCGCGAGACGGCAACATCGAGCTACCCACGAGCCAACCGTGGATAGCGAGGGAGCGTGACGGAAAGGCAAGCAAGCTGCTACTGCCAAGCCGACCTCCAAGCAAACCGCGGCGAGACCTCCCATTGGGGGTCGTGGGGGCGGCTCGAAGAAGCAGCGAGTCGGCCCGGCCATCGTCAGCAGACGGCCGATTCTCGTCGTCACTAGGTGAGTAATTGTGTTCCTCTTTTCTTCGCCTCATTCTTGATTCTTTGGCAGGAGATCCCTTCTTATTAGGTTATGATGAGCAGGGCCGCCTAGACGGCAGAAGTGGATGATGCTGCCGCCAAGGAGCAAGCCGCCTGGGCCGAAGCGGATGCCGCAAAGAAGGCCATGCTCGAGGAAGAGCATCGTCCCTGGGAGGAGGAGGCCACGGTCCAGGACCAAACCGACAAGCTAGTAGCCGTCCCCCCTCAGAGGTCGTCGAACAAGGAGAGGCGGTCCAAGACGAAGAACGATCCCGCCTCGCGGGGGACCGTGGAGGCACGAACCAGCGAGAGGCGCGCGCCGGTGCGAGTGCGACGAGACCGCCAAGACCGTCGAGCCAGGGTCTGCCGCCGCGCCGGTGGATCTTGACGCGATGCCCGACAGGCCCGACGTCGAGATAGACACCACACTAGAGGCGCCAATGGATGCCCCTGGGGCGGAGATCCCGCCGCCGAGTGCGGAGGTCCCTGGCGGCGAAGCCTGGGCCTCGGAGGAGACGACCCTTGTGTCGAAGGACAAGGCCATGCGGATCGAAGATCTGCAAGCACCTCGCCGGGCCGACACGTCGAAGGAGCCGAACATGAGAGCGCCACCAGGAGACGACACCATGGTTGTGTTCGGCCGCGCCCCGTCGGCCTCCGGAGCCGGCCCTGATACGTCTCAAACGTATCTATAATTTTTGATGGTTTCATGCTGTTATCTTGTCATCTTTGGATGTTTTATATACCTTTTATATCTTTTTTGGGACTAAATTATTAATTCAGTGCCAAGTGTCAGTTCCTGTTTTTCTGTGTTTTTGGCTCTTTTCATATCTGATTTTGGAACGGAGTCCAAATGGAATAAAATCCCCGAAATAAAATTTTCCCGAACGGAAGAAGATCAGCGGGCTTGAGGGCCAAGCCAGGAGAGCTACACGGGGCCCACAAGCCCTGTAGGCGCCACCAGGGGTGGCGGCGGCTAGCAGGCTTGTGGCCTCCCTGGCGCCCCCTCACCTAGCTTCTTCGCCTATATATTCCCTAAAATACAGAAAAATCAGGGAATCCACGAAAACACTTTTCCGCCGCCGCAAGCTTCCATTTCCGCGATATCTCATCTGGAGACCCTTCCCGGTGCCCTGCCGGAGGGGACTTTGGAGTTGGAGGGCTTCTACATCAACATCATCGCCCCTCCAATGACTCGTGAGTAGTTCACTTCAGACCTACGGGTCCGTAGTTAGTAGCTAGATGGCTTCTTCTCTCTCTTGGATCTTCAATACAAAGTTCTCCATGATCTTCATGGAGATCTATCCAATGTAATCCTCTTTGGTGGTGTGTTTGTCGAGATCCGATGAATTGTGGATTTGTGATCAAATTATCTATGATAAAGAGTGGGGTCCTGGAGCGCGACCAGATCAATCCGTGCGAACCTTCCTCCTGGTGCTATGCTGAGTGGGGTCCTCGCGCTTGTCGCGGCGTTTTCCCGCAACCACAAGAAGGTGGCGCACGCGGCCCAGGTAGCTCAGGAAGATCTGAACCGCCTCGAGCAATGTACTGCGGTATGTTTTTTAATTCCCGCATCTTTTTGTTGAGAATTTTCTTCTTCTCCTTTACTCCACTGGGGGCGCGCCGGCGCACCCACTGGGTGTAGCCCTTGAGAGTCGGGCCGGCTGAAAGTTAGCCGGCTCGAGTCTTACTCGCGACAACTGTTTCTTCTTTTCCTTTCAGTGGGGGTGCACAAGCGCACCCACTGGGTGTAGCCCCAGAGAATCAGACCGTTTGGGAATCCGCCGGGTCGAATCTTATTCTTGATCTGGTTTCGGTTTTCTTGCGCCACAAGACCACCACAACAGCCAGCCACAGGCTCATAATGCGTTGTTGGCCCGGCTCCAAGAGACCGAGAGGTGAACAGGTGACCTTCAAGGCCGGCTGGACCGAGCCGTCACGAAGCGCGACGCCTTGCACGGTGAGGGCGTCCGACTATGTCGGGAGGTAGAGCTTCTCCAGGCGGAGAAGAAGGACCACGAGGCGGCCCAACATACGGAGCTGGAGCAGCTGCACGCCGCCCACAATGACACCTGGTCGTGGAAGGATGCCTCCCAATCCCTCAAGCTTGAACGTTTGGAGAAGCTGCGCCTTGATGAAAAGGTGTAGCAGGACGCCGCCAAGAAGGACATGGAATCCGAAATGGCGAAGGAGACCGAGGCGGCACAGGCCCTGCGGGACGAGCTCGTCTGCCTGGCTCAGGAGCATGCGGTCCGGGAGCGCGAGGCTCAAGAGGAGGCAGGCGAGGTTGACATCCTCCTCAACCGTGACCGTCCCTGCCTTATCTTGTCTTTTTATTGTTTGGCTTCTCTTTTCCCCTTTCTCACGCCCCGCCCCCGCCATTTCTCCCCAGAACTCTTTCCAGGGACGCGGATGCGGCAGGCGCGGCTGTGGAGGCCCATCGCGACGAACGACATGCCGCCGGCGTCGAGGTGAATGCCGACGCCGGTTGGACCATGGATGAGGTAGCCCTTGCCGCTAGGGCCCGTATGCGGGAACTAGCACGATCTGTGACCCGGCTCCAGGACATCGGGCTGGCAATGGTAAACGCCCTTTGGCCGGATGCAGTGGAGCTCGCGTCGATGAGCCGTCTGTCCCGATGGCTCGAGGCAGGAAGCTCCCAGCTGGACGCGTGGCGTGCGTTGGCTGCATGAGCTAGGGCGTATATGGCGCTTCGCCTTGCCAAGTCATGGTACAAGAACTTGAACTTGGGCCTGCTCGCAGCACATCACGCCGGCACGGAAACGAAGCTGGCGGTCGTCGAAGACGAGCTGCAGGTGCGAGCTAGCGACATTGCCTCCTTTGCCGCATGGAATGAATATTCCTTGGAGCGGAGGGCTGACGGAAGTCTGATCTCGGAAGATCATTACCCGCTAGCCATTTTCGACCCTGATGGCAGCTCTGACGAGACGGCATTCGAGGACGCCGACTCCAGGGACGAGGCCTATGCTGACTCCGCCGCGAAGGGCGGTGCCGAAGGCGCCCGGGCAGACGATGACGCCTCGACCTCAGGTGGCACTAGCGATGTCGGCGCCTCCACCTCAGGTGCCGCTGGCGATGCTGGAGTCAAGGGTGGAGCCGCCACCAACTGAAGTTTTTTGTTTTCTGCATGTTTTTGTTAATCCAGCAGTTCCACCCACTTGGGTGTAGTGTAATGAACTTTGGTTGTGGGCCTTTACATGTATTTTTATGTAATATATGCTTGTTTGCTTGAATTGTGCATGCGAAGGCTGTGCTTGCCGACTCGCTTTTCTGACTTTCGTTCCCCTTTGGCTTCCGTCTGTCCAACAGCTTGCCCCCTCCAGCATCCACCCCGCCAGTCCGACAGCCAGGAGTCGGTCTGTGACTGGGCGGGGCTTCTGCCTTTGAAGGCATCAACCTCGAACTTCTTGAAGCCGCAGAGATACTTAGACTTGGAGTGAGTCAACAGAGGCCGGCTAGAAATGAAGATCGGAAGCGATCATACCAACCTGAACCGGCGATCCCTTCATAGCCGAACTTTTGCATGCAGCCGGCCTTTCGCTCCATAGTCCCGCTAGCCGGACAGCTCGGAGTCGGTCTCTAGCTTGCACGGGGTGGTAAAGGTTTCGACTCGGCGTGCCGTGTAAGCTCGATTACAAGCAGGAAGTTGGTTCGGGCCGGCTAGCGAGCCCCCGAACCCGAGGAGTCGGATTGGGGAGCCCACTCTTGCAATGACAACTCTTTTTTCTGAAATCAAACAGGTATGCACCAAGTGTTGTCTTGAGGCACCCATTGCATTCATTGAAATCCTAAAAGGGTAAAGAATACATACGTACACATTTTCTCTCTTGTTCTAGCAGTAGAACGGGCAAAGCAGTGCCGCATTCCATGGACGCTCCGTTTCCTCACCGGAGGCGTCTCTCTTGCGCTTCTGCGGCTTCTGAGCGTCTATTAGATAGTACGCATTGTTGTGTAGCGCCTTGCTGCTGATGAAGGGTCCCTCCCATGGTGAAGAGAGCTTGTGCTGGCCAGTCGTTCGCTGGATTCTTCTAAGTACGAGGTCCCCCTCACGGAAAGAGAGAGGCATGATCCTTTTGTTGTGGTAGTGTCTCAGCTTCTGCTGGTAGATGGTCGTCCGGCTCAAGGCCAGCTCCCGTGCCTCCTCGAGTAGATCGACGCCGTCTTCTCTTGCCTCTTTTGCTTCCGCCTCCGTGTACAGGGTGACGCGAGGCGAATCAAACTCAACATCTATGGGGATGATCGCCTCGGACCCGTAGACAAGGAAGATGGCGTAAAACCGGTTGACCGGTTCGGCGTGGTGCGGAGGCTCCATAGCAAAGTCGACAACACTTGGATCCAGCAGCCGGCTGACCTGACAAGCGGCGCCACGAGTCTTGGCTTGATGCTGGCCAAGATTAGGCCGTTTGCCCTTTCCGCCTGGCCGTTTGACTGTGGGTGCGCCACCGATGCCAGATCGAGCCGGATCCCCTCCTTGGCGCAAAAGAGCGCCATTACACCCTTGGCGAAGTTGGTGCCATTGTCAGTGATGATGCTGTGGGGAATGCCGTAGCGGACGGTGATATCCTGGCCTCAATCCACTTGGTGAACTTGTCAACGGCTACCAGGAGATGTGTCATTCCGCCTCGAGCGGTCTTGAATGGGCCTACCATGTCCAGCCCCCAGACGGCGAAGGGCCATGAGAGGGGAATGGTCTTGAGAGCCGAGGCCGGCAAGTGGCTTTGCGTGCTGAAGCGCTGGCATCCTTCACACTTGTCGACCAGGGTTGTGGCCTCTTCCAGGGCCGTGGGCAAGTAGAATCCATGGCGGACCGCCTTGGCCACCAGGGTTCTGGAGGCGGCATGATGCCCGCACTCACCCTGATGTATGTCCTTGAGGATTTCTTGCCCTTTCTATGATTCGACGCAGCGTTGACATACGCATGTTACACTGCATCGAACTAGTTCGTGGTTGATGTTGGCGTAAGCGGGAGATCGGCGCTGGATCTGTCACGCTTCCGCCTCGTCTTGAGGGAGCTCGCCATGAAGGAGGAAAGCCAGGATGGGTTGTGCCCATGTAGGAGCTGACACAGGAGCCGGCTCTGGTACGGCCTGAAGGCGAGGGGCAGCTGAAGCCCCCGAGTTTGTCGTTGTGGTCTTGGGTTCGAGACCTTCTGTCTCTGGCGCCGTCATGGCAACCTTCATGCCATCAACCTCCATGACGGCCACCCACTGGATGTTGAGACAACTGGGTTTGATGTTTGGCATAGCCGGAGGAGTTGCCGGAGCCGTCAGGGCAGCTGGAGCCGGTAGAGCGGGCGGAGCCGGCGGAGTTGATGAAGCCGGCAGGTTCTCCGGACCCAAAGTCATTGGGCCGGTTGGGTCTGCACGCACGAAGATCGATGATGACTCCGGAGATGGCTTGATGGAGGGCTTGTGCAGCTGCTCGAGGGAGACGTCGGCTGGTATTGCCTGCCTGGTGGAGCCGATTTTTGCCAATGTATCCGCCGCCTCTTTGTCTGCTCGGGGAACATGATGGGACTCCCAGCCATCAAAAGGGCCACTGAGCTACTAGATGAGGAAGCGGTAGCTGGACATGTTGGAATCCCTGGCGTTCCACTCGCCACAGACTTGGTGCACCACGAGGTCGGAGTCGCTGAAGCAAAGAATCCGCCGGATGCCAATCCCTCTGGCAAGCCAGAGGACGTGTGCGAGCGCCTCATACTCCATGACATTGTTGGAGGCGGCGAAGTGTATCTAGAGAGCATATTTGAGCTGGTCCCCTTTCGGGGACGTCAGGACAATGTCGGCTCCCAAGCCGGTTCAGATCTTGGAGCCGTTGAAGTGCATTCGCCAATGTGCGGAGTCGGGAGGCGGCGACAGGACTGGGTCTCGACCCAATCGACAAGGAAGTCGGCCACCACCTGAGACTTGATGGCAGTGCGCGGCTCGTAGCGGATGTAGTGGTCGGCCATGGCGATGGACCACTGATGTTTGCTGTGTATCCCCGGCAACGGTGCCAGAAGTACTTCTGCTACTGCAACAAAAGACCTTCCAACGGTGCCAGAAATAGGCACGTCGACGGGAGAATACTTGGTTTGATCTTTCTGCTGCGGCTACGCCTTAAGGGACTTCCTAGACAAGTATGCAAAGGATTTCCCCCGTGGCCTTGGAGCCTTGCGTTGGTGTTCCCTCGAAGCGGAAAGGGTGATGTAGCGTAGCGGTGGTAAGTACTTCCCTCAATTTGAGAACCAAGGTATCAATCAAGCGGAAGAGTATCTCAAGATCCTGCACAAACACAAAAGCTTGCACCCAACGCTATGAAGGGGTTGTCAATCCCTTATAGATTGTTTGCCAAGTGAGAACTGAAAGCAACAAAGTAACAAAGCAAAGTAAAAGCGGAGGTGTAAACGATGGATGTGAATAGACCCGGGGGCCGTAGTGTTTACTACTGGCTTCTCTCATGAAAGAAAGTAGACGGTGGGTGAACAAATTACGGTCGAGCAATTGATAGAACCGCGCAAAGTCGTGACGATATCCATGCAATGATTGTTTCTATAGGCATCACGTCCGAAACAAGTAGTCCGATACTTTCTGCATCTACTACTATTACTCCACACGTCGACCGCTATCCAGCATGCATCTAGTGCATTAAGTCCATAAGAACAAAGTAACGCCTTAAGCAAGATGACATGATGTAGAGGGATAATCTCAAACCAATGATAAAAACCCCATCTTTTTACCCTTGATGGCAACTACTTGATGTGTGCCTTGCTGCCCCTACTGTCACTGGGAAAGGTCACCACATGGTAGAACCCAAAACCAAGCACTTCTCCCATTGCAAGAATCATAGATCTAGTTGGCCAAACAAAACCCAAGACTCGGAGAGACTTACAAGGATATCAAATCATGCATATAAGAAATCAGCAAAGACTCAAATATATATCATAGATAATCTGATCACAAGTCCACAATTCATCGGATCTCGACAAACACACCGCCAAAGAAGATTACATCGGATAGATCTCCATGAAGATCATGGAGAACTTTGTATTGAAGATCCAAGAGAGAGAAGAAGCCATCTAGCTACTAACTACGGACCCGTAGGTCTGAAGTGAACTAGTCACGAGTCATTGGAGGGGCGATGATGATGATGAAGAAGCCCTCCAACTCCAAAGTCCCCTCCGGCAGGGCGCCGGGAAGGGTCTCCAGATGAGATCTCGCAGAAACGGAAGCTTGCGGGAGCAGAAAAGCATTTTCGAGGCTCCCCTGATTTTTTGCGGAATATTTGGGAATTTATAGGCCAAAGACCTAGGTCAGGGGGCGGCGAGGGTGGCCACCAGCTTGCCCACCGCCGCCTCCCCCCTGGTGGCGTGGTGGGAGCTTGTGGGCTCCCTGGAGCCCACCTGGCTTGGCCCAAAGGCCCCCTGGTCCTCTTCCGTTTGGGAAAAACATTTCGGGGTTTTTATTCTGTTTGGACTCCGTTCCAAAATCAGATCTGAAAAGAGTCAAAAACACGAAAAAACAGGAAGTGGCACTTGGCACTGAATCAATAAGTTAGTCCCAAAAAAGATATAAAGGTACATAAAACAACCAAATAAGACAAGATAACAGCGTGAAACCATCAAAAATTATAGATACGTTTGAGACGTAGCAAGCATCCCCAAGCTTAACTCCTGCTCGTCCTCGAGTAGGGAAGTGATAAGAATGAATTTTTGATGTTTTCATGCTACCTAGCATAGGTGTCCTTTGTAATTCCTCTTATGTGACGTGATTCTTCAGATTAATTAGATTCAAAACAATAGTTTTCTATTGACGTGGAAACAATAATAATTCAAGCAAACTAGCAAGGTAATCATGAACTTTCAAAATAACAAGGCCAAAATAAAGTTATCCCTACAAAATCATATAGTCTGGCTATGCTCTATCATCATTGCACAATGAATTTAAATCATGCACAACCCCGGTATTGGCCAGGTAATTGTTTCACACCTTTACTTTCTCAAACATTTTCAACTCTCACGCAATACATGAGCGTGAGCCATGGTTATAGCACTATAGATGGTGTGGAATGTAGTGGAGGTTGCAAGACAAAAAGGAGAAGATAGTCACATTAACTAGGCATATCAATGAGCTGTGGAGATGCTCATCAATAGATATCAATGTGAATGAGTAGGGATTGCCATACAAATTATGCACTAGAGCTACGAGTATGTGAAAGCTCTTAAAGAAAACTAGTGGGTGTGCATCCAACTTGCTTGCTCACGAAGACCTAAGGCAATTTTGAGGAAGCCTATCATTGGAATATACAAGCCAAGTTATATAATGAAAATTTCCCACTAGCTATATGGCGGTGACAAAACGAGAGACTCTCAATCATGAAGATCATGGTGCTTAATATGCACAAGTGTGGAAAAAGTGGTAGCATTCTCCCTTCTCCCTTTTTCTCTCAATTATTTTATTTATTTTGGTGGGCTCTTTGGCCTCTTTTTTATGGGCTTCTTTGGCCTATTTTATTTCCTCACATGGGACAATGCTCCATTAATGATGATCATCACACTTTCAACTCAAAACTTAGAGTAACGATGACTCTATATGGAATGCCTTCGGTAGTGTACCGTGGCAATGATCTAGCATGGCATATACATCAATGGAAACATCATGCTAGCTATCTTACGATCGTGCAAAGGCAAAGTAGACGTGGTGGCACATGTCATGGTGGTAGTTTCATGGCAATATATCTCGGAATGACTTTGAAAAAGCCATAATAGGTAGGTATGGTGGCTGTTTTGAGGGAGGCTAATGGTGGGTTTTGTGCACCGGCGAAAGTTGCACGGCACTAAGAAGACAGTGATGGTGGAAGGTGAAAGTGCATCTAAACCATGGACTCAACATTAGTCATGAAGAACTCATATACTTGTTGCAAAAGTTTTATTAGTAATCGAAACAAAGCATTCAACGCATACTCCTAGGGGAAGGGTTGGTAGGTATAAACCATCGCGCGATCCCGACCGCCATGCAAAGGATGACAATCAATATACTAATCATGCTCAGATTTCATCACATAGCGGTTCACCATACGTGCATGCTACGGGAATCACTAACTTCAACAAAAGTATTTCTAGATTCACAACACCTTACTAGCATGACTTCAATATTACCATAACCACAACTCAAAACTAATTGAGATGAATCAAACTTCTCTAACTATTCAATGCACATGAAGGTGGAAGTTTTCGTATCCCTTTGGATAACTACCCCTTTTGAGACTACTTTCAAAGCATAGATCAACTACCAAGCCACGCACCGCTGCGCTCTAAAAGATATAAGTGAAGCACATAGAGCAAAAGTATCTAGCTCAAAAGATATAAGTGAAGCACATGTGAGCTGAATTGTCTACCAAAAGATATAAGTGAAGCTCGACAAAATTACGGTGTGTGCATGTCTCTCTCTCTAGGTGTGCAGCAAGGATGATTGTGACACAACAAAACTAAAAGACTCCTATGATACAGGACGCTCCAAGCAAAAACACATAACATGTGGTGAATAAAAATATAGCCCCAAGTAACGTTACCGATGGATTGAAAACGAGAGAGGGGATGCCTTCCCGGGGCATCCCCAAGCTTAGGCTTTTACGGCATCCTTGAATATCTTGGGGTGCCTTGGGAATCCCCAAGCTTGAGCTCTTACCACTCTTTATCTCTTTGTCCATAAGAACTTCACCCAAAACTTGAAAACTTCACAACACAAAACTTAAACAGAAACTCGTGATAACATTAGTACAAGAAAGCAAACCACCACTTCCTTAGGTACTGTAGCAAACTTAAATTCTACTTGTGCTGATGTTGGGTTACTGTACTTTCAATCTTCCTTGGCTAATACCCCCCGATACTATCCATAGTTTCATCAAAATAAGCAACCAACACAACAAAAACAGAATCTGTTAACAGCAGACCATTCTGTAGCAATCTGTATATTTCGTATACCTCTAGTACTTGACAAATTCTGAAAAATTATGAAAGTCTGAAGAATTTGCGTAGAAATCAGAATAAAAAAGAATCAACTCAAAAGCTCTTACATACAAAAATTGAAAATTATTTTCGTGAGCAGAAAGTTTCTGTCTTTTCCAGCATGACCAAACGATCATCCCCAAGACTAATCATAAAAGTTTTGCTTGGCACAAATGCAAAAAGAAACACAAAAAACACAATCATAACAGAATTATGAAAGTGTTGAAAACACAAAACATAAAGAAAAAGGATAGATTCTATGGGTTGCCTCCCAACAAGCGCTTTTGTTTAACGCCCTTAGCTAGGCGAAAGTGATGGAATCATGTATAGTCATCTTTGGTGCTCAAACCATAAGTAGCCCTCATCATAGACTCATAAGGCAATCTTACTTTATTTCTAGGAAAGTGCTCCATGCCCTTCTTTAAAGGAAATTGAAATCTAATATTCCCTTCCTTCATATCGATAATAGCACCAATAGTCCTTAGGAAAGGTCTACCAAGAATAATGGGACATGAAGGATTGCAATCTATGTCAAGTACAATGAAATCCACGGGTACATAGTTCTTATTTGCAACAATAAGAATATCATCAATCCTCCCCATGGGTTTCTTGACAGTAGAATCCGCAAGATGCAAATTAAGAGAACACTATTCAATCTCATGAAAACCAAGAATATCACATAAAGACTTTGGAATCGCGGAAACACTAGCACCCAAATCACACAAAGCATTGCACTCATAGTTTTTGATCTTGATTTTGATACTAGGTTCCCACTCATCATGAAGTTTTCTACGTATAGAGACTTCTAGTTCGAGCTTCTCTTCAAGAGATTCCATCATAGCATCTACGATATGCGCGGTAAAGGCTTTGCTTTGGCTATAAGCATGTGGAGAGTTTGCAATGGATTGCATCAAAGAAATGCATTCAAACAAGGAGCAATTATCATAATTGAATTCCTTGAAATACAAAGTGGGAGTTTCGTTACTACCCAAAATTTTGACTTCTTCTACTCCACTCTCCACACCTTTATCATCAAGATAGGTGGACTCCGAATCATTGGGGCGTTTTTCAACCAAAGTGGATTCATATCCAGCCCCTCCATAAGTAGGTTTGACACGCGAAAACAAAGATTCAAGAGGAGACACACCAAGAACTTTAAGATCTTCGTGATTTGCATCACTAGAACGCACCCTTTTAAACCATTCATGTCTAGCGCGAATTTGGGCGGTTCTTTCTTTGCTCTCATTCATGGAGATACGCATAGTTTTCAAAGTTTCATCCAAGTTGATCTTGGGAGGAGCGCATCTAACTTTCAAATCATCAATATCACAAGACATCCTATCAACGCTCTTAGCCAAATCATCTATTTTGAGTAAGTTTTCCTCTATGGACGCATTGAAAATCTTTTGAGAGTTAATGAACTCTTTGATATTACTCTCTAGATCAAAGGGTAATTTGTTGTGATTTCCATAATTGTTGCCGTAGGAGTTGCCATAATTATTAGAGGAGTTACTAGGAAAAGGCCGAGGAACATAGTTTCCTCTAAAAGCATTTTTGTTGCCAAAATTGTTCCTACCAACAAAACTCACGTCCAAACTAGCGTTGCTACTCTCAATCAAACAAGATAGTGGCATGTCATTAGGATCTATGGTAGCATTTCTACTAGAAACCAAATTCATCAACTCGTCCATCTTAGCACTAAGCGAGTTAATCTCTTCTATAGCGTGCACCTTTTTGCTAGCAGGCGACCTTTCAGTGTGCCACTGAGAGTAGTTGGTCATGATATTGTCTAGGAGTTTTCTAGCGTCTCCTAACGTGATTTCCATGAACGTTCCACCTGAGGCGGAGTCCAAGATATTGCAAGAAGCGAAATTCAAGCCACCGTAAAAGATTTGTATAATCGTCCACAAACTCAAGCCATGAGCGGGACAATTTCTAATCATAAGCTTCATCCTCTCCCAAGATTTTGCAACGTGTTCATGATCAAGTTGCTTGAAATTCATGATATCGTTACGTAAGGAGATGATCTTAGCCGGCAGAAAATACTTGGATATGTAAGCATCTTTGCACCTATCCCAAGAATCGATACTATTTTTAGGCAAAGAATAAAACCAAGTTTTTGCGCGATCTCGCAACGAGAAAGGAACAAGTTTCAACTTAATCACGTCATTATCCACATCTCTTTTCTTTTGCATATCACAAAGCTCAATGAAGGTATTGAGATGGGATGCGGCATCTTCACTAGGAAGGCCAGAGAATTGCTCTTTCATAACAAGATTCAGCAAAGCTGCGTTGATTTCATACGATTCCGCACTAGTGGCGGGAGCAATCGGAGTACTAATAAAATCATTATTATTAGTGCTCGAGAAGTCGCAAAGTTTGGTGTTTTCAGACATGATGTCTTCAACAAACAAACAAGCACACAAACAAGTAAGAAAAGCGGCAAAGGCAAAAGAAAACGGCGAAGGCGAATGAAAACGACAAATGTGAAGTGGGGGAGAGGAAAACGAGAGGCAAATGGCAACAAAAGTAAATGCAAGAGAACATTTTGTGAGACCTAGTTGGATAGATCTTGATCTCTCCTCCTCGGCAACGGCGCCAGAAATACTTCTAATGTTTGTTGTGTATCCCCGGCAACGGCGCCAGAAATACTTCTGCTACTGCAACAAAAGACCTTCCAATGACGCCAGAAATAGGCACGTCGACGGGAGAATACTTGGATTGATCTTTCTGCTGGGCTACGCCTTAAGGGACTTCCTAGGCAAGTATGCAAAGGATTTCCCCCGTGGCCTTGGAGCCTTGCGTTGGTGTTCCTTCGAAGAAGAAAGGGTGATGTAGCATAGCGGTGGTAAGTACTTCCCTCAGTTTGAGAACCAAGGTATCAATCCGGCGGAAGAATATCTCAAGATCCTGCACAAACACAAAAGTTTGCACCCAACGCTATGAAGGGGTTGTCAATCCCTTATAGAATGTTTGCCAAGTGAGAACTGGAAGCAACAAAGTAACAAAGCAAAGTAAAAGCGGAGGTGTAAACGATGGATGTGGATAGACCCGGGGGTCGTATTTTTTACTAGTGGCTTCTCTCATGAAAGCAAGTAGACGGTGGGTGAACAAATTACTGTCGAGCAATTGATAGAACCGCGCAAAGTCGTGAAGATATCTATGCAATGATTGTTTCTATAGGCATCACGTCCGAAACAAGTAGACTGATACTTTCTGCATCTACTACTATTACTCCACACGTCGACCGCTATCCAGCATGCACCTAGTGTATTAAGTCCATAAGAACAGAGTAACGCCTTAAGCAAGATGACATGATGTAGAGGGATAATCTCAAACCAATGATAAAAACCCCATCTTTTTACACTTGATGGCAACTACTTAATGTGTGCCTTGCTGCCCCTACTGTCACTGGGAAAGGTCACCACATGGTAGAACCCAAAACCAAGCACTTCTCCCATTGCAAGAATCATAGATCTAGTTGGCCAAACAAAACCCAAGACTCGGAGAGACTTACAAGGATATCAAATCATGCATATAAGAAATCAGCAAAGACTCAAATATATATCATAGATAATCTGATCACAAGTCCACAATTCATCGGATCTCGACAAACACACCGCCAAAGAAGATTACATCGGATAGATCTCCATGAAGATCATGGAGAACTTTGTATTGAAGATCCAAGAGAGAGAAGAAGCCATCTAGCTACTAACTACGGACCCGTAGGTCTGAAGTGAACTAGTCACGAGTCATTGGAGGGGCGATGATGATGATGAAGAAGCCCTCCAACTCCAAAGTCCCCTCCGGCAGGGCGCCGGGAAGGGTCTCCAGATGAGATCTCGCAGAAACGGAAGCTTGCGGGAGCAGAAAAGCATTTTCGAGGCTCCCCTGATTTTTTGCGGAATATTTGGGAATTTATAGGCCAAAGACCTAGGTCAGGGGGCGGCGAGGGTGGCCACCAGCTTGCCCACCGCCGCCTCCCCCCTGGTGGCGTGGTGGGAGCTTGTGGGCTCCCTGGAGCCCACCTGGCTTGGCCCAAAGGCCCCCTGGTCTTCTTCCGTTCGGGAAAAAATCATTTCGGGTTTTTTATTCTGTTTGGACTCCGTTCCAAAATTAGATCTGAAAAGAGTCAAAAACACGGAAAAAATAGGAATTGGCACTTGGCACTGAATCAATAAGTTAGTCCCAAAAAATATATAAAAGGTACATAAAACAACCAAAGAAGACAACATAACAGCGTGAAACCATCAAAAATTATAGATACGTTTGAGACGTATCAACCACTTGGCGATCCGGCCCGTAGCATCACGGTTGCCCATGATTTCTGAAAGTGGAGTTGTGCTCCCCACCATGATGGCATGCTCCTAGAAGTATGGCTTTAGCTTCTTGGTGGAAAAATACGCGCCATAGCACATCTCTTGATAGTGGGGGTAATTTTGCTTGGAGGTGGACAAGACTTTGCTCAGATAGTAGACAGGGCGCTAAACCAGTAGCACCTTACCCTCCTCCTTTTGCTTCACCACCAAGACAACACTAACCACACGCGTGGTTATTGTGATGTAGATGAGGATGGGTTCTCTCTCCACCGGCGCAGCCAAGATTGATGTGTTGGAGATCACACACTTGAGGCCATGGAATGCTTTGTCCGCCTAATCATTCCACTCAAATTTGGTGGTCTTCTTCATCATGTGATGGAGTGGTAGTGCCTTCTCACCCAGACGGCTAACGAACTGGCCGAGGGATGCCAGGCAACCAACAAACTTTTGGACGTCGAGGAGTCGAGCCGGCTTGGCCATGCGCTCGATGGTTCTGATCATCTCAGGGTTGGCCTCCATGCCTCGTGCCGACACGAAGAAACCCAGGAGCTTGTCGGCTGGTACTCTGAAGACGCACTTCTCTGGATTGAGCCGGATCTTGTACTCGCGCAGGTTGGCAAAGGTCTCCCGCAAATCATCAAGAAGACTGAAATGCTTCTTCATCTTGACGACGATGTTGTCGACGTAGACGTGTATGTTCCTACCGATTTGCGGCAGGAGGCATTGTTGCATGTAGCGCCGGAAGGTGGCGCATGCGTTCTTCAGGCCAAACGACATTGTCGTGTAGCAGTAGGCTCCGAAAGGTGTGGTGAAGGAGGTCTTGAGCCGGTCGGCTAGGTCCATCTTGATCCGGTGATAGCCGGAATAAGCATCCAGAAAGGACAACAAATCGCAGTCGGCTGTAGAGTCGATCACTTGATCTATCTGTGGCAAGGCGAAAGGGTCTTTCGTTCATGCCTTATTCAAACTTGTGTAGTTGATACACATGCGCCATGTCTTGTTCTTCTTCAGAACCAGGATTGGGTTGGCCAGCCAGTCCGGGTGGAAAACCTCCATGATGAAGCCAGCTGCGAGCAGCCGGGCAATCTCTTCTCCGATTGTGCGCCACTTCCCCTCAGCAAAGTGGCACAAAGGTTGTTTGACCGGCTTTGCATCCGGCCGCACATGAAGCTTGTGTTGGGGAACGTCGCATGGGAAACAAAAAATTCCCTACGCGCACGAAGACCTATCATGGTGATGTCCATCTACGAGAGGAGATTTGGATCTACGTACCCTTGTAGATCGCATAGCAGGAAGCGTTAAGAAACGCGGTTGATGTAGTGGAACTTCCTCACGTCCCTCGATCCGCCCCGCAAACCGTCCCACCATCCGTCCCACGATCCGCTCCGATCTAGTGCTGAACGGACGGCACCTCCGCGTTCAGCACACGTACAGCTCGACGATGATCTCAGCCTTCTTGATCCAGCAAGCAAGAGGGAGAAATAGATGAGTTCTCCAGCTGCGTGACGACGCTCCGGTGGTGGTGAAGGATCTACTCCTGCAGGGCTCCGCCCGAGCTCTGCAGAAATACAATCTAGAGGAAAAACCGTGGTGTTTGTGGTCGGGCTGCCGTGGCAAAAGTTGTCTCAAATCAACCCTAAAACTCCACTATATATAGGAGGAGGGGAGGGGAGGCTTGACTTGGCGTCCAAGACCCCTAGGGTGCACCGGCCAAGGAGGTGGAGGAGTCCACCTCCAATCCTAGTCCAACTAGGATTGGAAGGTGGAGTCCTTCCCTTCCTTCCCACCTCTTTTTTTTCTTTTCTCTTTGATTTTCTTATCCCTTGCGCATATGCATTATTGGGCTGTCCCACCAGCCCACCAAGGGCTGGTTTGCTACCCCTAGGGCCTATGGGCTTCCCCGGGTGGGTTGGCCCCCTCCCGGTGAACATCCGGAACCCATTCGTCACTCCCGGTACATTCCCGATAATGCCAGAAAACCTTCCGGTAATCAAATGAGGTCATCCTATATATCAATCTTCGTCTCCGGACCATTACGGAAACCCTCGTGACGTCCGTGATCTCATCCGGGACTCCGAACAACATTTGGTAACCACACATATAACTCAACTATACTAAAACATCGTCGAACCTTAAGTGTGCAGACCCTGCGGGTTCGAGAACTATGCAGACATGTCGTGAGGTACTCCTCGGTCAATATCCAATAGCGGGACATGGATGCCTATATTGGATCCTACATATTCTCCAAATAACTTATCAGTTGAACCTCAGTGTCAAGGATTCAGGCAATCCCGTATGTCATTCCTTTTGTCCTTCAGTATGTTACTTGCCCGAGATTCGATCGTCGGTATCCGCATACCTATTTCAATCTCGTTACCGGCAAGTCTCTTTTCTCGTTCCGTAATACAAGATCCCGTGACTTACACTTAGTCACATTGCTTGCAAGGCTTGTGTATGATGTTGTATTACCGAGTGGGCCCCGAGATACCTCTCCGTCACACGGAGTGACAAATCCCAGTCTTGATCCATACTAACCCAACGGACACCTTCGAAGATACCTGTAGAGCACCTTTATAGTCACCCAGTTACGTTGTGGCATTTGATACACACAAGGTATCCCTCCGGTGCCAGTGGGTTTTATGATCTCATGGTCATAGGAACAAATACTTGACACGCAGAAAACAATAGTAATAAAATGACACGATCAATATGCTACGTTCATAGTTTGGTTCTAGTCCATCACATGATTCTCCTAATGATGTGATCCAGTTATCAAGCAACAACACTTTGCACATAGTCATAAAACCTTGACTATCCTTGATCAACTGGCTAGCCAACTAGAGGCTTGCTAGGGACATTGTTGTGTATATTTATCCACACATGTATCTATGTTTTCATTCAATACAATTATAGCATGGATAATAAACGATTATCTTTAAACAGGAAATATAATAATAACTATTTATCATTGCCTCTAGGGCATATTTCCAACAGTCTCCCACTTGCACTAGAGTCAATAATCTAGTCCTCACATCGCCATGCGATTTACATTGTAATAAATCGAACACCCATACAGTTCTGGTGTTGATCATGTTTTGCCCGTGGAAGAGGTTTAGTGAGCGGGTCTGCTCTATTCAGATCCGTGTGCACTTTGCATATATTCACGTCCTCTAACTCGACGTAGTCGCGGATGAGGTTGAAGCGTCGTTTGATGTCTCTGATCTTCTTGTGAAACCTTGGTTCCTTTGCTAAGGCAATGGCACCAGTGTTGTCACATAATAGAGTTAATGGATCTAGTGTGCTCGGCACAACTCCAAGATCTGTCATGAACTGCTTCATCCAGACACCCTCCTTTGCCGCCTCAGAGGCAGCCATGTACTCCGCTTCACATGTAGAATCTGCTACGACGCCCTGCTTGGAACTACACCAGCTTACCGCACCCCCATTAAGAATTAATATGTATCCGGTTTGAGACTTAGAGTCATCCGGATCGGTGTCAAAACTTGCGTCGACGTAACCTTTTACGACGAGCTCCTTGTCACGTCCATACACGAGAAACATTTCCTTAGTCCTTTTCAGGTACTTCAGAATATTCTTGACCGCCGTCCAGTGATCCACTCTTGGATTACTCTGAAATCTGTCTGCCATACTTATGGCCAAGTTGACGTCTGGCCTAGTGCACAACATTGCATACATGATAGAACCTACAGCTGAAGCGTAGGGGACGGAACTCATTGTCTTTCTATCTTCCGCAATTGCTGGGCACTGAGTCTTACTCAATTTTATACCTTGTAACACTGGCAAGAACCCTTTCTTGGACCGATCCACTTTGAACTTCTTCAACACTTTATCAAGGTATGTGCTTTGTGAAGTCCTATCAGGCGTTTCGATCTATCCCTATAGATCTTAATGCCTAGAATGTAAGCAACTTCTCCTAGGTCCTTCATAGAGAAACTTTTATTCAAGTAACCTTTTATGCTCTCCAAAAGCTCCATGTTGTTTCCAATCAGCAATATGTCGTCCACATATAATATTAGAAACGCCACAGAGCTCCCACTCATTTTCTTGTAAATACAAGATTCTCCAACCACTTGTATAAACCCAAATGCTTTGATCACCTGATCAAAACCCTTATTCCAACTCCGAGATGCTTGCACCAGTCCATAAATGGATTGCTGGAGTTTGCACACTTTGTCAGCATTCTTAGGATCGACAAAACCTTCGGGTTGCATCATATACAACTCTTCCTTAAGAAAATCGTTAAGGAACGCCGTTTTGACATCCATCTGCCAGATTTCATAATCGTAAAAGGCAGATATTGCTAACATGATTCGGACAGACTTAAGCATCGCTACCGATGAGAAAGTCTCATCGTAGTTAATTCCTTGGACTTGTGAAAAACCCTTTGCCACAAGTCGAGCTTTATAAACGGTCACATTACCGTTTGCGTCTGTCTTCTTCTTATAGACCCATTTGTTCTGAATAGCCTTGCAGCCTTCAGGTAGTACTTATAAAGTCCACACGTTGTTCTCATACATGGATCCTATCTCGGAATTCATGGCCTCCAGCCATTTCTTGGAATCCGGGCCCACCATTGCTTCTTCATAATTCGCAGGTTCATTGTTCTCCAACAACATAATTGTCAAGACAGGATTACCATACCGCTCGGGAGCAGTACATGATCTTGTCGACTTGCGAGGTCCGACAGTAACTTGATCCGAAGTTTCATGATCTTCATCATCAACTTGTTCCTCAACCGGTGCCGCAGCAACAGGGGTTTCCCCTTGCCCTGCGCCACCATCAAGAGGAATTAGAGGTTCGACAACCTCATCAAGTTCTATCTTCCTCCCACTCAATTCTTTCGAGAGAAACTCCTTCTCAAGAAAAGCTCCATTCTTAGCAACAAACACTTTGCCCTCGGATTTGAGATAGAAGGTATACCCAACTGTCTCTTTTGGGTAACCTATGAAGATGCACTTTTCCGCTTTGGGTTCCAGCTTTTCAGGCTGAAGCTTTTTGACGTAAGCATCACATCCCCAAACTTTAAGAAACGACAACTTTGGTCTTTTGCCATACCACAGTTCGTATGGAGTCGTCTCAACAGATTTTGATGGTGCCCTATTTAAAGTGAATGAAGTTGTTTCTAATGCATAACCCCAAAATGATAATGACAAATCAGTACGAGACATCATAGATCGCACCATCTCTAATAAAGTATGATTATGACGTTCGGACACACCATTACGCTGTGGTGTTCTAGGCGGAGTCAACTGTGAAACAATTCCACGTTGTCTTAAGTGAGCACCAAACTCGAAACTCAGATATTCACCCCCACGGTCAGACCGTAGGAACTTGATCTTCTTGTTACGATGATTTTCAACTTCACTCTGAAATTGCTTGAACTTTTCAAATGTTTCAGACTTGTGCTTCATTAAGTAGACATAACCATATCTACTCAAATCGTCAGTGAAGGTGAGAAAATAACGATATCCGCCGCGTGCCTCCACGCTCATCGGACCGCACACATCGGTATGTATGATTTCCAACAAGTCACTGGCACGCTCCATTGTTCCGGAGAACGGAGTCTTAGTCATCTTGCCCATGAGGCATGGTTCGCACGTGTCAAGTGAATCAAAGTCAAGTGACTCCAAAAGTCCATAGGTATGGAGTTTCTTCATGCGCTTTACACCAATATGACCTAAGCGGTAGTGCCACAAAAACATGGCGCTATCATTGTTAACTCTAACTCTTTTGGTCTCAATGTTATGTATATGTGTATCATCACTATCAAGATTCAATATGAACAATCCTCTCACATTGGGTGCATGACCATAAAAGATGTTACTCATAGAAATAGAACAACCATTATTCTCTGACTTAAAAGACTAACCGTCTCACAATAAACAAGATCCAGATATAATGTTCATGCTCAACGCAGGCACTAAATAACAATTATTCAAGTTCATAACTAATCCTGATGGTAACTGAAGTGAAACTGTGCCGACGGCGATTGCATCAACCTTGGAACCATTTCCTACGCGCATCGTCACTTCATCTTTCGCCAGCCTTCGCCTATTCCGCAGTTCCTGTTTCGAGTTGCAAATATGAGCAACAGAACCGGTATCGAATACCCAGGCACTACTACGAGAGCTGGTTAAGTACACATCAATAACATGTATATCGAATATACCTGATTTTTCCTTGGACGCCTTCTTATCAGCGAGATACTTGGGGCAGTTGCGCTTCCAGTGACCCATACCCTTGCAATAATAGCACTCTGTTTCAGGCTTAGGTCCAGCTTTGTGCTTCTTCATCAGATTGGCAACAATCTTGCCACTCTTCTTTGAATTACCCTTCTTTACTTTGTCGTTTCTCTTGAAACTAGTGGTCTTATTCACCATGAACACTTGATGCTCTTTACGGAGTTCTGAATCTGCGACTTTCAGCATCGCGAATAACTCGTCGGGCGACTTGTTCATCCCTTGCATGTTATAGTTCAACATAAAGCTCTTATAGCTTGGCGGCAGTGATTGAAGAATTCTGTCAGTGATAGCCTCTTGCGGGAGTTCAATCCCCAGCTCAGCTAGACGGTTTGAGTACCCAGACATCTTGAGCACATGTTCACTGACAGACGAATTCTCCTCCATCTTGCAAGCATAGAATTTATCGGAGGTCTCATACCTCTCGATCCGGGCATTCTTCTGAAAGATAAACTTCAACTCCTGGAACATCTCATATGCTCCATGACACTCAAAGCGACGTTGAAGTCCCGGCTCTAAGCCATACAAGACTGCACATTGAACTACCGAGTAGTCCTCCTTGCGTGCTAACCAAGCGTTCTTAGCATCTTGGTCAGCCGTGGCGGGTGGTTCATCTCCTAGCGCAGCATTAAGGACATAATCCTTCTTCCCATCTTGCAGGAGCAACTTAAGATTATGAGCCCAGTATACAAAGGTGCTTCCATCATCTTTCAACTTAGCTTTCTCTAGGAACGTATTAAAATTCAGGGTGACTGTCGCGTGAGCCATTGATCTACAGCACAAATATTTTCAAAGTGGACTTAGACTATATTCAAGATAATTAGAGTTTAACTAATCAAATTACTTGCTAAACTCCCACTCAAAAAGTACATCTCTCTAGTCATTTGAGTGGTACATGATCCAATTCCACTAGTTCAAGTCCGATCATCACGTGAGTTGAGGATAGTTTCGGTGGTAAGCATCCCTATGCAAATCATATCAACTATATGATTCATGATCGACCTTTCGGTCTCATGTGTTCCGAGGCCATGTCTGCACATGCTAGGCTCATCAAGCTTAACCCGAGTGTTCCACGTGTGCAACTGTTTTGCACCCGTTGTATGTGAACGTTGAGTCTATCACACCCGATCATCACGTGGTGTCTCGAAACGACGAACTGTAGCAATGGTGCACAGGCAGGGAGAACACAATTTCGTCTTGAAATTTTAGTGAGAGATCACCTCATAATGCTACCGTCGTTCTAAGAAAAATAAGGTGCATAAAAGGATCAACATCACATGTAATTCATATGTGACATGATATGGCCATCATTATGTGCTTCTTGATCTCCATCACCAAAGCACCGGCACGATCTATTTGTCACCGGTGCCACACCATGATCTCTATCATCATGATCTCCATCAGAGTCGCCATCGGGGTTGTCGTGCTACTCATGCTATTACTACTAAAGCTATGTCCTAGCAATATAGTAAACACATCTGCAAGCACAAACGTTAGTTTAAAGACAACCCTATGGCTCCTGCCGGTTGCCGTAGCATCGACGTGCAAGTCGATTTTTAACTATTACAACATGATCATATCATACATCCAATATATCATATCACGTCATTGGCCATATCATATCACAAGCATACCCTGCAAAAATAAGTTAGACGTCCTCTAATTGTTGTTGCATGTTTTACGTGGTTGCAGTGGGTATCTAGTAGATCGCATCTTACTTACGCAAAAACCACAACGGAGATGTGCAAATTGCTATTTAACCTCTCCAAGGACCGCCTCGGTCAAAACCAATTCAACTAAAGTTGAAAAAACCGACACCAGCCAGTCATCTTTATGCAACGAGGTTGCATGTCAAGCGATGAAACCAGTCTTTCGTAAGCGTACGAATAATGTCGGTCCGGCCGCTTCAATCCAACAATACCGCCGAATTGAGAAAAGACTAAGGAGGGCAGCACATCGAACATCACCGTCCACAAAACCCTTTGTGTTCTACTCGAGATTACATCTACGCATGAACCTAGCTCATGATGTCATTGCTGGGGAACGTCGCATGGGAAAAAAAATCCTACGCGCACGAAAACCTATCATGGTGATGTCCATCTACGAGAGGAGATTTGGATCTACGTACCCTTGTAGATCGCACAGCAGGAAGCGTTAAGAAACGCGGTTGATGTAGTGGAACATCCTCACGTCCCTCGATCCGCCCCGCGAACCGTCCCACCATCCGTCCCACGATCCGCTCTGATCTATTGCCAAACAGACGGCACCTCCACATTCAGCACACGTACGGCTCGACGATGATCTCGGCCTTCTTCATCCAGCAAGCAAGACAGATAAATAGATGAGTTCTCCGGCAGCGTCACGGCACTCCGGTGGTGGTGTAGGACCTACTCCTGCAGGGCTCCGGCCGAGCTCCGCAGAAATACGATCTAGAGGAAAAACCGTGGTGTTTGTGGTCGGGCTGCCGTGGCAAAAGTTGTCTCAAATTAGCCCTAAAACTCCACTATATATAGGAGGAGAGGAGGGGAGGCTTGCCTTGGGGGTCCAAGACCCCTAGGGTACGCCGGCCAAGGAGGAGGAGGAGTCCACCTCCAATCCTAGTCCAACTAGGATTGGAAGGTGGAGTCCTTCCCTTCCTTCCCACCTCTTTTTTTTATTTTCTCTTTGATTTTCTTATCCCTTGTGCATATGCCTTATTGGGCTGTCCCACCAGCCCACCAAGGGCTGGTGCGCCACCCCTAGGGCCTATGGGCTTCCCCGGGTGGGTTGGCCCCCTCCCGATGAACATCCGGAACCCATTGGTCACTCCTAGTACATTCCCGGTAATGCGAGAAAACCTTCCGGAAATCAAATGAGGTCATCCTATATATCAATCTTCGTCTCTGGACCATTCCGGAAACCCTCGTGACGTCTGTGATCTCATCCCGGACTCCAAACAACATTCAGTAACCGCACATATAACTCAACTATACTAAAACATCGTCGAACCTTAAGTGTGCAGACCTTGTGGGTTTGAGAACTATGCAGACATGCCCTCAGGTACTCCTTGGCCAATATCCAATAGCGGGACCTGGATGCCATATTGGATCCTACATATTCTCCGGATAACTTATCAGTTGAACCTCAGTGTCAAGGATTCAGGCAATCCCGTATGTCATTCCTTTTGTCCTTCGGTATGTTACTTGCCCAAGGTTCGATCATCGGTATCCGCATACCTATTTCAATCTCGTTACTGGCAAGTCTCTTTTCTCGTTCCGTAATACAAGATCTCGTGACTTACACTTAGTCACATTGCTTGCAAGGCTTGTGTGTGATGTTGTATTACCGAGTGGGCCCCGAGATACCTCTCCGTCACACGGAGTGACAAATCCCAGTCTTGATCCATACTAACCCAACGGACACCTTCGGAGATACCTCTAGAGCACCTTTATAGTCACCCAGTTATGTAGTGGCGTTTGATACACACAAAGTATCCCTCCGGTGCCAGTGGGTTATATGATCTCATGGTCATAGGAACAAATACTTGACACGTAGAAAACAATAGCAATAAAACGACACGATCAATATGCTACGTTCATAGTTTGGGTCTAGTCCATCAGATGATTCTCCTAATGATGTGATCTAGTTATCAAGAAACAACACTTTGCACATAGTCAGAAAACCTTGACTATCCTTGATCAACTGGCTAGCCAACTAGAGGCTTGCTAGGGACATTGTTGTGTCTATTTATCCACACATGTATCTATGTTTTCATTCAATACAATTATAGCATGGATAATAAACGATTATCTTTAAACATGAAATATAATAATAACTATTTATCATTGCCTCTAGGGCATATTTCCAACAGCTTGTGCTCGGTATACGTCCCCGGGACTCCTAGCATGTCCTTTGGGGGCCATGCAAAGATATCTCGATTCTCAAGGAGGAAGTCGACGAGCTCGCCTTCCTATTTGGGGTTGAGGTTGGGCCGATGGTGACGCACTGCTTGGGGTTGGCCGGGTGGAGTGGCACTTGCTTGGTTTCCTTGGACGGCTCGAATGAGGCCTCACCGTCCGACTGGGACAGAGGAGTCGGCGGGGTCGGTTGCTCGGTGGCCTGGGCCACGAGCCGGTCGAGCTGCCTCTTCTCTTGTGCAATCCCCAGTGCCTCGGCCAACCGGCTGTTGTCGCGTGCGCACCCGATTGACTTCTTGTAGTCGCCAGCAACAGTGATAATGCCCTTGGGGCCCGACATCTTCATCTTGAGGTAGGCGTAATGGGGGATTGCCATGAACTTGACCAATGCCGGCCCTCCCAACAGCGCATGGTAGGGGCAGTTGAGGTCCACCACCTCGAACCAAACCGGCTCGTGACAGAAGTGCGACTTGTCGCCAAAAAGGACGTCTAGCTGGATTTTCCGATAGGCGAGCAATACTGCCCTGGCACAATGTCGTGGAAGACAGTCCTTGTCGGCTATAGGTCCTTCTCCTTCAGTCTGAGCTTGAGCAAGGTGTCGCGGTAGAGGATGTTGATGCTGTTGCCGCCATTGACCAGCACCTGCAAGAACCAACTGGTGAGTCTCTTGGAGGCAATGGTGGTGTCGAGGACGAGCGCGTATGTGTCGGGATTCGGCATCACCGCGGGATGGTTCGCCCGGCTCCATGTAATTGCCTTTTTAGACCAATGCATGTATTGGGTAACCAAGGGGACCGTTGCATTCACCTCATGTCAGCGCTCACGCTGGCTTTGCTTGTCGTCACCCTCGCTGGTGAAGACGACGTAGGCCCCATCCTGCTCAGGGAATTGGTCATGGAGACGGCCATCATTGGGTGGCAGTTGACCTGGAGCCGGACCCGGCCCGGGAGCCGGACCTCGAGGATCCGCCCCAGGGGAGCCGGCAGACCCTCGCCCCAGGCTAGGCGCTGTGAGAAGCTGCACTGCCAGAGCGTGTGGGTCGCCGGCTTCGCCCCGGAATGCATTTTGCAGGGCGCGTCGAGCATCTGCTCGAAGGTGAGCTTGGGTTGCCATGCGTTCTTGCCGGTTCGTTGTCGCTGACCGCCCGCTTGTGCAGCCAGCTGCTCTTCCTCCACGTTGACCACCTACTTGCTTCCAGGTCGCGGGTCTTGCTGATCCGCCTTGCGCTTGTTGTTTTGCCCGCCTCGGTTGTCGCCAGCCGGCTTAGTTGTAGTCGGCGGTTGGACGGGTTTGTCTATCGCGCTGACCTTGATCCTCATTGCAGAGTCGGTAGTGGCGTATTTATCCGCCTTGGCCATAAGCGCCGCCAAAGAGGTAGGCTCAGAGCACATGAGCTTGTGCTTGCGAAGGGTGCCGTCTCAGCAGCCTTCGATGAAGTACTGAATGGCTTGTACTTCATGCACTCCTTCACAAGAGTTGTGCAACCCCTTCCATCGTGTGACGTAGTCGTGGAGGGGTTCGTCGGGCTTCTGAACGCACATGGCCAGCTCGCGGGGGCGGTCAGGGCGCTTGTAGGTGCTGGTGAAGTTGCGGATGAAAGCCTCTTCAAAGTCAACCCAAGAGTTGACGCTGCTGGCTGGCAGGCTATTAAGCCAAGTTCTTGTCGAGCCGGCCAGCATGAGTGGCACTTAACAGACGGCTACGCGCTTGTTGCCCCATGCGATGCCGACTGTAGTGGTGTAGTCGATCAACCGGTATTCCGGCTTGGCGGTGCCGTTGTATTTTGCAGTATCACGGGGGAGGGTGAAGCCGGACAGGAGAAGCTCCCCTCAGATCCGGGGACCGAAGCACGCCGGACCAATGGGGCCCTCCACCTCCACGAGGGCCGACTGCGCCAGAAGGTCGATGCGGGTGCGAGCATCATTCTCATTGCGAAGGATGCAAGGGCCGATCTGAGCCGCGAGCCCAGGTCGGATTGGGGGGCACGGGTGTGCTGACCTTCTCCCTTCGCTCAGGCAGGGGAACTTCATGAACTGAGCCTCCTTCATTTCCAGCGGGCCCGCGGAGCCAGCTAGATACTGCCTGATGCTCGCTCCAGCGCTAGGAACGCTGCTCGCGGCTTCCCTCGGCCTTCCAGCCAGAGTTGCGAGGGGAGGAAGAATGTTGAGCTTGCTGACGACCATTAGGGACATGATAACCTTCAAGGTCGAAGCCCGGAGATACCGAGAAAGCACAGGCAGGATCGAGGCGATCCTGCTGCTCGTTAGCGGCAGCGAGGAGGTCCTTGACGCGCTTTTCTTGATGAACACACTCCTAGCCCTCGAGGGCATCCATCTCTTCAAGAGTCGCCAGGGCGGCCCGCATGTTGGCCGCAGGAGTGTCGTAGATGGGTAGCTTGCCGCCTAGGATTTTGGCAACAACCCGACCGCGACAGCGGACGTCGTCACGCCGGCTAGGTCCGTTAGTGGCCGGGGAGAAGCCGTAGGCGGAGTTGTACTCGTGTTGTGCGACCTCCATCCGGCGTTTGGCGGTGGCGAGGGCGGTGCCCTCCATCAGTAGCTATTTGCGAGCCTCTTCCAGCTCCGCCCTAGCCGACGATGTATTGGCCATCGGGGCGATAGGAGTAATCAGCCCGGCAAGGGTGTAATGCCCCAAGTGTAACATTGCCATATTTGGAACCTTGCCATGTTTGGATCCTTGATGTCATGCATATGGAGTTGTCATTTCATGTGACTTATATCTTGTTTTCCCTTTGCATCATGTCATCCATAACATTCATGCATTCTTGTGTTGTGGTGTTGATCCTTATGTGTGTTTGTGATGAGAATTTAGTGTGTGAAGTGATGTGCAAAGCTTGGGTTCCAACTTTCTTATTCTTCCAAAGGCTAGGTTTCAACAAAACCTCTTCTTCTCTATTTTTTCTTAAGACCGAGATTTACTTGCTCTAAACCTGGTTGTAAAATGTAGATCATTTGGAGTATTTTCTTGTTAGTGTGGTGCTATGACTAAGGTGTTTTAAAACTATGCTTAAGTGGGGTTTGTATTCACAAAACATATTACAATAATTCTGTTTTGTAAATATTTCTTTGCTCCAAAAATCCTATTTTCATTTTATTTAAATAGGTCATAATTCTCTTATGACCACGGACATTTTTTTTGCAAGCCTAAATTTTACTAGGAGTTTATTTCTGTTGTGATTTTTTTAATGGAAAAACCAGAGTGTTTTTCCTTCTGTCTATTTGGCGCCACCCGAGTGGGCTCTCTCCCCTCGCTTGCCCATCTCCATCTCTTCTCTCGCTAGGCATCCCACTAGCGCGTCCATCTCCTACCTCGCTGTCGTCACTGTTGTACGACGCCATCCCCTCCACCGATCTCCATTTCTCCATGATCCTGCGGCTCCAGCTCGCCTCCCGAGGACAATATAAGCAGCACGAGCTCTCCTCCAAGCCCTAACCCCTTCTCCTCCCTCCTCTCTCTCCCTGGCGCCGTCAGGAGGCGGCCCGAGCTTCCCTCCGCCATGGCCGGCCCCTGGTGAGGTCGTCGCCGTACGTGTCGTCGCCCTCCTTCCTCCCCGGCGGCACCAGGAGGACGCGGTACAACAGGAGGTTCCATTCCCGCAGCAAGGAGCCGCCGATCGCCCTGCATCCACGACGTCCACGACAGCCCCTTCTTCCTCCTCTGCTCCGACAGGATCTTCAGCATCGACTTCTTCCTCTTCGTCACCTGCCTCCTCCACATCGAGTCAGCTTCCTCTCCTCGACGCGTAGGGTGAGCAAGCCCTGAGCTCCTCCTTCCCTCCTTCCTAGGCCGTAGCAGCGCTGCCGTCATTCTTCTCTGTTGCCGTCGCCGTCGTGTCGTAGGAGCACCGCAGCAGTGCCTTCTCGTGACGCTTAGGAGTGAAACGGGTTCCTCTCGAACCCCTCTTCCTCCCCGCGAGTGTCCGCAGCTCAATTTAAGCGTAGCATCGTCGGCGTCCTTCCCCTGTTCCGTCCGCCGTCGTTGGTAGGAATAGAGGAAGGGGGTTACTCGAGAGAGTTACCTCCCCCTCTCTGGTAAGCACTGTAAGACTAGCAGAGTGGTAGAGGGTTGTTTTGGCACAGTGGAGATCGTGGGTTCGAGTCCCAGAGCGCCCCTTTTGTTATTTCTTGGTTTTGTGGCACATTAGCTAGACAGGGAAGCATTTCATGCTTCCCTTCCCCTCTCTGTCGAGCCCGAGGGCAGTAGTGCAGTGCTGGTTGTGTTAACAGGGGGTTCTGGGTTCGATCCCAGGGCACCCCCCCCCCCCCCGCTTTATTTTTTTGCTGTTTGGGTTGTGTTATTTCACTTGGCATACTTTGGGCAGCAACTTGTGTTGTGATTCATCACAAACCAGTGGGTTTAACCCCTTTCTATGATTAGCTGCCATATATGTGTTATGTGGTCATGTGCTTGTGTATATGTGCACTAGTGTAAGTGTGTGTAGTGAGTTGCATGTGTATGTGAGTGCAAGCATGTTTGTGTGTGTATGTGTTTGTGTGAGAGCTCTTGTAGGTGTGTGTGTGTGTGTGTGAGGGCACATGCACTAGGTTGTGCATGTGTGTATGTGTGTGTGGGTTACCTTCCCCACCACATACTTGTGCAAGTTGCACAACCTCATGGATCTTCTTGTGTGTGTGTATGTGTGTGCACATGGGTGACTTGTGCACCTATGCGAGAGGGTGTGTGTGTTCTTGTGGTGGCATTTGCACATGTGCAAGAGGTTACCCCTCGTGTTGCACCTCTTGTGTATGTGAGTAGGGTGTAGGAGCATGTGTAGGTGTGTAGGTGCTCATGCATGTGTGTGTGTGGGCATGAGTGCAATTAAGCACTTGAGAATGAGGGCTCACCTCTCATGCTTGCCCTTATGATGGTGTAGGTGGTGTGGAACCTTATGTGTGTGCATAGGTAGATGTAGAGATGCCATGTATGTTTTCTTCACATGTGATGATGCTTGTATATGCTTATGTTGATTTCATGTAGATTTTCGAGCTAGCTTTGTGTCTATTTGTTCCATGCAAGCACCCATGTATTATATATGGATTTGGGGTAGAATCATCCCAGGAATCCACTCGTGGAATCAAATTTCACTTTGGAGCAACTTCATAAACTGTCATTTTTTCTGTCTTGATGCTATGTTTAGAGCTTGGTGCCATGTGGTGTGTTGAGCCTATGAGGATGATTCCTTGATGTGGCAATAGTGGGTGAACCCCTCTACAGCATGGTAGTTTTGTTTTATGCTTAGGAGTTTGAATGTGCTAGTTGTGCCTTGTCAAAGTTGACATGTGGCTGAAATTGTCAGCTTTGTGAAAATCTGTGATTTTCACTAAGTCTGAGAAACTGCTGTTATTTTCTTCCCTTGTTGATGTGGTTGCAAAAGCTCATGTGTTGGGAATCAGCCCAGGCAATCAACTAGAGAGTTGGAGCTTTTGTGTTTGTCTAGCTCTCTGTTAAATTTCATGCACTTTCACTTCCTGTAGATATCTTTTTGGAGGCTGCCAAAATGCTTTAGAGCATAAGCAGCTGGTGAAAATTTGAGATTTTCACTAAGTCCCTGAAATCTGTTATTTTTGTCCAAGTTAGTGCCTGTAGAACTTCTTGTGTGTGACTCCTTTGTATTATCTTCTTGCTCAGGCTTGTAGAGATTTTGAATGCCTTTTGCCACATATCTTGTTTGGCATATTTGGGTGGTTGTAGGTACTTTGGATGTTGCTTACAAACTACTATGATGTTGTTTAGGACAGATTGCATAGTTTTGTTGTTTTGAAGCTTGTGAGTGCATAGTTGATGGTGTGGTGTGATTCCAAGCACCACCCCACATATATTTGTTTGTTTGATCATGTGGCAACCTGGGAACACCAGAAGAGTGCCATTGGAGTGTGCTTGTGGTGGATTTGAACCGTAGGACTCCATATCTTGTTTCGTAGTTTCCGGTTGATCCGTAGCTCCGTTCTCAATGTTCTTTATATATTTTTGCATCGTTTTCTCGTGATGCACCTGTTCATTCCATCTTCATGCATGTCAATATAGCTTAGTGTGAAGTTCTGTCCAGAAGTTTATCTTCTCTTCTCATGCATGTGCAAGTGACTAGAATAGTGATGCATGCTTCATTCTCATCTCATGCATCATGTTGTATGTTGCATCATGTTGTGTTGGTGTTCATTGGCTGTTATTTTTATCTTGGGTAGCACCGGAATCGGAGAGCGAGTACGTGGATTCTGGAGAGTACGTGCAGGACGAACAAGAGCAGTTCCAAGCTGAAGACATCACAGGCAAGATGACCGTGACCTTGATACCGTATCTAGCTTTGTTATGCTTAGAATCACGTTTCCTTCGATATATGCGTTGCCTACCACTTGATAAAATGCCTCATGTTATTGCCATGAAACCCAAACACCTTCCCCTCCCAGCTAATGTTGTTTGGCTAAGTAGGCTTGCTCACCTTCTAATGATAGCTTTGCTAGTTGCAGGTGCCAGCTGTCTCATGTGATAACATGAGTATTTTGATATCATTGTGATTAACTGCTATTTAATTTAATGCACCTATATACTTGGGAAATGACGGAAGGTCTTGCCTTTTGCCGGGTGATTTGTTCCGTTATTGCCGCCTTAGTTTCGGCTACCGGTGTTTGATTCCATAACTGGTCGCTCCTAACACGTTCGAGGTTGTTACGGGGACCCCCTTGATAAATCGTGTAGTGTTAAGACTTGTCTGGCAGGACCCAACATTGGTTTTAATTTGCTAATCACCTAATAACAATATGCATAGGGAATAGCTACCCCGAGGATTTAATCAACAACCCGTGCCAGTGCTCCTCATGAGTGTTGGTCCAAACTGGTCTGCCTGCGGGGCCACCACAAGGAAACTTGAGGTTTGGTTCTCGTAGCTAGTTCCATCCGTCGTGTCCTCACACTGAGATACGCGGCTCTTATCGGGGTCGTCGACACGACGGGAGGTCCTGCTAGTCTTGTCTTACCTTGGCGGTATATCTTACGTATAGGAATCCCGGTGAAACTTTGGGTCTCCTCAAAGTTGAGGTTTTCCTCTAAGGAATCCGACGAGATCACGAGATTCGTGATAGAGGATTACTTTGCGGCCCGTGACCGTTTGTGATGGACTAGTTGGAGCACCCTTGCAGGGTTTAATATTTCGGAAAGTCGTGCCCGCGGTTATGTGGCAACATGATAATTTGTTAACATCCGGTTCTAGATAACTTGAATTAACTTTAATAAACGTGCCAACTGTGTGCGTAACCGTGATTGTCTCCTTCGAAGACCTCTCTTCGATCGAGGACATGGTGGGGTTATGTCTGACGTAAGTAAGTAGGTGTTCAGGATCACTTATTGATCACCTGGTCCTCGACGATCGCGTAGACCACCACATTTATAACTCTGAACTTCGTAAGTTAGCCACCATATATGCTTAGGATGCTGCAACCTAAACACTGAGCCTTCCTCACCTAATAACTTGACTAGTTTCGGTACCAAGGTCATCGATTGTTGAGTCCCCGTGGCTCACAGTTTACTACAACACCCCAACAGGTACAGGTACGCCCGATGCAAGTGATCCAGATCGCACGCAGCTAGCGTGGCAGTACGATGAGGAGAACGACTGCCTGTACGTGAACTATCCAGAAGATTGAGGCCGTGGTCGTGATCGTGGGCGAGCATGCGGGATATCATAGCCTTTTCCTTGTTTCATGTAGCCCGTAGCGGGACTACCTTGTCTGAATAACTGTGTAGATGTAACTCTGATATTATCTATGTGAGATGGAAAATGTATGCCCTATTTGTCAATCTTAATTTATGTATGTGCTATGATTATCTTGCTTGCGAAACGCTTAGATGTGCTTCTTTCCCTTTTGGGGCATCGCCCCCTAAATAGGAAAGGACCGCATCTTAGTCGTTACAAAGGGTGACATGAAGCGGGTCGGAAGGGCCCAGAGGGGGCACAGACGCGTCCGCCGGGGCCTTGGCGCGGCTCGAGCTGGTGTTGGAGTCTACAACCATCACCTCCATGATATCAGAGGTAATGGTTGCATCGTGCAGGGCAAGACACCCCGCAAATGATGGTGGATCACTACAGTCGAGTACGTCGCTGGGGTACTTGTCGGGTGCACGCGCATCTTGAGACCGAGGCTGTTGAAGTGCGTGCAGAGGGCGTCGATGTCGACGTCCCTGCCAAGGTGGCGAGGCTCATCTTCGAGGCGTAGGTTGTCGAAGAGAACGCAGAGGCGAACGACGTCAGAGGCAATGCCGCCGCCAAGCGGCTTGCTGGCGATCTCAACGGTAGAGCCTGCAGGATGGGCTAAGTCGTTGATCAACACCGCAGAAACCTCCGCAGGGGCAGGCTCCACGGGCGTGCTGATCAGTCCGGACGCGAGGCATCCGGTGGAGTTGGCAAAGCTTCCCGCCCGGAGCGTATCTCCGACCGGTGCCGCGGACGGCCCCATGGTGGGCGCCAACTGTTGTCGTTTTCTCATGACAGATGCCATGGGTAGGCTTATCGAGAGTGACTGGGACTGAAGGGACACCGGCGGGCTCCGAGAACGATATTGGTAACTAGCAATGCAAGACTCATGATGTACCCAGGTTCAGAGCTCTCCGTGGGAGATAATACCCTAGTCATGCCGGAGTGGTTGATGAACCAAGATGATTACAAGATGCTCCTTGAGCTGTTCGACGGAGGAGGAAGATGGAGCAGCCGGCTCGCTATCTACCTCTCTTGTGTGATGTGTGGGTGTGAGAATGGACGACCCTCTGGATGGAGGGGGCCAGGGGGTTTTATAAATGAACCCCCCGACCTAAAAAATTGATACTAGGTACAAGGTGGGGGGCCGACTGGCATCCTCTCAGGCCGGCCGGGGGGCCATTGATGATTAGTCTTGTCGTTGGAGGGGGGGGCGCCGGCTGCAAGGTCCCATCTGACCCTGGGACCCATCGGCTGACCTACGGGATTGGTGCGTGCTCCCCCATGCAGGGTGCGTGTGGTATGACGGACGTTGTCTTGCGGGTTCCAACGTCTGTCAGTGGTATGGCCGTCTCTACTGTAGCCACACCGGGCCAGGTAATGGAGTGGGTAGTGGCGTACGGGTACTGTACGCGGTTGACGGGTCGTAGCCGGCACCGGTCAATGGTACGGCTGCCACCACTGTAGCCATGCGTATGCTTCTCCATTGTACTTGTGCTAAGGTACTTTCGCCTTTAGTAGAAGGCCCCCGTCACATCATGAGGATCGATGCGACAGGTGCCCTGAGCCAGCCGGTCAGAGAGTAGACGGCTACGCTCTATCTTATTTGATTTGCTTTGGTTTGAGACTATGAGTCCTATGCATGGTGTGAGACATACTTATCTTCTATATCCTTAATTATGTCTTAATGTGTGTGAAGCTATGCTTATATTGTGATATTTATCTTCATGCTCACATTCTTATGCTTGCAACCTTGCTTAGTTTCTATATTTTGTTTGTTGCAAGTATTGCCTTGTCTAGAAATTATAAGGGGGTGTTGATCCTAGTGTGTGTGCTTTGCATTCGAATGCATATCTTAAATAGTACACATATCTAGTGGGAGCCCATCTATATATTTTTAGATTGTTGTTTTACATATTATTCTTTGTTATACTTTGTGCAAATCGGATATTGTCATCAATCCACCAAAAAGGAAGAGATTGAATGTGCATTTCTTTCTCTGATAGTTTTGGTGATTGATGACAATGCTATTTGCGTACTAACCGTATGCATTGATCGTTTTAGATAGTTCTACACATAGCACAAGACGGTTTTATTCCCCTCGGTGATAGAGAGTGAAGAAGGTTTTCCCGACATTTCTTTTTTGGTAGTATTGAGTCGTAGGAAAACCATACTGTTAAGAGTCCGCTTAGGAAAGGTATTGGTGGAATCAAAACATACACAACTACGTATGCACCCACATACCCCTTCCCGCAGCATGGAGGTCTCTCTATTTTCTTTGGGCAATCTGACAACACCCAAGAGGTAGTACCGTTGGGTACCATGGCAGTACCGCTTAGGAGGTAGTACTTGTGTACCACCACTTGATTTTTGGGAGCCTCTAGGCATCAGACTACTCGTATTTGCTACCTATCAGACTAGTTTATGACCATCCGATTGAAAGCATGCACACCGTCCGATCTACTAGCTGAATCCCTACGTGAGTTAGTTTGCATGCAGGATTTTGCATTAACTGTCATTAATTTGTTTCCAATTTGTTCCTAACAACTACCCAGATCTAGGGATGATTAGTTAAGCTGTTTTATTTGCTTCCAATCGTGAGAACCAATGATTCCTAATCAAGATCATTGCTTCCCTAAAGAAAATTGCATTGGAAGCAAATTTTAGTTCGTAATCAAGGTCGTTGCTTACAATTAAGCTAGTATTTTATTTATTTTTCTAATCATGAGGATCAATGCTCCTTAATATAGATCGTTGCTTCCAAAAAACAAAAACTTGCGTCATACGAAGCGAAAGTTGCTTCCTAATAATTTTTCAGTCCTGAGGTTACTTATCCATGATTTTAGGAAGGAAATAATATCTTAGGAAGCTAATTCTTAATTTGAAAGGAAACTAATCAATCTGGGAAAATCAGCTTCTACACCATGCAGTTTGTTTGCATATTAGGCAAATGATGTATTCAATGTACCAAAAATTTGCAATGCAAATAAAAGTTATTTTTACACCCAAAAAATAGTTTTTATTCATTTGCAATACATAAAAACTATGCTACTGTTGACTAATTCTTTTGCTTCCACATCGACTAAAAATTAACATGCTTCATCAGCTCGTCTAACATGTTTCTAACGATGGAGATATTTGCTTCTTCGTCGTCAAATTGATAGTGCTTCATCCGAATATTTTGTTTCCTACGACCTAAATATTTGCTTCATTCCGATCGCCAAAATTTTGCTTCCGCATCAACATAGATAAACATGCTTCATGTCCTATGGTACATATTCACAAAAATAACTTCTTCACTCTGCTATGAGTGTGCTTCCTTACGTGGTTTATATATTGGACAAGCCAGCAGCCACTATGGATGGAGAGCGTCGTGATCAAATTCGAAGCATGTGCATCCATTGAAACAAGAAAGCAAGCTGTATGAAGAAGAAGAAATGTACTCGAAGCAAGCGTTCATTGAAAATGTTTTATGTCATCGGGTGATTGCTCCAATCCAGTGAAAATTTATGTATATATCAATGTATATTATTTGATACGTATAGTCAATACAACAACCCAGCATTTGTTTCAAGTGTAACATGGACTTTCTCCCAACCAAAATAATATTGGTGTTTCCATCAATCAAACATTGCTTCTAGAGATATTAGAATCTGCTTCCGAAGAAAACATAATTTGCATAAAAAATCCAAATTTTCTTAAACTAGAGCCAGATTCTAGCACATTGTCTCTTATGTGGACAATATCGTCACCAGCCTATAAATCTTGTCCACCCACACAATCTCCTTGCTGGGCATGGCAAGGCCATGGGCTCCTTTGTGTCTTCCACAGGACCGTGAATTTTGCACATAGAGTTTGATATTGCGTCCACTGCATTATCAAGGGCGGCACCGGGCAGAACTCATAGGTGGTTCGATCGCATGTTTTCCAAAAGGTTTATCGAATTTGGTTGAACTATGGAAGGAAAGCACCTACAAAGAAGACAAAGATTGTGAGCTAGATGTATAGAAGCAAAACACATACAACTAAGACAGAGATGTAGTTCTATATATGGGTACCCGAGCTTTTTTGACGGTTTTAAGTAGGAGAAGCATAAAAATGAAGAATCTAGTAGCAGGAAGCAAGGAAGTTTAGAAGCAAATGAGAGTCATATTTGAAGTTGGAGTTGTCGGTTAGATAAAAATATGCAATATACAAGATATATAGAAGATATGCTCTACACACATGGGTTGAAATTGAAGCATAGAATTAAAGCAAAACTAAAAATGTTTGGCCACCAAGGGGATGGCTGTTTTGAGTTTTGACTCACCAACATATAGATTGATATGTTTCTTTCGGCATTTTGGAAGAAAAATATATAGACTCTAGAAGCATTTGTATAGCAATTTAGATGCAACGGAACTGAGAACGGACGAACCTCCAATGTGGGAGTAGATCTAAACTTGGATGGCTACATGAAAAATTGAAATCTTGTCGAAAACTAATATTATCAGCCAGATTGTGAACCTTAGTGTTACTGTGATATGCAAATTTGCATAAGAAATTCAATAAAATTCCTAGATGAAATAGTGGTCCACTATAAATTGGATATAACAGATTCAACCCACAAAATTTATCAAAGCCGGCATTGCATCCACAGTAACAAATCTAATCAACTGATTAAAAAGGAATCAAACATGAGATGAATCCAATTGTACTTCGGCTGAGTACATACCAAGGGCGCCACGGCTGGGATGTGCGTGTTGGGGAACGTCGCATGGGAAACAAAAAATTTCCTACGCGCACGAAGACCTATCATGGTGATGTCCATCTACGAGAGGGGATGAGTGATCTACGTACCCTTGTAGATCGTACAGCAGAAGCGTTAGAGAACGCGGTTGATGTAGTGGAACGTCCTCACGTCCCTCGATCCGCCCCGCGAACAATCCCGCGATCAGTCCCACGATCTAGTACCGAACGGACGGCACCTCCGCGTTCAGCACACGTACAGCTCGACGATGATCTCGGCCTTCTTGATCCAGCAAGAGAGACGGAGAGGTAGAAGAGTTCTCCGGCAGCGTGACGGCGCTCCGGAGGTTGGTGATGATCTTGTCTCAGCAGGGCTCCGCCCGAGCTCCGCAGAAACACGATCTAGAGGAAAAACTATGGAGGTATGTGGTCGGGCAGCCGTGAGAAAGTCGTCTCAAATCTGCCCTAAAAGCCCCATATATATAGGAGGAGGGAGGGGGGCCTTGCCTTGGGGTCCAAGGGACTCCCAAGGGGTCGGCCGAACCAAGGGGGGGAGGACTCCCCCCCCAAACCGAGTTGGACTTGGTTTGGTGGGAGGAGTCCCCCTCCCTTCCCACTTCTTCCCTCTTTTTTTTTCTTTTCCTTTGATTTTCTTATCTTGGCGCATAGGCCTCCTTCGGGCTGTCCCACCAGCCCACTAAGGGCTGGTGTGTCCCCCAAAAGCCTATGGGCTTCCCCGGAGTGGGTTGCCCCCCTCCGGTGAACTCCCGGAACCCATTCGTCATTCCCGGTACATTCCCGGTAACTCCGAAAACCTTCCGGTAATCAAATGAGGTCATCCTATATATCAATCTTCGTTTCCGGACCATTCCGGAAACCCTCGTGACGTCCGTGATCTCATCCGGGACTCCGAACAACATTCGGTAACCAACCATATAACTCAAATACGCATAAAACAACGTCGAACCTTAAGTGTGCAGACCCTGCGGGTTCGAGAACTATGTAGACATGACCCGAGAGACTCCTCGGTCAATATCCAACAGCGGGACCTGGATGCCCATATTGTATCCTACATATTCTACGAAGATCTTTATCGTTTGAACCTCAGTGCCAAGGATTCGTATAATCTCGTATGTCATTCCCTTTGTCCTTCGGTATGTTACTTGCCCGAGATTCGATCGTCGGTATCCGCATACCTATTTCAATCTCGTTTACCGGCAAGTCTCTTTACTCGTTCCGTAATACAAGATCCCGCAACTTACACTAAGTCACATTGCTTGCAAGGCTTGTGTGTGATGTTGTATTACCGAGTGGGCCCCGAGATACCTCTCCGTCACACGGAGTGACAAATCCCAGTCTTGATCCATACTAACTCAACTAACACCTTCGGAGATACCTGTAGAGCATCTTTATAGTCACCCAGTTACGTTGCGACGTTTGATACACACAAAGCATTCCTCCGGTGTCAGTGAGTTATATGATCTCATGGTCATAGGAATAAATACTTGACACGCAGAAAACAGTAGCAACAAAATGACACGATCAACATGCTACGTCTTATTAGTTTGGGTCTAGTCCATCACGTGATTCTCCTAATGACGTGATCCAGTTATCAAGCAACAACACCTTGTTCATAATCAGAAGACACTGACTATCATCGATCAACTGGCTAGCCAACTAGAGGCATGCTAGGGACGGTGTTTTGTCTATGTATCCACACATGTAAATGAGTCTTCATTCAATACAATTATAGCATGGATAATAAACTATTATCTTGATACAGGAATTATAATAATAACTATACATTTATTATTGCCTCTAGGGCATAATTCCAACAGTCTCCCACTTGCACTAGAGTCAATAATCTAGCCCTCACATCACCATGTGAATTACATTGTAATAAATCTAACACCCATACAGTTCTGGTGTCGATCATGTTTTGGCCGTGGAAGAGGTTTAGTCAGCGGGTCCGCTACATTCAGATCCGTGTGCACTTTGCATATATTTACGTCCTCCTCCTCGACGTAGTCGCGGATGAGGTTGAAGTTTCGTTTGATGTGTCTGGTCTTCTTGTGAAACCTTGGTTACTTTGCTAAGGCAATGGCACCAGTGTTGTCACAGAACAAGGTTATTGGATCCAGTGCACTTGGCACTACTCCAAGATCCGTCATGAACTGCTTCATCCAGACACCCTCCTTAGCCGCCTCCGAGGCAGCCATGTACTCCGCTTCACATGTAGAATCTGCTACGACGCTTTGCTTGGAACTGCACCAGCTTACTGCACCCCCATTAAGAATAAATACGTATCCGGTTTGCGACTTAGAGTCGTCCGGATCTGTGTCAAAGCTTGCATCGACGTAACCTTTTACGGCGAGCTCTTCGTCACCTCCATACACGAGAAACATCTCCTTAGTCCTTTTCAGGTACTTCAGGATATTCTTGACCGCCGTCCAGTGATCCACTCCTGGATTACTCTGGAACCTACCTGCCATACTTATGGCCAGGCTAACATCCGGTCTAGTGCACAGCATTGCATACATGATAGAGCCTACGGCTGAAGCATAGGGGACGGAGCGCATATGCTCTCTATCTTCATCAGTTGCTGGGCACTGAGTCTTACTCAATCTCGTACCTTGTAACACCGGCAAGAACCCTTTCTTGGACTGTTCCATTTTGAACCTCTTCAAAACTTTATCAAGGTATGTGCTTTGTGAAAGTCCTATCAGGCGTTTTGATCTATCCCTATAGATCTTAATGCCTAGAATGTAAGCAGCTTCTCCTAGGTCCTTCATAGAGAAACTTTTATTCAAGTAACCTTTTATGCTCTCCAAAAGCTCTACGTTGTTTCCAATCAGTAATATGTCATCCACATATAATATTAGAAACGCCACAGAGCTCCCACTCACTTTCTTGTAAATACAAGATTCTCCAACCACTTGTATAAACCCAAATGCTTTGATCACCTCATCAAAGCGCTTGTTCCAACTCCGAGATGCTTGCACCAGTCCATAAATGGATCGCTGGAGCTTGCACACCTTGTCAGCATTTTTAGGATCGACAAAACCTTCGGGTTGCATCATATACAACTCTTCCTTAAGGAAACCGTTAAGGAACGCCGTTTTGACATCCATCTGCCAGATTTCATAATCGAAAAATGCAGCTATTGCTAACATGATTCTGACGGACTTAAGCATCGCTACGGGTGAGAAGGTCTCATCGTAGTCAACTCCTGGAACTTGTGAAAAACCCTTTGCCACAAGTCGAGCTTTATAAACGGTCACATTACCGTCAGCGTCCGTCTTCTTCTTAAAGATCCATTTGTTCTGAATAGCCTTGCGGCCTTCAGGTAGTATCTCCAAAGTCCACACTTTGTTCTCATACATGGACCCTATCTCGGATTTCATGGCTTCTAGCCATTTGTTGGAATCTGGGCCCACCATTGCTTCTTCATAATTCGCAGGTTCATTGTTGTCTAACAACATGATTGACAAGACGGGATTACCGTACCACTCTCGAGCAGCGCGTGATCTCGTCGACCTGCGTGGTTCAACAGAAACTTGAACTGGAGTTTCATGATCATCATCATTAACTTCCTCCTCAACCGGCGTTGCAACGACAGAGGTTTCCCCTTGCCCTGCGCCACCATACAGAGGGATGAGAGGTTCGACAACCTCGTCAAGTTCTATCTTCCTCCCACTCAATTCTCTCGAGAGAAACTCCTTCTCGAGAAAAGTTCCGTTTTTAGCAACAAACACTTTGCCCTCGGATTTGAGATAGAAGGTGTACCCAACTGTCTCCTTTGGGTAACCTATGAAGACGCACTTTTCCGCTTTGGGTTCCAGCTTTTCAGGCTGAAGCTTTTTGACATAAGCATCACATCCCCAAACTTTAAGAAACGACAACTTTGGTCTTTTGCCATACCACAGTTCGTATGGTGTCGTCTCAACGGATTTTGATGGTGCCCTATTTAAAGTGAATGCAGCTGTTTCTAATCCATAACCCCAAAATGATAACGGCAAATCAGTAAGAGACATCATAGATCGCACCATCTCTAACAAAGTACGATTACGACGTTCGGACACACCATTACGCTGTGGTGTTCCAAGCGGTGTTAACTGCGAAACAATTCCACATTGTCTTAAGTGAGTACCAAACTCGAAACTCAGATATTCACCCCCACGATCAGACCGTAGGAACTTGATCTTCTTGTTACGATGATTTTCTACTTCACTCTGAAATTGCTTGAACTTTTCAAATGTTTCAGACTTGTGCTTCATCAAGTAGACATAACCATATCTACTTAAATCGTCAGTGAAGGTGAGAAAATAACGATATCCGCCGCGTGCCTCCACGCTCATCGGACCGCACACATCGGTATGTATGATTTCCAACAAGTCACTTGCACGCTCCATTGTTCCGGAGAACGGAGTTTTAGTCATCTTGCCCATGAGGCATGGTTCGCACGTGTCAAGTGAATCAAAGTCAAGTGACTCCAAAAGTCCATCAGCATGGAGTTTCTTCATGCGCTTTACACCAATATGACCCAAGCGGCAGTGCCACAAAAACATGGCGCTATCATTGTTTACTCTAACTCTTTTGGTCTCAACGTTATGTATATGCGTATCGCTATCGAGATTCAATATGAACAATCCTCTCACATTCGGTGCATGACCATAAAAGATGTTACTCATAGAAATAGAACAACCATTATTCTCAGACTTAAAAGAGTAACCGTCTCGCAATAAACAAGATCCAGATATAATGTTCATGCTCAACGCAGGCACTAAATAACAATGATTTAAGTTCATCACTAATCCCGATGGTAGTTGAAGTGACACGGTGCCGACGGCGATTGCATCAACCTTGGAACCGTTTCCTACGCGCATCGTCACTTCGTCTTTCGCCAGCCTTCGTCTATTCCGTAGTTCCTGCTTCGAGTTGCAAATGTAAGCAACAGAACCGGTATCGAATACCCAGGCACTACTACGAGAGCCGGTTAAGTACACATCAATAACATGTATATCAAATATACCTGATTTTTCTTTGCCCGCCTTCTTATCTGCTAGATACTTGGGGCAATTGCGCTTCCAGTGACCCATACCCTTGCAATAGAAGCACTCTGTTTCAGGCTTAGGTCCAGCCTTGGGTTTCTTCGGCGGATTGGCAACAGGCTTGCCGTTCTTCTTCGAATTGCCCTTCTTGCCTTTGCCGTTTCTCTTGAAACTAGTGGTCTTGCTTACCATCAACACTTGATGCTCTTTACGGAGTTCAGACTCTGCGACTTTCAACATCGCAAACAACTCGCCGGGAGACTTGTTCATCCCTTGCATGTTGTAGTTCAACACAAAGCCTTTATAGCTTGGCGGCAGTGATTGGAGGATTCTGTCAGTGATAGCTTCTTGCGGGAGTTCAATCCCCAGTTCAGCTAGACGGTTTGAGTACCCAGACATTTTGAGCACATGTTCACTGACAGACGAGTTTTCCTCCATCTTGCAAGCATAGAATTTATCGGAGGTCTCATACCTCTCGATCCGGGCGTTCTTCTGAAAGATAAACTTCAACTCCTGGAACATCTCAAATGCTCCATGACGCTCAAAGCGACGTTGAAGTCCCGGCTCTAAGCCATATAAGACTGCACATTGAACTATTGAGTAGTCCTCCTTACGTGCTAACCAAGCGTTCTTAACATCCTGATCAGCCGTAGCGGGTGGTTCATCTCCTAGCGCAGCATTAAGGGCATAATCCTTCTTTCCAGCTTGTAAGATTAGCTTAAGATTACGAGCCCAGTCTACAAAGTTGCTTCCATCATCTTTCAACTTAGCTTTCTCTAGGAACGTATTAAAATTCAGGATGACACTTGCGTGAGCCATGATCTACAACACAAATATATTCAAAGTGGACTTAGACTATGTTCAAGATAATTAGAGTTCAACTTAATCAAATTATATGCTAAACTCCCACTCAAAAAGTACATCTCTCTAGTCATTTGAGTGGTTCATGATCCACTTACACTATCCCAAGTCCGATCATCACGTGAGTCGAGAGTAGTTTCAGTGGTAAGCATTCCTATGCTAATCATATCAAATATATGATTCATGATCGACCTTTCGGTCTCATGTGTTCCGAGGCCATGTCTGCACATGCTAGGCTCGTCAAGCTTAACCCGAGTGTTCCGCGTGCGCAACTGTTTTGCACCCGTTGTATGTGAACGTTGAGTCTATCACACCCGATCATCACGTGGTGTCTCGAAACGACGAACTGTAGCAACGGTGCACAGTCGGGGAGAACACAATTTCGTCTTGAAATTTTAGTGAGAGACCACCTCATAATGCTACCGTCGTTCTAAGCAAAATAAGGTGCATAAAAGGATTAACATCACATACAATTCATAAGTGACATGATATGGCCATCATCACGTGCTTCTTGATCTCCATCACCAAAGCACCGGCACGATCTTCTTGTCACCGGCGCCACAGCATGATCATCCATCAACGTGTTGCCATCGGGGTTGTCGTGCTACTTATGCTATTACTACTAAAGCTACATCCTAGCAAAATAGTAAACGCATCTGCAAGCACAAATATGTTAGTATAAAGACAACCCTATGGCTCCTGCCGGTTGCCGTACCATCGACGTGCAAGTCGATATTTCTATTACAACATGATCATCTCATACATCCAATATATCACATCACATCATTGGCCATATCACATCACAATCATACCCTGCAAAAACAAGTTAGACGTCCTCTAATTTTGTTGTTGCAAGTTTTACGTGGTGACCAAGGGTATCTAGTAGGATCGCATCTAACTTACGCAAACACCACAACGGAGATATATGAGTTGCTATTTAACCTCATCCAAGGACCTCCTCGGTCAAATCCGATTCAACTAAAGTTGGAGAAACCGTCACTTGCCAGTCATCTTTGAGCAAAGGGGGTTACTCGTAACGATGAAACCAGTCTCTCGTAAGCGTACGAGTAATGTCGGTCCAAGCCGCTTCAATCCAACAATACCGCGGAATCAAGAAAAGACTAAGGAGGGCAGCAAAACGCACATCACCGCCCACAAAACCTTTTGTGTTCTACTCGAGAAGACATCTACGCATGAACCTAGCTCTGATACCACTGTTGGGGAACGTCGCATGGGAAACAAAAATTTTCCTACGCGCACGAAGACCTATCATGGTGATGTCCATCTACGAGAGGGGATGAGTGATCTACGTACCCTTGTAGATCGTACAGCAGAAGCATTAGAGAACGCGGTTGATGTAGTGGAACGTCCTCACGTCCCTCGATCCGCCCCGCGAACAATCCCGCGATCAGTCCCACGATCTAGTACCGAACGGACGGCACCTCCGCGTTCAGCACACGTACAGCTCGACGATGATCTCGGCCTTCTTGATCCAGCAAGAGAGACGGAGAGGTAGAAGAGTTCTCCGGCAGCGTGACGGCGCTCCGGAGGTTGGTGATGATCTTGTCTCAGCAGGGCTCCGCCCGAGCTCCGCAGAAACACGATCTAGAGGAAAAACTATGGAGGTATGTGGTCGGGCAGCCGTGAGAAAGTCGTCTCAAATCTGCCCTAAAAGCCCCATATATATAGGAGGAGGGAGGGGGACCTTGCCTTGGGGTCCAAGGGACTCCCAAGGGGTCGGCCGAGCCAAGGGGGGGAGGACTCCCCCCCCCCAAACCGAGTTGGACTTGGTTTGGTGGGAGGAGTCCCCCTCCCTTCCCACTTCTTCCCTCTTTTTTTTTCTTTTCCTTTGATTTTCTTATCTTGGCGCATAGGACTCCTTGGGGCTGTCCCACCAGCCCACTAAGGGCTGGTGTGTCCCCCAAAAGCCTATGGGCTTCCCCGGAGTGGGTTGCCCCCCTCCGATGAACTCCCGGAACCCATTCGTCATTCCCGGTACATTCCCGGTAACTCCGAAAACCTTCCGGTAATCAAATGAGGTCATCCTATATATCAATCTTCGTTTCCGGACCATTCCGGAAACCCTCGTGACGTCCGTGATCTCATCCGGGACTCCGAACAACATTCGGTAACCAACCATATAACTCAAATACGCATAAAACAACGTCGAACCTTAAGTGTGCAGACCCTGCGGGTTCGAGAACTATGTAGACATGACCCGAGAGACTCCTCGGTTAAAATCCAACAGCGGGACCTGGATGCCCATATTGGATCCTACATATTCTACGAAGATCTTTATCGTTTGAACCTCAGTGCCAAGGATTCGTATAATCCCGTATGTCATTCCCTTTGTCCTTCGGTATGTTACTTGCCCGAGATTCGATCGTCGGTATCCGCATACCTATTTCAATCTCGTTTACCGGCAAGTCTCTTTACTCGTTCCGTAATACAAGATCCCGCAACTTACACTAAGTCACATTGCTTGCAAGGCTTGTGTGTGATGTTGTATTACCGAGTGGGCCCCGAGATACCTCTCCGTCACACGGAGTGACAAATCCCAGTCTTGATCCATACTAACTCAACTAACACCTTCGGAGATACCTGTAGAGCATCTTTATAGTCACCCAGTTACGTTGCGACGTTTGATACACACAAAGCATTCCTCCGGTGTCAGTGAGTTATATGATCTCATGGTCATAGGAATAAATACTTGACACGCAGAAAACAGTAGCAACAAAATGACACGATCAACATGCTACGTCTTATTAGTTTGGGTCTAGTCCATCACGTGATTCTCCTAATGACGTGATCCAGTTATCAAGCAACAACACCTTGTTCATAATCAGAAGACACTGACTATCATCGATCAACTGGCTAGCCAACTAGAGGCATGCTAGGGACGGTGTTTTGTCTATGTATCCACACATGTAAATGAGTCTTCATTCAATACAATTATAGCATGGATAATAAACTATTATCTTGATACAGGAATTATAATAATAACTATACATTTATTATTGCCTCTAGGGCATAATTCCAACAGTGCGTGCACCTTCTTTGTCGTCTTGAAACGACACTCATGGTGAGAGCAGTGTTCCGGCGAAGTAGACGAGCGGGACGCAGCACCGGCAACGTGGAGCAGTCGTAGCCGTTGTGCGGAGCAGGTCATGGCAGAGGTAGCCGTCGCGGATCCGTGGTGAGGAGCAAGTCGTGGCACATGTAGCCATCGTGGAGCCGTGGTGTGTAGCAGGTCGTACCGGAGGTAGCCGTTGCGGTGAGGGGCAAGCTCGGGGTTGGATCGCCTCGTCCATTAGATGCGAGACTGGGCGGGGTGGATGGGTCGAGTATGCTAGATTTACTCGAAAAGGTCAAATCCTAACATTAATTCGAGGCTAAATTATAGCATGAACGATGGAAACAGATATAAATGTTGGCCGTCTGATCAAATAAGAATCAACGGACCATGACCAGTCTGACGGAAATTTGTTATCAAACTGCTCATACAAAGGGTTTCCCTTGATGATTTTTGTCTTTGCAACTTTTTGTTGCATATTCTTAATTAATGATAGTAGAGAGGTGGTACCGCTTGGTGCTTCCGCATTTTATTAATGTTGCTAGTGTCGCTTGGAGAAAACCCTTTGTGCTTGATTATGTTGCCCAGTTTGCCTTCATGGTAGTAGTGCGGTACTAGGACGGTAGTACAACTTATACAGTGCTTCCGCTCCTGTACCACCCCACTACCGTTCGCTTCCTTGGTTCTGCGACTCATGGTAGTACCGCTCCAGCGGCACTACCACTCATGTACCACGTGTACTAGCAGGCATCAATGTGGAACTACCGCACGAAGTAGTAGTACCGCTTCTTGGAGCGATACTACCGCTTGTGTGTGTGCTGAGGACAGAATACGGTTGGATTTGTCCCATGTATGTAAAGGGGGCCTTCTTCCCTAAGAAGACATATTTTGGGCACCCTAGACGGAAGAGGTCACCTCGAAGCCACATTCCATTATGGTGAAGCTTCATGGTGGTGTTGGGAGCCTCCAATTAAGTCGTGGAGATCGGCCCAACCTTGTTTGTAAAGGTCCGGTTGCAGCCTTCAAGGGAACCACCAGTGGATTCACGACATATTGCATTGTCCGAGAGCGTGAGGAGACTACGATGGCCCTGGTGTCTTCTTGGGGACCATTATGCCTCCACACCGCCCTAACAGAGACGTACCATCCCCCCTAGAGGGAGGGAACTTCGGTAGCACATCCTCGTCTCCATCGACCATTATTTCTATGATTTTACTTTTTGCAAGCTATATTGTGTTTGTATCTTGTGTTTGCTTGTATTGCTGTTGTTGAGCTCATCATATAGGTCGTCCATCTAGTTGCATATATAGACAACTTATTTTGTTGTTAACCCTAATTTGTTAAAGTGGCTAGTCGCCTATTCACCCCCTCCCCTTCTAGTCGGTCATATCGATCCTTTCACCACTCCCTAGCACATCCTCCTCTGCCACCGCTTTTGCACCTTATTCCAAGATGCACGATCACCACGAGGATTGCCTTCTATAAGAGATCACACCCAACCTTCACCCAACAAGATCGAACGTTAGAATCGAGGGAACCGATCAGCTAGATATGCAGCAAAGTGGGGCTGCCACAAGAGGAACTTTTGACGTCATCCCCACCTTCCTCCGGTTCTCACTAGCAGTCCTTCATGAGTGAGGCACACACTTTTTCTTTGTTTCGGTGTGGGGAACCCTAGATTAGACCTAGGCGAGCCTGCTTCCCGTGTTGATTAACATCTTAGCATCTACTCTCTTTTTTGCAAGTATCTTAGCATTTACTCGTGGCTATAGAAACTCTAAAAAACATTACCAAAGTTTAACAAAACATACAACAACATATAGATTAATATCTTTACATCCACTCGTAAATCATAACTACAAAACTCCAAAGAACATTACTCAAAGTTTTTTTTTGTAGGTAACATTACTCAAAGATTAACACAACAAACAACAACTTATGATGTAAGTGCTACTTTTTTACAGTCCCTCGTCCCGGTCTATCCATCTTTGTATTATAAAAGCATTAGCTTTGCGAGAGGCTCTTTGTGGCACGGGGGTGCACGAGGCATCGACCCCATTTTCCTTTGGGCTTTCAATTTTACTCCCTCCGTTCCGAAATATAAGTCTTTTTAGAGGTTTCATTAGTGAACTACATACAGATGTATATAGACATACTTTACAATATGTATATTCACTCATTTTGCTTTGTACGTAGATGTTTAGTGAAATCTCTTAAAAGACTTATATTTAGGAACGGACGGAGTAGATCTTTTATACTTTTGATCTGAAAGTCCAAATTATATTTCATTTACATATTTATGTTCCTTGTGATGCGAGCTCTGAAATAAGGTCATTTTTGAATATGTTTTGACAAGTTTTTAAAGCTTCACCAAGTTTCAAACACTGAAACTGTTTACAAACAAAAGACAAAATCACAAAGTTTCGAAAATTGAAACTTTAGACCGTGTAGGGAATCCAACGAGTTTGCGGAGCTAGGCAGGTGCATGCCACACACCTACACACCCTTTCCATGAAATCCTCAACCTTTTCCATCTATTGATTGGGACTAACTACTCAAGGAACTCAAATGCCATCATCAAGTAGACTGGTATTGCTGTGAGACAAAGCTTCTTCACCATTTTGCTGCAAATTCATTCGTTGCGGTGTCCAGATACCTAGGGGTGACGCAGGCACATCGCCATTATTAAAGCAACATCACATTACTAGCCCATTTCCAGCCGCCACACGGGCAACGTGGGCGTGTCCACTTGCATCCCTACCTGACACAGCAATCAGGATTCTTCCTAACCGACCACCATGCCTCCTCCCCCAGCCCATCCATTCAGAATGGAGAAGTTAAAAATAAGTTATTGCGGCCATATGAAGATTCAAATGCATGTTCAATCCAACAGTGCGGAAATTTAACTTTATCTTTAGCAAATCATTCCAGTTTATAGGTCCAATCGATCCTCTAAATATGATGTTCTAATGTACCATCCAATAGAATGGTGAATACATCAACTACAGGTTAGACATGGGATAATAAGCAAACTCCCACTCAGCAGACAGACTCGCAATGCTCTGTACATAAGCACAAAACCACCACACTAGTTGGGTGGGAGACTTTACCACCAAATTTCCAAGGGGCATCATGAACCCAATGAGTGTCCTGCTAGCACGCTATATTTTCAAGATAGGTAGCCTCCCCCAGACATGTTGCCTGGGCCCTGTGGCGCGATCTTTCCTTGCATCATCTGCACCGCCCGACCATGCCCCTGCATGAATTGTTGCTGACCCATCCCTGTACCCACCATCTGGGGCTGCTGCTGGAGTTGTTGAGGCTGTTGCTGCTGCTGCTGCTGCATCTGCTGCATCTGTTGCTGTTGTTGTTGCTGCTGCTGCTGCATCTGCTGCTGCTGTTGAATCTGCTGCTGCTGTTGTTGGTGTTGCATTTGCTGCATCTGTTGTTGTTGCTGTTGCATTTGCTGCATCTGCTGCTGCTGCTGAAGTTGCTGGCCTTGAGGCTGCATTTGCATTTGGTGCTGCTGTAGTTGCTGCTGTTGCAGTTGCTGTAGTTGCTGCTGTTGCTGCTGTATTTGGTGCTGCTGCTGTTGCAGCTGCTGCTGCTGCTGTGGCTGCATCTGTGGCTGCTGAGTCGAGACCTGTGGTTTGAATACCACCATATCCTGGGGGAAACTCGGCAGAAAATTGTGTTGATTCAAATGAATACAGGAGACAAAATGCGGTAATCTTTCAATTAGTTATAATCATACCCCTGGGAACAGCATTCCTATGAGGCGCCCAGCTTTGTCAGACACTGACAACAGCAAAGTTTGTGAAGGTAGCTGAATCACTGCACACTGAAACAATGGACCACTTGAACATTAAAAGAAGTAAATGTATGATACGATGCTTAATTAAGTGCAGTTCAAACTGAGATCATAAATATTCCAACAGGTTAAAAATAAGCACTGAGCGACTCACCAGTTTCTTCTCTTGTAGTTGTCCGAGGAACCCATGCTGATTCAATGTCCGAAATACTAGAAAGTCTGCCTTACCAACATACTGCCTGTACAATTACATAATAGAACAACCAAAGTTGAGCAGGAATGATATTAGGAACAGCACAATAATGCAGCGGTTTCAACAAGGAAAAGGATGGGCTAATTGGGCGACAAACTTGTTATTCATATGCTCTTGGGCTATGAGGCGCACGATCTGCATTGTTTCTGGCCAGTCTGAAGCAAGCCTGAATATGAAAGTACAGCTTCAGTTTCTTTAGGAAGACAGATGGTATGATTTTGCAGATTGTATGAAAACACTCTCGTAAGACTTCAGAAGAAAAATAAGAACACGATGATGGATTTTATTGAGTCAAGGCAAATGGGATTCAAAGTGCCCAACAAAGTGCGGGAGAACAAGAAGTTTATTCACTGGGCGTATCATATTAGAATTCAGTAAAGTTGTCAGGTTCCCAACTGAATTTACTCTTGACCAGAAGGTAAGATATATTACACTAAAAAATAATTCGTGAATATATCTGGCAATCAGTACACTACTAAAATTTGGCAGGTGCAGCCAAAGAAATAAAACATGACATACCAACCTAGAACGACTCATATTTAGTTGGTTTGCAACTAACCTTAGCATCTCATAAACCTATAGCTGATAGGTGTGTTCAGACAAGTTACAGAACACACAGGACGTATTACAGATAGAATGATAGTATGATCAGAATGACTTCACGAACAAGGTGTAGGTATCCACTAGAAAATCAATATTTCTGCTGAAAATTCCTTTTCAAGAAAAAGAACAAGAATAACAGCTAGCTATAAAACTTCCTAATATCAATCATCACAGAAATAGTATTGGAACATTTTAAAGACTTACGCGTCAGATGCTGTTCCACTCCTATAACCCTGCAACACAGATGGTAAGATGAGAAATACAACAATATCAAAATGTTTTGCAAAGATAGAATATGGTATGGTATATTTAAGAGGATCCAAATTATAGTACACAATCCAATAGATAACAATTGGTTTCAGCTTTGAAGGTGTAGACCGTGAAAACAATGAGCATTGGCAGCACAAACCGATATTCTGTTCTATGCTTCGCAAAATTTTCAGTGGGTTCAGAAAAACAAAGTGTGCCTTGGTACAGATTTTAATGAATGGCAAGTTTTTTTTCAACAATTCTTCATGGCAAAGTTAACACGAGGATTAGAGAGTAAGACTTTTGATGAAGCGGAGTTAAGTTGGTGCTCTTTGCATTGATCAGGTTTCAGAAGATTAGACACACATCTCTATTTTGATTAAAACCTCTTGGAACAAATCCTTTATATCTTGGATATGTTCGCCTCAGCTAAAAATCAGGCTAGTTCAACCAACCCTATTCTTCAAGGAGCTAATAACAATGCTCTGGTTCACTGGTAATGTTGGATCCGGAGAAACAAGTACACATTCATCCAAATGTGAGTCGTTCTTAGAGAATGTTGCTTCTGGATTTGAAATGATTGCAAATCACGATCTCATCTAAGATGTCAGGGGATCAATTGGTTGGAAATTACATAATATGTCCATTGTGATCTATTCTATTGCTTTAGATTCTATTAATCGTTCCTTTGTAAATTCTTATTTTGGATCTGATTAATAATACAAAATAATCCTCAGAAGGATTGTCACCTGGTGTTCAGATAAAAAATGTCTGTTCTTTCTAAGCAATGAGTTTCCAACGGCCTCAAGAATAGAGAACGCTTGAAAGAGCTATTTTTGTCATGAGTGATTAATTAAGGGGCTGTTTGGTTCCTGCCCTTGTCCGCCCAGCCAAATCATTGGCGCTGTTAGCGTGCCAAAATATTGGAACACAATTCAGACGCCCTCGCTTCTACCAACTTTTTGGCGCAAACGAAGAGGAAAGCTGGGGTGCGCTGGCGAGCCAATAATTTGGAGCCCATCCAAGCGGCATCTCCAGCTTGGTCAACGACCAATATTTTGGTCCGGCAGCGTAGGGCTCCAAACCAAACAGCCCCCAAATTGGCAGTAATGAACAGTTGCATGCAATCATAGGGTAGTACAAACAGAAAATATGGTAAAACAACATATGCCATATTTGGACGAAGTGGACTGAACTGTCTTTCCCATAAAAGAAATTGTCTCTTTTCAGGCCGCATACAGATCAACAGAGAGCATGAAAGCCGTTACTGTATCAGAAAGTGTTGAGAGTTCAGCAATACAAATAGGAACTTACTTCAAGTTTACAAATAAATACAGGTTGTCCTTGCCTTTGCCCAGACAAAGTTCCCTGAAATATGAACAGAAGAAAATCATGTCCTGAACTGTACCCCTAGGCAAAGATACCAAACAACATGAGTAAGATTATCATGAATTAAGTGTTCCAGTAAACACACAAGCTAGCTGTAAATGCTTGTAGCATACAACACTTGCCCCATGAGTTGAAGGGGCAAACAATCATGGTCACCCATCACCAAGGGTAGTTTGCATTGGCGAAACCACGCAATTCATCATAGAGATTGACTGACAACAGTTATTCCTTAACCAGGTTCAGAAAGCAGACTGGCTCCACCACTGATGGTTTCAGGCTTTCAGCAAAAAGAAAGGCTCAACACCTTCTATGACATATTATATCCAAAAAGGAATGCCTGAAATGACTGATATTTTTTCCCAAAATTGATGCGAATACGCGTAGTATATGTTTTACATGATTATAGCAATGATGAATATCTTAATCTAACACGTGGACGCTTCAAGATTTGGTACTTCAAATTCTGACAAGTATACAAGGAAAGCTTGTCCATGAGAACTCCATAATCAAATTGATTGAAAAAGAAAAGAAAAATGTTTGCTTTGTGCTTTGAATATCTATATATACAGAACGATAATCTAGATAGCTGGAGGGAGAATGAAGTAAGAGTACTAGAGTCTTAAGTTGTCTATCATTCCATATTTCAAAGAACAAGCACTCGGTAGTTCCATTTTTGGTAGAAAAATCGCTGCAGTGGCATATCTCAAAACCAATTGTTTAGCAATGGTATATCTCAAAAGCTGGCCACGGCATATCTCAAAAGCTGGTCACGGCATATCTCAAAAATGGTCCCTTAAGAGTGACATATAAAGAAACTTCCCAAGAGTATGACGCCATGTGAACAATACATGATAGATTTGGCCCGAAAACTCTACTCTCAATCCTTTGGAAGGTTTGGGACTCTCGGACCGCTGCAACCCTCACAAACGAGGATCACTGCTCCGCTACCACTATTCACAACATTTGTAATGTTTGGGTTCTTCGGTTTAAAGAACTGACTGACAAGGTAGCCGCCTGTCTACCCCTCCTCACAGCTAGCCATGATCTTGTAACCCTCTACTTTTGAGTAATATATATTTAACAGTTCAAAATCATTACAAATATCTGTTCAGTTGTCTGCTTGCCACTCTAATTCATATTGCATAAATATTGCTACTTTTTACTGACGCAATTTCAAGTTTCATGCACTGACCAATAGAACAAAAAATCCAAAATTTTGAGAAGGTTGGGCAATCCACATATACTTCAACACCCCCTCTCATGTGTCGCTTGATAAGGCCTAAACATGGACAGAACGAGGGCAAGTAATTTTCTTTATTTAAATTGTGAAAGCTGAGACTTGAACCCAAAACCTCTTGGCTCTGATGCTATATTTAAGTTTCATGCATACCACCATGTAAAATATTGCATTTAGCAACCTATTGCAAAGCTACTATCGTACGGAGCATGAAACATAAGCTGAAATCTTTACCTCCCAAATTTTGACATACTTCGATGGTTGCTGGCCATTAGGATGTTGAGGCATAGGCATATTCATAGCAGAACTGTTGTTCACACTAAGAGCATTTACTCCTGTTTGTTGGACCATTCCTGGCGTTGGCATCATTGTAGGCGTAGAAGAGATAGCTGTAGTGCCAAGGTTATTTATCATGTTCTGGTTCGTACCAATTCCACCTTGTCCTGATTGTGAACCAGCCATCAAACCACCTTGTGCCATAGAAGGCACTGATTGTCCCATGGCCATGTTGCTTTGTATGTTAGCCAAAGAAGACGATACGGCAATATTTGAATTACCAGATACAGTAGAAGTGTTTGACCCAAAAGAACCGAGAGCTGTGTTCTGTACCAACTGTTGAGCACCAATTGGCTGTACTGTTCCAGATATAGAAGATATGACAGCGGGGGTTGATGTCATGCCACTTGATAACATGTTTGACATGTGCACTTGTATAGGTGTTGCTCCCATGTTAGGTCCCATTGAGGTAGCTGCTGTTAAAGAGTGTCGATGTTGTGACAGATTGTTTAGGATGCTACCATTTGCTGGGCCACCAGGCCGAACCTGTTGTTGGATAGGGTTTACTAAAGGTTTATGCTCTTGCAATATTTCATTTGCAACATTTGTTTCTTGTGAAATAATCAATGGTGAAGAAGTTTGCATTGCTGATATTCCTTGAGAAGCAACATTTGAAATAGGTGTCATATGAGAGAATGCAGGTTGAGAAACCATTGGTGGTATAGTTGTCGGCTCCTGAAAATGCAAATCATTAATGTACGATTATAATGAAAAGGCATATAGAAATAGCCAAATCATAGCATATTTTCATAGCTTACCACTTTAACATTTGCAGTCGGTTGACGTCCCATCATCGTTCCATTCACTGGAGATATAAGATATGTTACTAGTCGTCACAATTTGGTAGGGTTATAACAAAATAATATGAGTAGAAGCAAAAAAAAAACATTGCAATTTATTAGACGAGTCCTGGGACATGTTAACAAAATCAGAAATGTGCCACCCTAATTGAATAGATAGGCAAACTTAGTCAGAACTATGATCGATAGCAACGTTGAATATAGGAGCTAAAAACCCAGCAAGAAACATCAACACTCATACATAGAAACGAGCACCTGCTAACTGCATGGATACTTCTAATACCATGTGATGTTGCATGCATTGCATATGATTCATACAGGTGCAATTTCAGACATGACTAAGTTAGTCTGACTGACCAACCTCTTGTAAATCCCAACTAAAACCATTAGCTGCTGACATTTAGCCAATGGTCAGAGATACCATTATTTAGGATGATTCACTATCACAAGTCACAGAACATTCATCATGCATATAGAAAAACAAATAGGAAGCCAGTAGTACTGCTGTTATGATAAGCGTTTAACTTCTAGGTCCAGTACATCATTTTTCTTCAGCTCTGGTTTAAAGCCTTTCTTCAACTAGACAAGTAGGTAGGGTATTTCAGTACATAACATCATGGCCACATGCAGTTTGAAGCATCAAATATTTCAAGTGTCTCTCTGGTTTAAGTATTCAAGTGCACGTTTACTTCACTGCTTTGAAATTCAGTATACGAGGGCTCTCACATGCTTTTCTGCGAAGGTTTATTAGTACAGATAGGTTTTACGCAAAGGGTCCCATAAGGGTACTCAAAGTCTTGCTTGCCTGCAATTACATAGCTAGCACTTCCAGCATATGCAGCAAGTGTTTATCAGTGTTTTTTATTTATGGTCCCAACCCAAAGGGCAATGTTCAGATCGCATGTTTACTTTAATCCGCCAGGAAACACCTATAACTCTTTTTTTAAAGCTTTCTCTATATACCGCCCATGCAGACATCATAACAACAGCACAAGCCACAAGGTTTAATGAGAACAGGAACTATCAAAGGCTAAACCTCACAGTGAAACTAAGCCTAACATTAGCATTTGTTCAACCTGAGGGACTGGCATTCGAAGGTGGTCCTGGCACAGTAGTTGCAGGTGCGGTATCCATTTTTGTAATGGTGTGGTTTGGGACAAGGTTCCCAGGTAAAGGATGGCTTAGGGCGGTTCGAGCCTCCATGAAACTCTCAGACAGCAAAACAAGAAAATGTGGGGTTTTGGCATGATCAACTGATGGATCAGAAGCTTGAGGATTCCTCTTTCCCTGCAATAAATATGAGTAATATCAGTATTCAGTACCCATTCACACAACAAAGTTCTCAAATGTTTTGCCTAAGGTCAGCTTCAAATCATGTAAGTTTACGACGCCTGTCATAACAGAAGTGGGGGAATGTGAGATCATGGAAAGGCATTATCTTGAAATTTCATCCGTTGTGCCAAATACTCTGGTGCATTTGAAGTGGGTGGATTTTTTTTCTTCTAATCCACAACCAAGTTATGTGGTGCAACACTTGAATTTCTAGACCATTTATTTTACAAACTACTAGAAAAAAGAGCATTCAGGACCAGAAAGTAAGCAATACAAGAGCATCTAAACTTTTGGCAACTAGTGGAGTGGACTAAGCAATTAAGCAGGCTACTAGCAGAGTGGAGTGAACTAAGCAATTAAGCAGGCTACTAGCAGAGTAGAGTGGGCATTTAGGACCATTCAAGATTCCTTCTGGACAAACCAAAATAAAGAAGCAAGTACAAGATTGTAGGCTTTCATACAGTTTAATCAAGTTTGACACAACAAACGAATTACCGCATTGTATATTGCCTTCAGTGTTGGTAGCTGTTTAGGAGATACCACCGACAACGATACAGAGCACTGCACCCACAAAATTAATTAGATTCAACCAAGTACTGCTTAGCACTCCATTGAGACACACAATGAATAAGGCAAGATAGTAATAATTATTCAGCACCTGAGCAAATGAGACTGCAACAGCCTCAGCATCAGCAAGACATGATTCCTTTGTTGCTTCATTGCTCTTTTTGTGATCACTACTTTGAACAGAAGGGCGATAGACAGGTGTAGGCAGCGGGTAAGGATTACTTGCAGCAACAAGTAGGCAATGCTTTTGAAGTTCACGATTTTGATGATTCTGGCTGTTGCTAGGACTGCCTTGGAGTATCTAGTTGCATAAATGAAACGAAATAATCATCATGGCTATAACAAACTGATAGTCAAGCCAACACGATACGTCCATACAAGACCATTCACGTGTCGGCCTCATTGACGAAGGTTTAAAGTGCTCTTTTTGATACATGACATCAATTTGTCACAAATGTCAAATGCCGCTCCAAGGAAATTGGAACTACTAACATGGGTACAAAGATAGAAATTAAACCTCTGATCATACTGATTTCACTCCATTCTCCTACAAGTACTGGGTAACAGTACAGTTCTCTAAACAAGTTTACCTAACAGAAGAGTAACTATTGGTGTCTAGTACATAACCGAACCACAACCATAGCCATAGCTGCAGTTCAGATCAAACACTTCCATAGTTTCTCATTCAAACCATAGCATGTGCAAGAAAAAAATAGAAGAGATTCTGGGCCATATTGGAAACACTGGCAACACAAATATATAAATTTCACTTTCTAGAAAATACAACAATGTAACTAGTAAAGCTAGAGTTTAGACAGCATGAAATATGACAGTGAAAGAACTACAAATGCAAGAAACACATGTCCAGGTCCAGTAACTATTTCCAGTGCTCATGCCTTAATGTGGAAGAAATACAAGAACGGATCATAGAAAAATGAGACCTCACTTACAAATCTGTAGGAAATGTCCCACGAAAATGGGCTCAACCCAGCAAAATTGTAGGTGAACTAAATTTATTGTGTTATGCTACTAGGCACGGATTTTTATTATAACTACGTTATTCAACAGAAAATTATCTGCACTACTCAGACTTCAGAACTATTTGAACATAAACAATAAAGCAACTTCGAGAGTTATGATTGTGAACAATGTTAACAAGTCAATACCATCAGTGCTTCAGCAAGACCTTCACAAATAGCAGCTCCACTGAAGCCTCCACCACTAAATGATATTCCTGATAACCATGAAAGAAAAGCATCCATATCTTTTGTCCAACCGCTGCGTTGTACAACAAAGGCTGCATTGCCATGGGAGCACATTTTCATAAATTAACTATTTTATACAGAACTAAACATGAAAGCATAGAGATAAATCGTAGTGTTAAATGATAAGGGCACGGAGGATTAATGGATATCAAATTGTACCACTGTAAGGTCCATGGGTATGGAAGACAACTAATGCAAGCTCAGGTGGTACCCCTGCAAGCTTCTGCGGAGATCAGGAAATAAGTTAAACTTTGACAGAATTCAAGAAGAATGGATCAATTAAAAAATCAGATAAAAAACAATCAGGAGTGAGGGATTTACCTGCCCTGATAGTTCAGTTGAACAAAAACTCCTGCATAAATTTTAAAATGCTTCATGAATTAGTGATACTATTTTTTTTTTACAAGATCATGTGAGAGCATATTCTAGATAAATCAAAAAGAAAAGCTATTATAGGGCTGTGGACATCTGAGAATACAGAGTGAACTAAAATTTGTCAACAACCTGACTCAGCTCCATCTGATCTGAAACAGTCAAAAATACTACAAGAAAAGGAAAACCTTGCACCTACATCAAGTTCAACATGATTGACCACAGCAAGAAGAAAAAATGACTAATATGACAAACAATCTGAAGAAAGACATGCGACTAATGAAAACCTGAAGTTCAACCAAGCAGAAGCAACAACAGAAGTACAAAATAGACTTCACTTAACCAACAAAGGTGGCCAAACAGACATGACCGTGGTAGTGGTTGTACAAAAGAATGGGCACAATCAGCAGCATACCAAATGTTGAATCACGTTTTCCTTTCAAATACGATGAACTCTGGCACTAGACGATTTTCTTCTTCCGTGTGGAAACACCAAGTGATAAATAAATCTCATAAACTATCATGAAAACCCATATCAACCGACACCCCAACCCCGAACGCTGCATCTTTTCCCCCATCAGGATCAAGTGAACTACACTGTAGGAGGCACACTTTCAAATGGATCAAGGGGGAATCCAAGAAAGGCATATCAACCGACGTTACAGTAATCGAATTTACTCGACCTGCCGAGCCACGAGAACTAGAATCGGAAAGTCGTTCTCCTCACAGAAAACCCGTCTCCACTTACTTGGCAGTTTGCACGCGGAAAACCTAACCAGCTCGAATTCCCCTGCCAGTTTGTTCTGCCCCCCTACAAACACTCCTGAAATCCACGCCGGAACCCTAAAAACAGAAGGCGTCGCAGGGCGTACCGAACGATCTTCTCGACGTACTCGGTCGCAATGGCGGTCCAGTACGGCCCCAGCGCCGCCGTGCCCTCGACGACCACCACCAGCTGCCTCTCCGAAGCCATCCCCTCCACCATCGCAGGCAGAGCCCCCTCCACGAATCCCCTGGGCCTCTCCCTCGCGAATCCGCTCGAATTTTCCTCCCCCACCGGCGGCCAGCACCTCCCTTTGCTCAATGTGGGTTTTCTCTTCCTTTTCTTGTGAGTAAAATGTGGGTTTTCTCTCTCTCTCTCTCTTGTGTGCGGAGAAAGAGAGGACGACGGACATGGTCAAGAAAGTAAACGGGTCTGGATTTTATAAGGCCCGGGGCCAAAAGCCCAACCCTGGGCCCTCCGGGTTTTCTAGGGAGAGCCTGTCACACATTGGTAGTTTCGTGTAGTGCTTATTTATTTTGTTCTAAATAAAAAAAACTTTTTTATTTCTTGTGGGGAAGTATTTATTTATTTATTCCTAGTTATGTTTTATTTGGTGTGGTTTTATAGGCTTTTAGAAGATGCTATTATCTTGGGAGCAAGGTATTTATAGATTTCCAATTTATTCGTTCATTCGGTGGTTGCTATTAACTGAATTTGGTTCGACACACGTGAGATTTGGCATTGGCATTCAAAATTATTATGACTATAAAATATTATAGTACACTAGAAAACACAAAGATAGTGTACGGGCACCTCTATCCAAAACCCATAGAAAAGTGTTTCATGTTGTCTCTTTTGTCTCCTCATTCATCTACCTCTTACCTCCCTTGGGAGGCTATCCACATCTTTATGATGCGGCATATAAACATGAAGTTCTGCATAGTTGATGAGTGTGACTATAATCTGACGTCATTGGGACAATTTATTTGATTGCAGGGTTTTGTTCTGGAGTAGAAAATCTATAGAGACGGGTTCATTTGTCAATGGCAATTACGCATAACCGATGGACATGTAGATACACGTAATTGTATGACATGCAGATGCACGTAATTGCATGCGAGTAGTGAACATGTAGTTACGTGTAGCCAACACACATATAAATACAGTTTTGCGTAATCGATGGACATGTATGACGTGTTTGGTAGCCTGCATCACCCCCAAAGAGGCCCATTGAGTGCAAGAAAAACCCGTAAGGTGGGATACACGGAGTCCTCTCTCTCACATGTACAAACCTTAAAGCAACCCAGAGTCTCTAGCTCGTTAGGAACACTCGAATCGGCTGCTACCAGTGAGTCAGGCTGAGTCGAGCGTAAAAGTGGGGCATGGCGTATGTGGCGGTGCTAGGGAAATCAACGCATTGATGGCAAGAGATGAAATTGGCTCGCACGGGATGACGCAAAAGCTAACATCACCCTCTTCCATTTACTCGCTCACCTCTAGCATAGGATAAACCTACCCTTAATTCTTCCTTGGTCGATGGCGATGACTCAAATATGGAGAAGCAACTGTGACTTTAATTTTCGGTAATAGGACCTGCTTGTCCTCTTCGTCTTCAACTTCGTGTCCTCCTGCTTGTCCGCCCATGGGCGGGTCGTCGGCTTCAAGGGGGTACGCAACATACAACCCTCCTACTCACTTAGGCCATTAGGTATAATGTAGGGTCGATTTCTTCATTGCTCACTGCCACCATCGATGTCCTCTATTAGGTTATGGATGAAAGGGTTAAGCTAGTTGTTCATGCAACAACACTCATAGCTGTGATTCAAACCTAGGTCAAGGTTGTCTACAAGAGAGATGTTCGTCAGAGTGAATCCAAAAATGTTGCCATGTTAGCCCGAGACAAAGAGAGAGGATAGTGAATCTAAACTACATTTTTAATTGCAACGACCAAGATGCTTTGTGGACGCTTAGAATGTGAAGAGCACCTTTTGCGAAGCATGTGGAGACATTTAGGATTATGGGGCTTCTGTAAGATAGCATCCGCACCTTTATGGAAGAGCAAATTGTCATGTTCCGTCATGTTGTAGGTCATAATCTGAGGTTCGCACCCATTCACAACATGTTTAGGGGATCAATTAAGATAATTCACATGTATTTTGAGCAAGTCTTATATGTTATTCGGGAGCTCAAACCGGAGATGATCAAGACACCAACTAGTTAAACTCCTAGAAGGCTTTATAATAGCTTAAGATGGCACCGGTACCGTTGGGTGCTATACAAACGTTTTTAATCCCTTTCTGTGATGCGGTTCCAAACTGTCGTCTTGCATGTGTGGGCGATAAGGGGCATCCCACACGACACCGACACACCGTTCGCGACGGGGCAAGCGCCTACTAACGATTCGCCTAATGTAAGTGTATGTGAAGTCGTTGCCTATCACACACGCCACACTTTTAACATTACGTTTGTGATCAATAACACATCCGAGATGACGACGCGCATATATTCGTGTGCGACATAAGGATATCACAAACATTTAATTCCATGACATGTTTGTGATATGCACATTATGACGCACAGTCTGAAACTTTTAACTGTGTGCAGTGGCTCTACTATTGCCAACATGTCAATTTAATAATTATTTGTGATAGTTATTCTGGTTGCGCACGCGCTTCGTATGTCAACCGTCTTCTTATCGTAGAATAATACACACGCACTTAGGTTTGGAACTATGTGTGCCATTGACGCCAATCACGCGCGCTATTCTTTAAAAAGCGTGTGTAATGTATGACACCATACCACATGATTTATTCGTTCTAAATGTGTGCAATGTAATTTATTTATCCAATAGCTTATTTTATTTTATTTATTATTATAAATCGAAATTGCAGATTTTTTATTATAAAATATGGATTTTAGATCCACCAATATATACCCTAATTACAATGGTTCAACGGCCAATGCATAAATCAAAAGTTGAGTACATGTTCGATGGTTACATAGTTCGACAGAAGATTAAAATATGATGAACCACAATATATATAGTACCACAGGCGGTATAGGTGAAGAGAGAATTGTAAATCCTTTCGGATGTTGATGGTGTTGAAGAAGCGGAATACCTATAATGTGCCCTCCTCCATGCCGAAGATGCACACAACTTTTGTCCAACGCCTTGTGATGATCGCCCGTCCATCTTTCACCGGCTTTAGGAAGACCTCTAGACCATTATGATGGTAGCATGAATTGTATAATATAACCTTCGTCGCCTCCACTTCGGTCAGGTTGTTGTTGGGGAACGTCGCATGGGAAACAAAAAAATTCCTACGCGCACGAAGACCTATCATGGTGATGTCCATCTACGAGAGGGGATTTTTGATCTACGTACCCTTGTAGATCGCACAACAAAAGCGTTAAGAAACGCGGTTGATGTAGTGGAACGTCCTCACGTCCCTCGATCTGCCCCGCGAACCGTCCCACGATCCGCTCCGATCTAGTGCCGAACGGACGGCACCTCCGCGTTCAGCACACGTACAGCTCGACGATGATCTCGGCCTTCTTGATCCAGCAAGAGAGACGGAGAGGTAGATGAATTCTCCGGCAGCGTGACGACGCTCCGGAGGTTGGTGGTGATCTAATCTCAGCAGGGCTCCGCCCGAGCTCCACAGAAACGCGATCTAGAGGAAAAACCGTGGAGGTATGTGGTCGGGCTGCCGTGGAAAAGTTGTCTCTAATCAGCCCTAAAACCTCCGTATATATAGGTGGGAGGGGAGGGGCCTTGCCTTGGGGCTCAAGGAGCCCCAAGGGGTTCGGCCGAAGCAAGGGGGTAAGTCCTTCCCTTCCAATCCTAGTCCAACTAGGATTGGAAGGTGGAGTCCTTCTCCACTTTCCCACTTCCCTTTTTTTCTTTTCTCTTTGATTTTTCTTTCTCCTGCGCGTAGGGCTTCTTGGGATGTCCCACCAGCCCACTAAGGGCTGGTGTGGCACCCCTAAGGCCTATGGGCTTCCCCCGGGTGGGCTGGGCTCTCCCGGTGAACATCCGAAACCCATTCGTCACTCCCGGTACATTCCCGGTAATGCCGAAAACTTTCCGGTAATCAAATGAGGTCATCCTATATATCAATCTTCGTCTCCGGACCATTCTGGAAACCCTCGTGACATCCGTGATCTCATCCGGGACTCCGAACATCATTCGGTAACCAACCATATAACTCAAATACGCATAAAACAACGTCGAACCTTAAGTGTGCAGACCCTGCGGGTTCGAGAACTATGCAGACATGACCCGAGGGACTCCTCGGTCAATATCCAATAGGGGGGCCTGGATGCCCATATTGGATCCTACATATTCGACGAAGATCTTATCGTTTGAACTTAAGTGCCAAGGATTCATATAATCCCGTATGTCATTCCCTTTGTCCTTCGGTGTGTTACTTGCCCGAGATTCGATCGTCAGTATCCGCATACCTATTTCAATCTCGTTTACCGGCAAGTCTCTTTACTCGTTCCGTAATACAAGATCCTGTAACTTACACTAAGTCACATTGCTTGCAAGGCTTGTGTGTGATGTTGTATTACCGAGTGGGCCCCGAGATACCTCTCCGTCACACGGAGTGACAAATCCCAGTCTTGATCCATACTAACTCAACGGACACCTTCGGAGATACTTGTAGAGCATCTTTATAGTCACCCAGTTACATTGTGACGTTTGATACACACAAAGCATTCCTCCGGTGTCAGTGAGTTATATGATCTCATGGTCATAGGAATAAATACTTGACACGCAGAAAATAGTAGCAACAAAATGACAGATCAACATGCTACGTCTATTAGTTTGGGTCTAGTCCATCACATGATTCTCCTAATTATGTGATCCCGTTATCAAGTAACAACACTTGCCTATGGTCAGGAAACCTTGACCATCTTTGATCAACGAGCTAGTCAACTAGAGGCTTACTAGGGACAGTGTTTTGTCTATGTATCCACACAAGTATTGTGTTTCCAATCAATACAATTATAGCATGGATAATAAACGATTATCATGAACAAAGAAATATAATAATAACTAATTTATTATTGCCTCTAGGGCATATTTCCAACAGTTGTTTGCAAGGTAATCTTGAGTAAATTTCTTTGGAAACCACTGAAAAGAGTAAACTTTCACGTATTCATGTCTAATAGATCAGTAACTTGTTTTGTGCAGGAAAAGAAGGCAACAAATTACTTACCATCCTAAAGTTCATTGATGTCCTGGATAAAGTGAAAATAAAGACTTTAATTCCAATCATATGTCTTTCTGCCTAACAAATTTTCTTAGTTTCCTCACTTGATGCTTGTTCATGTTTATCTCATTGCCCCATATGCATAGGGAGTCTAAGCGTGGGTCAGTACCTCAGACATATGTACCTACAAGCAACAAATAAATATTATAACCTAAGCTACAATTGCACAAATGATGTAAAATACTATAATGGGATGTGACTAACCTCGATGGTAAACAACAATATCACGCATTAGCCCTACATAAGCACATAGCAAGGTGTGTTAATTACAACAGGGTTAACATCCACAAAAAAATGAATGCTAATTAAACAATAGTATCTCGGTGATATTTTTCATTGCGAGGAGTAGCACGGTAGCAAAGGGACGGGTATTAGTGAAATTGAACTGGACAATTCGTACTTGGTAAATACCGAGGGGTGGTTGCTGGGGCACTTCATCTCGGCCAGAGCCCGCCCAAAGTCGGTGGCGAGGTTTTCCTACGGGTCGAAGCGTGGATCAGTACAACTAACATATGTACCTACAAGCGATAAGTAAATGTTAGAAGCTAAACCGCAATTGCATAAATGATGTAAAATATTATAAGATATTGGGATGTGACTAACCTCGACGGTAAACAACATCATCGTGCATTGTCACCCTGCGTAAGTATATGAAAAAGGCATGTCAACTACAACAGGGTTAACATCCATCGAAAATATCTAATGGTAATAGAAGGACATCATCTCGAGTGATATCTTCATTTTCAAGGAGTAGCACGGTACCAAATGGACAACGTAAAAAATAGATATAATTGTTCACTACAACAGGCTTAACAACAACCTAACACAGGCGTTGTAAGTTTGTAACTGGTATTGGTGAAATTGAACTGAAGAGTTCCTACTTGAACAACATAGTGCGCATAACTGAAATAAACAACAGACGTGTTAACTACAGAGTACGGAGAACCTAACATTACGATTAAAACTTGTACCAGTGAAACTGAAATTGACACAACTAAACATTGCAACTGGTGTTGGTAAAATTGAACTAGACAGTTCATACTTGGTAAATCCCCATGGGTAGTTGCTTGGGAACTTCTCGGCTAGAACCTGCACCAAGTTGGCGGTGTCGGTGGCAAGGTGTTCCTCCGGGTCGACATGCACAACGACCACCGCGCCATCAACAGCCATGAGCTCCTCGATCTTCGTGTGATATGTGGTTGGGCTTATGCGGGGATGCTTGGCGATAGGGGGTGGGGATATGGAGGCATGAGGGTGGTTCGCAGGCTCCATATGAGCAATCAGGTTGGGGTGGTCATGGAAATCAGTGGTTACCTCACTAGATCGACGAGCGAGGCTGGGGCAGAACGTCGATTTGGTTGCGGCAACGGTGTCGGTTTGGACTGCACGAAGAGGGTGGGTAGCAGGAAATGTGATGGGTGGGTATGGGGTGGGAGGAATAACTTCTAAAATCGTGCGCCTACTAAAAATTTGGCTCCAAAACTTGAACCTTATGCGGGGGAAACACGCAACGCAGACGAAGCGCATCAAATACTTGTGTGCGAGAAAAGAGAAAATTGGTGATTCCGCGTTGGAAAAATTGTACACTCGATCTCCGGCCAGCTCTCATCAATGGTTTTGGTAGCTACAGTCACGATCCTGATGGCAGGTGGAGGCATCGGGCCATTGTGGCTAGAGGTCGTCCTTCTCCTTCTCGGCCATGCCGGCGGCAACCCATCGGGCTTTGATCTGTGCCTAGCTCTCGTGTCATCGGACATTTTGCAAACACTTAGTTGTAAGAAAACATTTGCGGTTAAAACTATATTTTTGAAAAACTAATAGTATCAGAAAATACATGATACTTTGCTTGGTGTTCAAATATTTATCACATCATACTGGTTATACGACACCACACAAGGTATCATGTTTTTCAGGCATGTTCTTCATTTTTCTAGAGTTAAAAACCAATAAAACACATATATGGTTGCCTCTTCTCACACATGTCTTTTAAATTTCTATTAATTTCTTGTAAAATAGATGGAGTGTTATTCAATGACATAATTATGATTTTTAGAACCATTTATATATATTTTTTCTATTGCATAGATTGTCCAAAATTGAATTATAAGCACAAAAGGCCTAGAAAATGCGCATAAAAGCATAAATATAGTAAACAAGCCCGAAAAATATCAAATTTAGGCACGATGCATTGTAGTAGGTGTGATGATCGTAGAAAAGGAATCAAGTTGAAGTGACCAAGGAAATATGGGCTTCCCTTTCAAAATATGGTGATTTCACTCCCCGGTCCATGAAATATCATAGGTGATGGTTGGTTATATGAAGAGTGTGTATAACGACATTAGTTAAACCTCCTCAAATATTTACCACATCATATTGAGGCCCTCCCAAGGCACCACACAAGGTATCATGTTTTTTCCATTTTCCAGAGTTAAAAAAACAATAAACTACACATTTGTGGTTGTCTCTTCACACATTCATCCTTTAAAATTCTTTTAATTCCCCATAAAATACATAAAAGTTATTCAATGACACAATTATGATTTTTAGAACCCTTTTTGAACACATTTTCATGTACACAACGTTCAAACTTGAATTATAAGTAGCAAATGCCTAGAAAGTGCATATAAAAGCCTAATTAGAGTAAAGAAGCTCTAAAATGTCAAATTTGAACACGGTGCATTCTAGTGGGTATGTTGATCTTAGAAAAAAATCATGGAAAAACGACCAAAGAAATATGGTATTCCCTTGAAATTTGTGATTTGTTTGGGCCGACGGTTACTTTGTGAAGACTGTGTGCCTTGTGATACCGTGTGCGTTCACCATATTTTGCTATGTGTTTCGATCGATCAGAACTCGAGCCACACGGATCGTGCATGCGCACTGTAGGATGCACCGTGATTAAATGGCAATCCACAACTCTCCCATCACACCCACGGTCGAACAAAAACTTGCAATCAAATATATACAATGACATTAATCACACACGGTTCCTGTTTGCGAACCATTTCCTACGCAGACCCTCAACCCCGGTCCTCTCCCCCTTCGTCCTCATTCGCACTTCTATATAGTTGCTCGAGCACACACAAAATTACAATATATATAAATAGGCCAGCACATACAATTGACATATTTGGCATGCATGACCAATTCAATCGAGCATTTACATGCTCAAATTGGTAAAATACATAGTTGGTGGAGTAATTTACAAAAAATTAGCTCGCCATTTTACATCAATATAATACATATAAACTGCGCGTGCGCAAAAGTGTTACTACCGCTAACACTGACCCAACACGCACAGCTGTCATCGTCTATCGATATCATGTCGTTCCTTGGCTCGCGAGGAAAGGTGGTCGCCAAGTCGATGAAGTACACCTTGATCGATTGAGGCAGGATTAGCCTCGACATTGGTGATTGCTGATACTGCATAGGGCGTAGCTTTCACCAGGACTGTCATGTGGTCCCTCGGGTCTTCGTACATCGTCCCGGTGGATGACGAGACCCTAACCATTTGCAGCAACGGCCGCAAGTCCTCCCCCGACGTCCGGAGGTGCATCCTCCTTCATCTCGGACATAAGCCTGTGCCGCGTGCGACGGCCACTGTCGTAGTTGTCATTGTGGCATCGCGGTTCCTGCTCCGCCGCCTGCACCATCCGGCGACTCTGCACCGAGCCCGTAATATCGCCCGCTCGCATCCCTAGCTACTTTCAAGATGTCCCTGTCTAACATGCTGGCTTGCTCATGTTGTGATTCATGCCTCCTTTGGATGTCGTTGGGAGAGGTAGCGACATGGTCGTCGACCCTCAAGCTGACCATCGTGCCGGCAGCCTCGATTCTGCCGTCGCCCAACTCCATTGTGTCATCGACCATTAGGGGTTTGACGGTATGTGTGGAAACTAACCATGGGATCATTGACTCGCCGCCGATGGCCATCGTTGTGGTTATTTATAGCTAGATGCTACTAAGGGGGTGGGGATTTTATAATTCACCGCTATGGCTGGCGCTTGCTCTTGCGCGGGAATCATTTTCACAGTTTTTGAATTCTTTTCGATGCACACATAATCGCACACGAACAATAGAAACTGACTGCAATCATGTATAGGGTCATAAATAAATATCATCACTCTTCGCTCTCCATCGTCTCTTTCCCCTCTCGCAGCCCCCAAATCTGACTTTCTTCTCCCCACTGTCATCACCTCCACAAAACCCTCAACATTACACATGTCATCAGAATCTTGGCCCCACCTCTCCATGGTAGACATCGCGCGGTTGAGGCGGATATTTTGCACGGAGGAGCCCACGGCGGCGGCGGCACGCGCTGCCCAGGGTATGGAGGCCTTGGTGGCAAGAGCGGAAAAGTTGGAGGTTGCATCACATCTGTTGCGGGCAACCGCAGTTCTGTACACGGAACGCGCGGTTGTGGCCTTTATTTGAGACGCCAAATTAGTTGTGTTATTTTGACTCATCACAAACAATTCATCCAGATGAACTGTGTGTCGTACATCACACACACCTTTATCTGGTTAATCATTTGCGTAATTCTAGCCCATCATGAGCAGTTCATCTGGAACAACTGTATGTCATGTATCACACACTCAATTGTTTTTTGAATCATGTCTGATGGGTCCGCCATCCCATAGAGTTTGCGTTATTCGTGATGGAGATAACACTATACTGTTTGTGATTCATGCATCACACACAGTTTCGCCTAAGGGTCTGATGTGTCATCTTTGGACCATCCTACAGTAGTGACTCATCATTAAGCTCAAATGGGGTTACCATTTTTTTGTTCAAGCATTTTATGTTTTCACATCTTTGGAGGTCCTTTGACCCGTGACTTGGAGTAAAGCTTCACTAAGATATGATCGCATTCCTTTAGGTGGTGTTGATGAGGAAAGCATTTAGTTAGACTAGTTGTGGATGCTCAAGTATTCGAGTGGGGAGCTATCCATCTTTAATTAAAGTTGATCTTCCTACATCGGCTAGTCATTCGAGGAATAACATGTGTATTTCCAATTTGATAAGTGTTTTTTTCTAGGTATTGTTAAGGATATAGTTGATATTGTCTTCTTCCTTGACCACGAGATAGGTTGTTGATAGTTGGTCTATGTAAGACTGCTCAAGAAAGGAGTCGATGGCAATCTTTGTAGAATGAGCTTTTAAAGTACCTACAAAATGTTAGATGCAACATAAGGGAGCAAAGTTTCCAAGATACCAGATGATTTTCATATAAGAAGTATCAAGTGTTAATCAAGAAGGATCGTGCCCTTGGGTGCATCCAAGTGAGTTTATAGTTCACATTTGAAGCATTAATAATGTTCAAGTCACTCCTCAAGTGACAAAATTGTTGGGGAATGTAGTAATTTTAAAAAAGAATCCTACACTTCACAAGGATCTATCTAGGAGAAACCAGCAACGAGCAATGGGGTAGAGCATCTTCATACCTCTGAAGATCGCTAAGCGGAAGCGTTACTAGAATGTGGTTGATGGAGTCGTACTCGCAGCGATTTAGATCGCGGTGGATTCCAATCTAAGAGCCGAACAACGGCGCCTCCATGTTCAACACACGGGCAGCTCGGTGACGTCTCATACGCCTTAATCCAGCAAGGAGAGAGAAGAGGTTGAGGATGATCTCCGGTAGCACGACGGCGTGGTGACGGTGGAGCTGCGTGGTACTCCGGCACGGCTTCACCAAGCGCTACGGAGGACGACGAGGAGGAGAGGTAGGGCTGCACCGAGGAGAGATGAAACTTGTCTCTCCAACAGCCCAAACCCTTGGGTTTATATAGGAGGAGAGGGAGGAGGGTGCGCACCCTTAGGGTTTCCCCTAGGTGGTGCGACAACCCTAGATGGGGAGGGCCGACGACCAAGTGGAGGAGGGGCGGCGCCCTGGGGTGGGCTTGGCGCCCAAGGCAGGCCCCCGCCTAGGGTTTGCCCCCCTTGGTCCTCTCTTGCGCCTTGGGCTGAGGTGGGAGGCGCATGGGATGGTTCCCTTCCACTCTTCACCCATGTAGCCTTTCGGGACTGGTGGCCCTTCCCGGTGGACCCCCGGAACCCTTCTGGTGGTCCCGATACAAATACCGACGATCTTCGGAACTCTTCCGACGATCAAAACTCTACTTTCTATATATGAATCTTTACCTCCGGACTACTTCGGAACTCCTCGTGACATCCGGGATCTCATCCGGGACTCAGAACAACCTTCGTCAACCACGTATACTATTCCCATAATAACCCTAGCGTCATTGAACCTTAAGTGTGTAGACCCTACGGGTTCGGGAACCATGCACACATGACCGAGACACCCTCTCCGGTCAATAACCAACAACAGGCTCGGATATCCATGTTGGTTCCTGCATGTTCCACGACGATCTCATCGGATGAACCACGATGTCGGGGATTCAATCAATCCCGTATGCAATTCCCTTTGTCTACCGGTATGATACTTGCCCAAGATTCGATCGTCGGTATCCCTATACCTTGTTCAATCTCGTTACCGGCAAGTCTCTTTACTCGTTCTGTAATACATCATCTCGTGTCTAACTCCTTAGTCACATTGAGCTCAATATGATGACATATTACCGAGTGGGCCCACAGATACCTCTCTGTCACACGGAGTGACAAATCCCAGTCTCGATTCATAGCAACCCAACAAACACTTTCGGAGATACCTGTAGTGCACCTTTATAGTCATCCAGTTACGTTGTGACATTTGATACACCCAAAGCACTCCTACAGTATCTGGGAGTTGCACAATCTCATGGTCTAAGGAAATGATACTTGACATTAGAAAAGCTTTAGCAGACGAACAATACGATCTAGTGCTATGCTTAGGATTGGGTCTTGTCCATCACATCATTCCCCAATGATGTGATCCATTATCAATGACATCCAATGTCCATGACCAGGAAACCATGATCATCTATTGATCAATGAACTAACCAACTAGAGGCTCACTAGAGACACATTGTGATCTATATATTCACACATGTATTATGGTTTCCGGTTAATACAATTATAGCATGAATAATAGACAGTTATCATGAACTAGGAAATATAATAATAACCACTTTATTATTGCCTCTAGGGCATATTTCCAACAGTCTCCCACTTGCACTAGAGTCAATAATCTAGTTACATTGTGATGAATCGAACACCCATAGAGTTCTGGTGCTGATCATGTTTTACTCGTGGAAGAGGTTTAGTCAACGGATCTGCGACATTCAGATCCATATGTACTTTACAAATATCTATATGTCCATCCTGGATGTATCCACGAATGGAGTTGAAGTGACGCTTGATGTGCTTGGTCTTCTTGTGAAACTTGGGCTCTTGGCAATGGCAATAGCGCCAGTGTTGTCACAAAAAAGAGTCATCGGGCCCGACGCACCGGGAATCACTCCTAGGTCGGTGATGAACTCCTTCATCCATACTCCTTCTTGTGCTGCTTCCGAAGCAGCTATGTACCCCGCTTCACATGTAGATGTCGCCATGATGCTTTGCTTGCAACTACACCAGCTAACTGCCCCATTATTCAAAATATACATGTATCCGGTTTGTGACTTGGAGACATTCGGATCTGTGTCGAAGCTAGCATCGACATAACCCTTTACGACGAGCTCTTCGGCACCTACATAAATGAGAAACATATCTTTGGTCCTTTTCAGGTACTTAAGGATGTTCTTGACCGCAATCCAGTGATCCACTCCTAGATCACTTTGGTACCTCCCTACCAAACTTATGGCAAGGTTCACATCAGGTATGGTACACAACATGTCATACATAATAGAGCCTATGGCTGAAGCATAGGGGACGATACTCATCTTTTCTCTATCTTCTGTCGTGGTCGGGCGTTGAGTTGTACTCAACCTCACATCTTGTAATACAGGCAAGAACCCCTTCTTGGCCTTATCCATATTGAACTTCTTCAATATCTTGTCAAGGTATGTGCTTTGTGAAAGACCTATGAGGCGTCTCGATCTATCTCTGTAGATCTTGATGCCTAATATGTAAGCAGCTTCTCCAAGGTCATTCATTGAAAAACTCTTATTCAAATAGGCCTTTATGCTTTCCAATAGTTCTATATCATTTTCTATCAACAATATGGCATCCACATATAATATGAGAAATTCTACAGAGCTCCCACTCACTTTCGTGTAAATACACGCTTCTCTATAAGTCTGTACAAACCCAGACGCTTTGATCACCTCATCAAAGCGAATGTTCCAACTCCGAGATGCTTGCACCAACCCATAGATGGAGCGTTGGAGCTTGCATACCTTGTTAGCATTGCTAGGATCAAAAAAACCTTCTGGCTATATCATATACAATTCTTCTTTAAGAAAGCCGTTCAGGAATGCCGTTTTGACGTCCATTTGCCAGATTTCATAATCATAAAATGCGGCAACTGCTAACATGATTCGGACCGACTTTAGCATCGCTACGGGCGAGAAAGGTCTCATCGTAGTCAATACCTTGAACTTGTCGATAACCTTTAGTGACAAGTCGAGCCTTATAGATGGTCACATTACCATCCACGTCAGTCTTCTTCTTAAAGATCCATTTATTTTCTATGGCTCGCCGATCATCGGGCAAGTCCACCAAAGTCCATACTTTGTTCTCATACATGGATCCTATCTCGGATTTCATGGCTTCAAGCCATTTGTTGGAATCCGGGCCCGCCATCGCTTCTTCATAGTTCGAAGGTTCACTGTTGTCCAACAACATGATTTCCATGACAGGGTTGTCGTACCACTCTGGTGCGGAACGTGTCCTTGTGGACCTTCGAGGTTCAGTAGCAACTTGATCTGAAGTTTCATGATCATCATCATTGACTTCTTCTCTAGCCGGTGTAGGCACCCAGAAACAATTTCTTGTGCTGCGCTACTCTCAGGTTCGAGAGGAGGTACGATTAACTCATCAAGTTCTACCTTCCTCCCACTTACTTCTTTCGAGAGAAACTCTTTCTCTAGAAAGGATCCGTTCTTGGCAACAAAGGTTTTTCCCTCGGATCTAAGATAGAAGGTGTACCCAATAGTTTCTTTAGTGTATCCTATGAAGACGCATTTTTCCGCTTTGGGTTCGAGCTTCTCAGGTTGAAGTTTCTTCACATAAGCATCGCAGCCCCAAACTTTCAGAAACGGCAACTTAGGTTTCTTGCCAAACCATAATTCATATGGTGTCGTCTCAACGTATTTAGGGGTGCCCTATTTAAAGTGAATGAGGTAGTTTCCAACGCATATCCCCAAAATGATAGCGGTAGATCAGTAAGAGACATCATAGATCGCACCATATCCAATAAAGTGTGATTACGACGCTCAGACACACCATTATGCTGTGGTGTGCCAGGCGGCATGAGTTGTGAAACAATTCCACATTTCCTTAGGCGCGTGCCAAACCCATGACTCAAACATTCTCCTCCACGATCAGATCGTAGGAACTTTATTTTCTTGTCACGTTGATTCTCTACCTCACTCTGAAACTCCTTGAACCTTTCAAACGTTTCAGACTTGTGTTTCATTAAGTAGTGATGACGAGATGATGTATATACTTCTCGCCCCTCGTTGGATACCCCAAGTGGAAGGTGGAGATGTAGTCAGCAGCAAATTTCCCTTGCACGGAGACTGTAAGGTTTATCGAACCAGGAGGACTCCTAGGCTCAACAAGTAGGTGTCTTCCACCCTGGCGCTAGCAGAAGACATGGACCTGCACACACAACAAATAACTTTGCTCCCAACGAGTACAGAGGGGTTGTCAATCTCTCCGTCCTTGTAGTTTGCAAAGGATCAAACCACAAGCGGGAAGGTAATAGTGATTGGAACGGAAAAGTAAGTGAAAGCGGTAAATGATGGAGGTGTAAACAATGATGGTGATATGGACCGGAGTCACATGATGTTCACTAGTGATGTCTCTCTCCCAAAAGACAATAAACAACTATGCTAGGGTAAACAAATCACAGTTGGGCAATTGATAGAATTATGATCGCACCGCAATGCTAATTATGCTCCTTGGTAGTTATAGGTTCAATAGTAATGGGCAGTACGCCAAGACAAGTAGACCATTTATTCATCAGGATCTACTTACTAATCATCCACCTTGAGGTATCTATCGAGAACACCTCTCCGATATTAAGTTGCGAGCCCCACCCAAAGTGTAAACTCAAAGCAAGGGACAACTGCATTAACGAACTATGCGTAAGGTAAACAATCCTTGCAACCCTAGTCACAAGCACCGTTGTTTTCTCCGTGGTGGCAATAGCACATCCCCTAGTCTCATGTTTCTGTCACTCAAGCTAGACATCGAGGGGCATGAACCCACAATCATGCATAACGCTCCCTCTTGGAGTTACAATCTACTACTCGGCCAAAGCAATAAATAGCAACGGAGAACATGCATGAATAAATAGCAACGGAGAACATGCATAACGCTCCCTCTTGGAGTTACAATCTACTACTCGGCCAAAGCAATAAATAGTAGCGTTGCCCCCTTTTTTGTGTGTCCTCTTTGGCTCTTTCTTTTTATCTCTCATTTGTCCTCTTTGGGATCTTTTGTTTTGTCCACTTTGGGATCTTTTCCTCACTTAAGGGCAACACTCTATGTTTTACATGAATAGAGAGAAAAATCATCACACTTTATAAGAAGTACTCAACATAAAGACAAGTGAAAACTATCATGATGTATGCAAATGTATGCCTCTGCCAGTGTAGCAGGATATGCAATGATACTAGCGCGTCATGTAGAAGTAATGAGGGCAAGGCCCAACTAGCACGCGGCTCTATGATCAAGCAAAAACATGTATGACATGAATATAAAGTAATGAGATGGTGGATGTTGCATGGCAATGTATCTCGGAAAGGCTATGGAAATGCCTTAGTAGGTAGGTATGGTGGCTATTTTGAGGAAAGATATAATGAGGCTTATGTATGACAGAGCGTATCATGTCATGGGTTTGGATGCACCGGCGGAGTTTGCACCAACTCTCAATGTGAGAAAGGGCAATGCACGGTACCGAAGAGGCTAGCAAAATATGGATGGTGGAAGTGCCAACAATCGAAAACTCACATTAGTCTGAAGAACTCATGCACTTATTATCGGTAACTCTCTATCTAGTTAGGAAATTCACAAAGAGACAAGTACCCCGAGGAGGAGTGTTTGGGGGGTTTGGTTATCCTTGCGCATCCTCGACTCATGGTAACGTGAGGGTACTCTATATATTCCAACCCCTCCAAAGGTTAGCGATCAATCTAGTAGCTAGAGTTCTCGACTAATTTTTAATTTTTGAAAAACACACGGGATTTCCCAAAATACGTCACCTATCACTTATAGGCTCAAGATCTTGGCACCAATATTCCAAACATTACTCAAATCAGTACCTCAAAACTATTGCAGTTTACTACTATACTTAAATAGCATTCTCAATTACCTACTTATGCAAGACACACAACTCAGTGCAACGAGCCAACTCTCTAAACAAGATAAGCATGATAACTCAAGAGAGTTCCAGAAGCAACCTAAATAAAAGATCTTAAAAATATAAGCATGAAAACTAAGAGCTAAGATGACAGTATCTACGAGAAGATGAAGAACACACAAAAAGAATAAGCATGAAAAGCTATGTTGTGTTCTAGAGTGGAATGGAGCGTGTGTCTCTCCCAAACAAGGTAGGATAGGTTCCGACTTGTTACGAAAATCAAGCAAAACTAAAACAAACTAAAAAGCAAATAGCGAGACGCTCCAAGCATAGCACATATCATATGAAGTGATAAAAATATAGCTTGGAGATGGACAAACTGATGATTGTTGATAGAGGAGGGGATGCACGGGGGCATCCCCAAGGTTAGACGCTTGAGTCTCATTTGAATATTTCTTGGGGTGCATGGGGGCATCCCCAAGCTTGAGCGCTTGACACTCATGTATCTTCTTTCACCATCTCTCCTGTCGCATACTTGAAAACTCCCTTCATACAAAACTCATCATAAGCTGATTAGAGTGGTTAGTTCCCTTAATAAAATAATTCAATACCTGATGGAAATAAAGATTTTCATGAAAAGTTACTGCTTATAATGATTGCCAAAAGGTTTTTGCAAATAAAAAGCAAGCTTAGGATTCGCAAAACAATGAAAACACAAAACATGGCAGAATCTGTAAAAAACAGAACAACTGGTAGTAAATAATTTATTCGGGGCACTTCTGCAACTCAAATCGAAAAACTCAGAACAGATGCCAGAAAGACAATTATATAGAGCTTGCTTTCAAAAACATTCAGATCAAAAAGATGATCTGCTGATGTTTGGCAAATTTTTCCCGTCAAGCAGACATAATCTGTGAAAAGCAACATGTCACAATTTTTGAACTTTCTTGCAATCGGAGGCTATAACTTGGCACAAAGCTTAAAAATAAAGATACAATGATGTTGCTACAGTAGTAACACACATAAATACTGATACGTCCATTTTGCATCATGCTTTCATGTTGATATTTATTGCTTTATGGGTTGTTATTATACTTTGTGGAACCATACTTATGCCTTTTCTCTCTTATTTTGCAAGGTTTATTTGAAGAGGGAGAATACCGGCAATTGGAATTCTGGACTAGAAAAGGAGCAAGTCTGAGTCCTCTATTCTGCGCAACTCCAAATGCCCTGAAAATCAACGTGGATTTTTTTGGGAATATATAAAAAATACTGGGTGAAAGAGGTGTTAGAGGGGAGCAACCACGGGCCCACAAGCTTGGTTGCCGCAGCCTACCCCCCTGGCCGCGGCAACAGGGCTTGTGGGCACCCTGGTGTCCCACTGGCCCCCTCTTTTGCTATATGAAGGGTTTCGTCCGAAAAAAATCAGGGTGGAGCTTTTTCGTGGATTCAACGCCGCCACGAGGTGGAACTTGAGCAGAACCAATCTAGGGCTCCGGCAGGACGATCCTGCCGGGGAAACTTCCCTCTCGGAGGGGGAAATCATCGCCTTCGTCATCACCAACACTCCTCTCGTCGGAGGGGAGTCATCTCCATCAACATCTTCATCAGCACCATCTCCTATCCAAACCCTAGTTCATCTCTTGTAACCAATCTCCGTCTCGCAACTCCGATTGGTACTTGTAAGGTTGCTAGTAGTGTTGATTACTCTTTGTACTTGATGCTAGTTGGATTACTTGGTGGAAGAGTTCATGTTCAGATCCTTGATGCTACTCATTACACCTCTGATCATGATTATGATTATGCTTTGTGAGTAGTTACTTTTGTTCCTGAGGACAAGGGATAAGTCATGCTAATAATAGTCATGTGAATTTGGTATTCGTTCGGTATTTTGATATGTTGTATGTTGTTTTTCCTCTAGTGGTGTTATGTGAACGTCGACTACATAACACTTCACCATATTTGGGCCTAGAGGAAAGCATTGGGGAGTAGTAAGTAGATGATGGGTTGCTAGAGTGATAGAAGCTTAAACTCCAGTCTATGCGTTGCTTCGTAAGGGGCTGATTTAGATCCACTAGTTTAATGCTATGGTTAGATGTTGTCTTAATTCTTCTTTCGTAGTTGCGGATGCTTGCGAGAGGGGTTAATCATAAGTGGGATGCTTTTCCAAGTAAGGGCAGTACCCAAGCGCCAGTCCACCCACATATCAAACTATCAAAGTAACGAACGCGAATCATATGAACATGATGAAACTAGCATGACAGAAATTCCCGTGTGTCCTCGGGAGCGTTTTTCTCTTATAAGACTTTGCTCAGGCTTGTACCTTGCTACAAAAGGGTTTGGGCCACTTTGCTGCACCGTTGCTACTACTTGTCACTTGTTACTTTTCGCTTGCTACGTTTCACCTCACTACACCATCACTTGTTACCGCTTCTTTCAGTGCTTGCAGTTATTACCTTGCTGAAAACCGTTTATCTGAGCCTTCTCCTCCTCGTTGGGTTCGACACTCTTACTTATCGAAAGGACTACGATTGATCCCCTATACTTGTGGGTCATCAAGACTCTTTTCTGGCGCCGTTGCCGGGGAGGGAAGCGCCTTTGGTAAGTGGAATTTGGTAAGGAAACATTTATATACTGTGCTGAAATTTATTGTCACTTGTCACTATGGAAACTGTTCCTTTGAGGAGTTTGTTCGGGGTATCTTCACCACGAACGGAAGCACGAGGAGTTGTTCCTCAACCTGAGGTACCTACTGAAAATATCTTTTATGAAATTCCTTCGGGTATGCTTGAGAAACTGCTGGCTAATCCTTTTAGAGGAGATGGATCTTCACATCCAGACTTGCATCTAATATATGTAGATGAAGTTTGTGGTTTATTTAAGCTTGCAGGTTTGCCCGAGGATGAGGTAAAGAAGAAAGTCTTTCCTTTATCCTTGAAGGATAATGCGTTGACATGGTATAGGCTATGTGATGATACTGGATCATGGGACTACAATCGGTTGAAAGTGGAATTTCATCAAAAGTTCTATCCTATGCATTTAGTACATCGTGATCGGAATTATATTTATAACTTTTGCCCTCGTGACAGGGAAAGCATAGCTCAAGCTTGGGGGAGGCTTAAATCAATGCTATATTCATGCCCCAATCATGAGCTCTCGAGAGAAATTATCACTCAAAACTTTTATGCTCGGCTTTCTCATGAAGATCGTACCATGCTTGACACTTCTTGTACCGGTTCTTTTATGAAGAAGGATATAGACCACAAGTGGAATTTATTGGAAAGAATCAAACTTAATTCTGAAGATTGGGAGCTTGAAGAAGCTAAGGAGTCAGGTATGAATTTCCAGTTTGATTGCGTTAAATCTTTTGTTGAAACAAACACTTCTAGAGATTTTAGCGCTAAGTACGGACTTGACTCTGAGATAGTAGCTTCTCTATGTGAATCTTTTGCTGCTCATGTTGATCTTCCCAAAGAGAAGTGGTTTAAGTATCACCCGTGTAGAAATCAACATAGTTATACCCAATCTAGTTGAGGAGAAAGTCATTGCTTTTAGTGATCCTATTGTTCCTTGTGCCTACGCTGAGAAACCACCTTACCCTGCTAGGAAAAAAGATTATTCTAAAGCTCCAACTGTGATACGTAGGGGTTACATTAGACCACTTGCACCCCCTGAGGAGATTAGAGTTGAACCTAGTGTTGCTATTATCAAAGATCTCTTAGCCGAAGACATAGACGGGCATGTTATCAAATTCTGTGAGGACTCCGCTAGAATTGCTAAACCTCACGCGAAAGACAAATACATACCTGTAGTTGGCTTGCCCGTTGTTTATGTCAAGATAAGAGATCATTGTTATCATGGTTTATGTGATATGGGTGCTAGTGTTAGTGCAATACCCCGGTCCCTATATGATGAAATCAAAGATGAGATTGCACCTGCTGAGTTAGAACCCATTGATGTCACTATTACACTTGCTAATAGAGACACTATCTGCCCTGTGGGAATTGTGAGAGACGTAGAAGTCCTGTGTGGTAAGACGAAGTATCCTACTGATTTCCTCGTCCTTGCTACTACACAAGATAGCTTTTGTCCCATCATATTTGGTAGACCCTTTCTCAACACTATCAATGCTCACATTGATTGCATTAAACGGACTGTCACTGTTAGTTTCGAGGGTGTGTCTCATGAATTTAACTTCTCCAAGTTTGGAAGACAACCCCATGAAAAAGAGTCGTCTCGTAGGTATGAAATCATTGCTCTTGCCTCTATTGCTGTACCTCCTATGGATCCTTTAGAGCAATATCTGCTTGAGCATGAAAATGATATGCATATTGATGGGGTTATAGTCCTAGGGTAGGGTCATAGGCCTGCCCTGTGGGGCCTACCCAAGGACTACCCTTCATAAAGGACAAGGCCCTTAGTCAGTTCCGACTGAATTAAGGACTTCCCATAATCCAGTCGGTGACGATCCCTCCATCATCCAGTCGGAGATGAGCATTCAGAGCGTATCAAACTTACCGACTGGATTCCACTCTATACATCGTAACCCCCCTGGAGGGCAATGGTCATACGTTTCCATATACCTTTATTAGCATTTAAGACATACGTTACCTGTAACGTATGCAGTTATTCACCACTACTCCACCCCCGTGCACCGAACCGTTGTGAAGGGTAGCGCACTCTATATAAGCCGCCCTTCCCCACTGGTGCAGGGGTTAGCAATTCACTGTAATCCATATTCCACTCGACAACAAGCTCCCAAGAGCACTGAGACGTAGGGCTTTTACCTCCACCGTAGAGGGGCCTGAACTCATACAACCTCGCCGTAGCTAAGGCTCTGCCCATCCTTTCGTACCCTACACATCTACTGTCAGGCTTATACCCACGACAGTTGGCGCCCACCTTGGGGCAGGCGTCTAAGCGACTTCCGACGAGTTTGCAACTACATCTTTTCATCATGTCATCCGGTGGAGATCTGAGCATGGGTCACGAGATCCTCTTCGGCGCTCTCTCCTTCATCGTCGATGATTCGACATGGCTTCGGGATGCCCCTCTCGATGTCGAGGCGCTCCCCAGTCGCGGGGCTACACACTTCCGTGCCGGCGCCCGCGGTATTCTTCTTCTCCAGCAGTCGGCTCCGGTGTCGACCTACGCCGCCGTCGCGCGCCGCAACAAGCGGTCCCGTCGTCCGCGGCTCCAGCGTTGGGTGCAACATGCCCAGGCGCGTCAGAACGCGTCCTCACAAGTGGCGGTCCTAGAGTCGGTTGTGGTTGCGCTGCCGTCCCAGCGCTCGGACTCAGTTCCGACCGAGTTTCCTTCTGAGTACTTGGGTCGCGGTCCTGCAGCTGAAGTGCACATGGCCAACTCCCATGAAAGTCCCTGCCAAACTGGCCGGAACGAGCACGAGGTCGGCGAAACATCCGGCGCTCGCCGTCAGCCCCGCCGTTCTGCCAGTCGGCACACTCGGCGGAGCAACGTGGAGCTGTTCCGCACACCCGTCCTCAACCTGGCCGCCGCCGCCAAGATAGCCGATTCTCTCCAGCCGACTGATTCAGAGGCTGGCAGAGGGATTGAGCAAATCCGTGCCCTGCTGCACACGGTGCAACAGCAAAATTCAGCGGTCTCTGAGTCGCACAACAGGATTCACAATAGTTCTGTTCACGCGAACACGCATCGGTCCGTTCACAGCCCCGGCTCTTTTCAGCGACACAGGGGAGGCAGCCGTTCCATGAATCCCAAAGATCGTCGCCTTTCACGCACCCCTCCGCGGGGTGGGCCCTACGGGCCCCGACATCATGATGATCGGCGTTCAGTCGGTGACACTTATGATCCAAGGCCCGACGCGAGAGGGCATATCGCCTAGAGGAGGGTCGACAGGGGCCGAGCCCACCGCGATGGTCACGATATGGACCGTCCGAGTGGAAGCAAGACCATTGTCTCTGGTCCCGAGTGTTTCAGTCGAGCCATCCGTTCGGCTAACATCCCTCCCAACTTCCGATTGGCGACGGGGATCAGCAAGTTTATAGGAGAATCCAAACCAGAAACGTGGCTGGACGACTACCGAGTGGCAGTCCAGATCGGAGGAGGGGACGACCACGTCGCCATGAAACACCTCCCTCTGATGCTCGACGGCTCGGCACGAGCGTGGTTGAACCAGTTGGCTCCCTCAAGCATCTACAGCTGGGCAGATCTGGCCCGAGTCTTCATCAGGACCTTCGAAGGGACGTGCAAACGCCCTACTCGCCTCGTGGAGCTCCAGCACTGTGTCCAGAAGCAGAATGAGCCCGTGCGCGATTTCATTCAGCGTTGGACGACCCTCTACCACACGGTGGAGAACGTCACAGAGCACCAAGCAGTCTGCGCCTTCAAGGCAGGCATGCGGTACAGAGATTTGTACCTGAAGCTTGGTCGAACAAGCGACATCTCCATGAGTAAGATGATGGAGATAGCGGCACACTATGCAAATGGCGAAGAAGAGGACCGCATTCGTAGCGGCAAGCACAAAGCAGTCGCCGATGGAGATGAGAACAACACTCGGAAGCAGAAGCAGAAAGCTCCGTCCACTCCGCAGGCAGAGGCCGCAACTGTTACCAATGCCAAGTTCAAGGGCAAGGGGAAGGCTCAGTTCACCCCCAAGAAGAAGCAGTTCGGAAACCCCATCATGGACCAGCCATGTCCAATTCACATGAAGATGGATGAAGAGGGCAACGCCATATATCCGAAGCATACCACTCGGCAATGTTGCCTCCTGATCCAGGGGTTCGGTGAAGGACAACCGAGGGAAAAGGACAATGAACAGGATGAGGAGGACAAGGAGGATCCGTTCCCCCAAGTCCATGCAACACTGATGATTTTTGTTGACGTTGAGAGTAAGAGTCGACTGAAGCTGGTGAACAGGGAGGTGAACATGGCCACGCCGACCAACCCCACGTTCCTCAAATGGTCTCAGACTGCGATCACCTTTGACCAGTCGGATCATCCAGCACACGTACCCACCCCAGGGAGGCAGGCTCTGGTCGTCGACCTAGTGGTGGAAGGAGTCCGACTGTGCAAAGTCCTCATGGACGGCGGCAGTGGCTTGAACATCATGTACGCTGACACTCTCAAGGGGATGGGCATTCCGATGTCCAAACTCAGCGAGAGCAGCATGCAGTTCCATGGAGTCGTCCCTGGAAGAAAGGCCAAGTCACTCGGCCAGATCACGTTGGACGTCGTCTTCGGCTCCGACAAGAACTTCCGCAAGGAAAAGCTGACGTTCGAGGTGGTGGACTTCCAGAGTGCGTACCACGCAATTCTGGGCCGCCCAGCGTATGTGCGTTTCATGGCCCGTCCATGTTACGTGTACCTGAAGCTGAAGATGCCAGGCCCGAAAGGTGTGATCACTATCACAGGCAATCGACAGCGGGCCGAGGAGTGTCTGCAGCAGGGATCGAGGATCGCCGATTAGCAGATGGCTGTCCTCGAGCTTGACGAGTACAAGAAAGCAGTCGACCCCGCTGACTTGATGCGTTTGAAGAAGCCAGCTTCGGAGTCCGCATTCCAGTCGGCGGGAGAGACGAAGAAGGTCAGCATCCACCCGACGGACGACACCGCTGCCCCGACGAACATCTCCACCACCCTCGATCCTAAATAGGAAGCCGAGCTCACCCAATTCCTCCGTGAGAACTGGGACATCTTTGCATGGAAGCCCGCTGACATGCCAGGTGTACCCAGGGAGTTGGCTGAGCACCGACTGCATGTGGATCCCACCACTCGGCCTGTCCGAGAACGCCTGCGTCGGTCCGCCGTGCACAAGAGGGAAGCAATCGGAGAAGAGGTGGCTAAACTTTTGGCAGCCAACTTCATTCGCGAGGTACACCACTCCGAGTGGCTCGCTAATGTTGTCATGGTGCCCAAGAAAGACAAGTCGCTCCGAATGTGCATCGACTTCAAGCATCTCAATAAGGTCTGCCCGAAAGACCATTTTCCGCTCCCCCGCATCGATCAAATTGTCGATTCGACTACGGGTTGCGAGCGGTTGTCATTCCTTGACGCCTACTAGGGCTATCATCGTATCCGTCTGTATGGCCCCGATGAATTAAAAACAGCCTTCATCACCCCATTCGGGTGCTTCTGCTACATCACTATGCCATTTGGTTTGAAGAATGGAGGAGCAACCTTTATGCGCATGATCCAAAAATGCCTCCTCGACCAGATCGGTCGGAATGTGGAGGCATATATGGATGATATCATAGTCAAGTCACGCAAAGGTTCCGACCTGCCGACTGACTTGGCAAAAGCATTCGCCAACCTTCGTAGGTACGATATCAAGCTCAACCCAGCCAAGTGTTCATTCGGCGTTCCCAGCGGAAAGTTACTCGGTTTCTTCGTTTCCGAACGAGGAATCGACGTCAACCCCGAAAAGATCGGGACCATCGTCCGAATGGAGCGGCCTGTCAGAATACACGATGTTCAAAGACTCACAGGTTGCCTAGCGGCTTTGAGCAGGTTTATCAGCCGACTCGGCGAGAAGGCACTTCCTCTGTATCGACTCATGAAGAAATCAGATACTTTCGAGTGGACAGACGAGGCCCAAATCGCATTCGACGACCTCAAAGTCCTACTTTCCACCCAGCCGGTTCTTACTGCTCCGCTCAGTAAAGAACCCCTTCTTCTGTACATCGCGGCTACAAATCAAGTCGTCAGCACTGTTCTCACAGTCGAACGGGAAGAAGAAGGCAAAGCATACAAGGTTCAGCGGCCAGTGTATTATGTCTCCGAAGTCCTGACTCCTTCCAAGCAGAGGTATCCCCACTATCAAAAACTTATATACGGGATTTACATGACTGCGAAGAAGGTGGCTCATTATTTTCAAGACCACTCGGTGTCCGTCGTTTCTGATGCTCCGTTGTCGGAAATCTTACACAATCGGGATGCATCGGGCCGAGTGGTGAAGTGGGCAATGGAGATGTTATACTACGACATCAAGTTCGAGGCCAAGAAAGCTATAAAGTCTCAAGCTCTCGCTGACTTCATAGCAGAATGGGTAGAACAACAGCAACCGACCCACATCTACTCGGCTCATTGGACAATGTTCTTCGATGGGTCCAAGATGTTGAATGGCTCCGGCGCTGGCGTTGTGATCATATCGCCAAAGGGTGACAAACTCAAGTATGTGTTGCAGATACACTTTGATTCCTCCAACAACGAGGCAGAGTATGAAGCTCTCCTTTATGGACTGCGCATGGCCATCACACTCGGCGTCCGTCGCCTGATGGTCTATGGCGATTCGGATTTGGTGGTTAATCAAGTGATGAAGGAGTGGGACGTCAGGAACCCCACCATGACCACGTACTGCAATGCAGTGAGGAAGCTCGAGAAAAAGTTTGAAGGTCTGGAACTCCACCATGTTCCGCGACTGAAAAATCAAGCAGCTGATGAGTTGGCAAAACTAGGATCCACTCGGAGACCAGTCCCGAGTGACGTCTGCCTCGAGCACCTCCACATTCCCTTAGTTAAAGAAGATCCTTTCACAGAGGAACCAGTGCAACCAAAGAGCTCGACAGATCCGACTGAAGTCGAAGTCCCTGCTGTGGTTGATTTGATCATGGAGGTTCTTGCTATCATCCCCGATTGGACTGTGCCTTTTATTGCATACATCCTGAGGCAAGAATTACCAGAAGACGAAGTCCAAGCAAGACAGATCGTCCGCAGGTCAAAGTCGTTCACTGTCATTGATGGCCAGTTGTACAAAGAAAGCGTTTCAGGCGTCCTTCAACGATGCATCTCCCCTGAGGAGGGACAATTAATCCTGGAAGAAATTCACTCGGGAACCTGCGGTCATCATGCCTCCTCAAGGGCAATCGTCGCCAAAGCATTCAGAGCTGGCTTCTTTTGGCTGCAGGCGAATGAAATGGCAAAAGATATGGTCGACCGATGTGAAGGCTATCAGTTCTACTCTAACAAGTCCCACAAACCAACATCTGCGTTGAAGACAATCCCTCTTGTTTGGCCGTTTGCAGTATGGGGATTAGATACAGTCGGTCCATTCAGGACATGCCAAGGGGGATTCACACATCTGTTGGTGGCAGTCGACAAGTTCACAAAGTGGATTGAAGCCAAGCCCATCAAAAAGCTCGACGCCCTTAGGGCCATCAAGTTTGTCAGGGACATCATCTCCAGATTCGGGGTACCACAACATAATCACTGACAATGGAACAAACTTTGACTCGGACAGATTCAAAGGTTTTTGTACAGGCCAAGGTATCCGAGTGGATTTTGCATCTGTGGCGCATCCCCAAACAAACGGGCAAGCAGAGCGGGCGAATGGACTTATTCTACAAGGTTTGAAGCCTCGACTCCTGTGAGAAGTGGGGCATGCCGCCGGCGCATGGGTCACCGAGCTGCCTTCGGTGCTTTGGGGTCTCCGCACAACCCCAAACAGATCTACAGGGCGATCCCCGTTCTTCCTCGTTTACGGAGCAGAGGCAGTCCTTCCGAGTGACTTGCTTCACAATGCTCCACGAGTTGAACTCTTCTCCGAAGCTGAAGCAGAGCAAGCAAGGCAAGACGAAGTGGATCTTCTAGAGGAGGAGCGCGAGATGGCACTGACTCGCTCAACCATTTATCAATAAGACCTGCGGCGTTTTCACGCGCGACACGTCAGGAGTCGTACATTCCAAGCATGCGACATGGTGCTCCGAGTGGATCAGCAGAGACCTCACAAGTTGGCTCCCGCCTGGGAAGGACCCTTCATCATCTCCAAGGTGCTGAACAACAAAGCATATCGACTCTACAACCTCGACAGGGAAACGGACGAGCCGCGAGCATGGAACGGAGATCTCGTGAAGCGCTTCTACACGTGATCGTCGACTGAAGCAATGTAAAGAACAAGTATCGTTGAAGTAACACAAAGCAGATTGAGTTTTTGCAGATTCAAAATTCTTCCGCGGTCGCAGACTCCGGTCTAAAAAAAAAAACTTAGCTGCGATCACGAATCGCCTAAGTACAAACTTTCTCCGAGTGTGCACTAAACGTCGCACTCGGGGACTTAGCTGCGATCAAGAATCGCCTAAGTGCTAACTTTCTCCGAGTGTGCTCTAAACGTCGCACTCGGGGACTTAGCTGCGATCACGAATCGCCTAAGTACAAACTTTCTCCGAGTGTGCACTGAAACGTCGCACTCGGGGACTTAGTTGCGATCACGAATCGCCTAAGTACAAACTTTCTCCGAGTGTGCACTAAACGTCGCACTCGGGGAGTTAGCTGCGATCAAGAATCGCCTAAGTACAAACTTTCTCCGAGTGTGCACTAAACGTCGCACTCGGAGACTTAGCTGCAATCAAGAATCGCCTAAGTACAAACTTTCTCCGAGTGTGCACTAAACGTCGCACTCGGGGACTTAGCTGCGATTACGAATCGCCTAAGTACTAACTTTCCCCGAGTGTACACTAAACGTCGCACTCGGGGACTTAGCTGCGATCAAGAATCGCCTAAGTACAAACTTTCTACGAGTGTGCACTAAACGTCGCACTCGGAGACTTAGACGCGATCCAGAATCGCCTAAGTACTAACTTTCTCCGAATGTGCACTAAACGTCGCACTCGGGGACTTGTCTGCGATCAAGAATCGCCTAAATAGAAGGCTTCCTTCGAATGTGTCTTACAGATCCACTCGGAGACTTAGAAGACCCTCATTGAAGCTCATGTAGATGTCAAGACAACTGACAATTACATGAGTAACAGAACCTCATTGAGGCTCATGTAGATGTCAAGACAACTGACAATTACATGAGTAGCAGAACCTCATTGAGGCTCATGTAGATGTCAAGACAACTGATAATTACATGAGTAACAACTCGCTCCGAGTACGACCTTACAGTCGCACTCGAAGACTTAGCCGCGATCACGAATCGCTAAGTACACAATTGCCTTCGGGTGTATCTTACAGATCCACTCGGAGACCCAGCAAACCCTCTGTGAGGCTCATGCAGATGTCAAGACAACTGACAATTACATGCTCCGCATGTTTGCCATTGGCTTCACCAAGAAACGCCAAACAAAAACCACGAGCCAAAATCGTGTCAACAACTCTTTGGCAAAGGAAGAGCAAAAGATTCGATTCAAATTCAAAGTTCATCTAAAGATAGTTGGTTCGGTGTAGATCAAGCTTATCCACACCGAACCACGAATGTGACGACCAACAACAGTGGCCAAAGTTTCATACAGCTAACACTCGGCATACCGAGGTAAAAAATTTCTCAAGAGTCATCAGGACTGGCACTGGGACTGGCAGGCTCCACGAAATGTCGAGGTCGATCCCGTCTGCGATGCGAGTGGCGCTCTCAAGGAAGGTCTCCATGAAATCTTCGAATCGAAGCTTCTTGGTGTTTGTGACCTGCAACGCCTTCAACTTCTCTTCGTGAGCCTCCTTGCAATGCACTCGGACCAGCGACAGCGGCACGTCCGCACCACAGCGAGCCGCAGACTTCTTCCACGCCTGCACTCGGTTCGGGACCTCCTCCAGCCGAGTCATCAACCCTTCCATCTCTTGCCGAGACTCGTCTTTGGGCCACAACTCCTTGTCGATTCGGCCGACGACCTCTCTCAGTCGACCGATGAAAGGTCCCACTTTACCCAGGCGAATGTGCGCTCGGAGCATGTCTCGATTGGCGTCGTCGCCGAGTGGAACGTTCGGAATAACCGACCGCTCAACGTCAGCTGCTTCAGCCTCAGCGTCCATACAAAAATCTGCCAAGACAAGACGAGCATCAAGTAAGCGCAGAATGAACTACACAGTCAATAAACACTCAGAAAAACAGAACTTACCACCGAGAAGCGCAATCATCTGCCTTGCCCAATCACTGACGTACTTCTCCTGTGCTATGCACCGCCTGTTCATCACCTGCATCTGTCCCATCAACTCAGTTCTTTGTTTCCCCATTTTCTCCACTTCAGCCACCAATGCCTTGTTTGCCTCACGGGACTCCTCCAAGGACTTCTCTCATTCAGTCAGAACACCCTTCAGACCAGCCAAGGCAAGCATTGCCGCATCCAGTTCCGCAGCAAACTGAATCTTTTCAGCTCTCAGAGTTTCGTACGCTGATCCCATCTCGCAAGTCTTCTGCAAGTCAGCGCGAAGAGACGATCAGACAAATTCAACAAAGACAACAATACAAACTCGAAGTTCTTCAGACCCCTGCCGACGCAAGCAGTCGACAGCGGTCTCGGGGACTACACCCAGTGGGTTCACTAAGAGTGACCCCACTAGCATGACGCTCAAATAGGTCAGCCCTATTGAGATACATAACAAAAAACAAGCCTATGAGGCTACTACTACCCGACCTGAGTAAAATTACTCTCGGGGACTAATCCAGTAGGTGCATTCGGAATGCCCCCACCGGTAACATTCGAACAGATTAGTTTTGATCTGATCAAGTTAAAAGAAAATTTATATAAAGACAATTGCCGGTGCAAGCACTCGACAGAAGTCTCAGGGACTACACCCACTGGGTTCACTAAGAGTGAACCCACCGCAAACTAATCATTCCGTATCCGAGTATCTGGCTTAAACACCCAGTGGGTTACAAGGGGAAAGCAAATACTTACTAGCCCACTTACTCGGATATCGTCCCGGAGTTCCAAGCTTCGCTTGTACACAGACGCGATGGAATCGTACGCTCTCTTGGCATCACCCGCCATCAACTCCTCCTGCACCATGGCCCCCTTGGCAGCTCCCACCTGATCTTCCGGAAGGCGCCGGGCGTCGAACTGGGCGGTCGACGGACCTGGCACCACAAGAGACTCCTTGGGCATCCCAAGTCCTGCTCTAGTCGGTTCAGCAACGATGAGCGCCGTGTCAGTCGACGGCATCGTCTCGGTTGGCGGCGCTTCCATGGCAGGGGTAGTAACAGACGGAACAGCCTCAAGGACAGGCGCCGCAGCTTGCTCGGACCTCTTCTGGTCGTCATCCTCCACATGAATCACCTCTAAAGGAAGCCCGACCAAACGACGTGAGATCATAGAAAAAAGGGCAAGACCAAAGACCGAATTCGTGAAACAATAATGTAAGCTCTCGGAGTCGCCACGCCGCACCTTGCTGGGACGTGACAACATTGTCCGTATCCATGGGATCGTCTTCCTGGCGCGGCTGAAAAGTGGCGGAGGTGGCAGCTCTGTCGAGTAAAATTCACTCGACCAATAAGCATGAGTTCAATCAAATACTGGAATAAGATAGAAGAACAATGCACTTACGCTGAGGCGACGGGAACGACGATCCTCATCCGCGGCAAAGCCTTCCGAGGCTTGGATCCACTCGGTTTGGCCACCTTAGAGGGCTAGCCCGCGGGCTCAGCAGCAGAGTCCCTGGTCCTCTTTGTGCTCCGAGCACTCGGAACCACGGGAGTAGCTGGCGAGGCACTCGGAACCACAGGAGCGGCTGGCGGGGCACTCGAGGCCGCTGGGGGAGCCGTCGAAGCCACGGGTTCGTGGCGGCGTTTAGTTCGAGGCTCTGGTGGTGGGGGTGGCGAGTTCTGTTCCTCATCTTCCTCCTCTTCTTCTTCGGACTCTTCCTCCGTCTCCCCACTCTCGAACACGTACTCGACGCTCTCCACGCTGCCCTCCTGGCTACCTTCCTCCTCCTCGGCCGGATTCCCGTTCGAGACAGGAGAAAACCAGTTGGTCCACGCCTGCACGAGATACAGTCGACAACATCAGACGTCAGACAGTAATACAAGAAAAAGCGATAAATCTAAGACAATTGGGTGCACTCGACAAGTTATACTCACCTCATTCGGAGGAGGGTTGTCCGCGCGGAAGGGCTTCACTCGCCGGGCTCCTCTGGGATTATCGCAAGCGCCTGTGATGTTGAGGACCCACGACGCCACCAGCTCCCCGGTCACGCACTCGGGGTTAGTCCGATTGGAGTCCTCAGGCCCCGTGTAGTGCCACATGGCGTGGTGTCGAGCTTGCAAAGGCTGGATACGCCGACCCAGAAAAACCTCCAGCAAATCTATGCCAGTGACTCCCTTTCGGACGACCTCTACAAGCGCATCGACCAGAGGCTGGATCTGGATCTTCTCCATCTTCGTGAGCGCGAGCTGCCTAGGCGGAGCCGGTCGGTCTAAGCTAAAAGGTGGTAGTCCAGTGGCGGCATTCGGGCCAGCAACGTCCTGGCAGTAAAACCAAGTTGACTGCCAGTTCCTAACGGATTCAGACAACTGAAGAGCGGGATAGCTACTTTTACTTTTCTTTTGGAAGCCTAAGCCTCCGCAGAGCTGGAGGAGGTGAGTTTTGTCATCCGACTGGCTCAGCCTTTTGATGGTTTGAGATCTAGCAGAGAAGATGTGCTTAAAAAGCCCCAATGGGGAGGACACCCGATAAAACACTCGCATAGCACGACGAAGGCGGAGAGATGAGCTATTGCGTTGGGAGGAAAATGGTGGAGCTGCGCCCCGAAGTGGTTCATTATACCTCTGAAGAAGGGATGAGGAGGCAGAGAGAAGCCTCGGTGCACGTGAGTGAGCAGCAAGACGCGCTCCCCCTCCCGGGGCGCCGGCTCGGTCTCACCCTCCGCTGGCAACCTCCACGTCTTGTGCTCGATCATGCCGTGCTCCACCAGCTCCAGCATGTCCTCCTCCATCACCGTGGAGGGGAGGAAATCCCCCTGGATCCAACCCGCCGGCAGTGCTCGCTGCCGCCGCTGAGCAGGAGCCGCCGCCTTCCCCTTCTTCTTCCGCACCTCGAGCTTGCTCGTCTGCCCCTTTGTCATGGTGGAGGCTGCAGACCCGCGGGGGAGAAGGAGAAGGAAGGAGCTTGAGATGCGCAGGAGGTGACGAGAGAAGCGGGGCAAGTGCGAGCTATCAGGTGAGTGCAACGAAAAACCCTCGCTGTAGAGGTTCAAATAAGGTTCCGACTGGGTCACTAGCAGGTGGCCCCGAAATATTATCCCCCGACCGGTCGCTGCGATATTAGTGTAGGAGATGACGGCACGGAAATCGAGGCGGCAGATACTACTCGATTACGATGTCGTCACCCCCGCCAAGCGCGCGGCAACCGAAATTTGAGGATCCCAGAAAATCCGCCGTTGTCAGTTGACTGGTCATGTCAAAAGATACCACAGAAGCACTCGGTCCCTGACGGTTCATTTCACAAATACATCCACTCGGATCACTGGTCAAGAAGATAAAATGGATCGAGGCAAACAACGCCAAAGTCGCATCCGTACCAGTTGGATCTGTACTCCAAGCATTGCTTCGTCGTTCCAACCCCAATCCATTCGGGGACTAATGATGGGGTTATAGTCCTAGGGTAGGGTCATAGGCCTGCCCGGTGGGGCCTATCCAAGGACTACCCTTCATAAAGGACAAGCCCCTTAGTCAGTTCCGACTGAATTAAGGACTTCCCATCATCCAGTCGGTGACGATCCCTCCATCATCCAGTCGAAGATGAGCATTCAGAGCGTATCAAACTTACCGACTGGATTCCACTCTATACATCGTAACCCCCCTGGAGGGCAACGGTCATACGTTTCCATATACCTTTATTAGCATTTAAGACATACGTTACCTGTAACGTATGCAGTTATTCACCACTACTCCACCCTTGTGCACCGAACCGTTGTGAAGGGTAGCGCACTCTATATAAGCCGCCCTTCCCCACTGGTGTAGGGGTTAGCAATTCACTGTAATCCATATTCCACTCGACAACAAGCTCCCAAGAGCACTGAGACGTAGGGCTTTTACCTCCACCGTAGAGGGGCCTGAACTCATACAACCTCGCCGTAGCTAAGGCTCTGCCCATCCTTTCGTACCCTACACATCTACTGTCAGGCTTATACCCACGACACATATGGATGAAAGAGATGAGATAGATAAAATTGTTTTAGAACAATATCCTATTCTCAAGAACTGCCTATTGAACTGCTTGGGGATCCTCCCCCACCAAAGGGTGATCCTGTGTTTGAGCTAAAACAGTTACCAGATACTCTTAAGTATGCCTATCTTGATGAGAAGGAGATATATCCTATTATTATTAGTGCTCACCTCTCGAATCACGAAGAGAAGAAGTTGTTAAAAACTTTGAGGAAGCACCGTGCGGCTATTGGATATACTCTTGATGATCTTAAGGGTATTAGTCCCACCGTATGTCAGCACAAGATTAAGACCGATGTTGATTCTAAGCCAGTTGCTGATCATCAAAGGAGATTAAATCCTAGGATGAAAGAGGTCGTGAGAAAAGAAATATTAAAGCTTATGGAAGCAGGAATCATTTATCCTGTTGCTCATAGTGATTGGGTAAGTCCAGTACATTGCGTACCTAAGAAGGGAGGTATCACCGTCGTTCCTAATGATAAGAATGAACTAATCCCACAGAGGATTATTACTGGCTATAGGATGGTGATAGACTTCCGGAAACTGAACAAGGCAACCAGGAAAGACCATTATCCTTTGCCGTTTATCGACCAAATGCTAGAAAGGCTATCTAAACACACACACTTCTGCTTTCTAGATGGTTATTCAGGTTTCTTGCAAATACCTGTTGCACAATCTGATCAGGAGAAAACCACTTTCACCTGCCCCTTCGGTACCTTTGCTTATAGACGTATGCCTTTTGGCTTGTGCAATGCACCTGCCACCTTTCAAAGATGTATGATGGCTATATTCTCTGACTTTTGTGAAAAAAATGTTGAGGTTTTCATGGATGATTTCTCCGTTTATGGTTCTTCCTTTGACGACTGCCTCAGCAACCTTGATCGAGTCTTACAGAGATGCAAAGATACCAACCTTGTCTTGAACTGGGAGAAGTGCCACTTCATGGTTAATGAAGGCATCGTCTTAGGACACAAAATCTCTGAGAGAGGCATTGAAGTTGATAAGGCTAAGGTAGATGCATTTGAGAAAATGCCTTGCCCCACAGATATCAGAGGTATACGAAGTTTCCTAGGTCATGCTGGTTTCTATAGAAGGTTCATTAAAGACTTCTCTAAGATTTCTAGGCCTCTTACCAACCTCTTACCGAAGGATGTTCCTTTTGTTTTCGATGAGGATTGTGAGGAAGCTTTCGAAATACTTAATAAGGTCTTCATAACCGCACCTATTGTTCAACCACCTGATTGGAACTTGCCCTTTGAAATCATGTGCGATGCTAGTGATTATGCTGTTCGTGCTGTTCTAGGACAAAGAGTTGACAAGAAGTTGAATGTCATTCACTACACTAGTAAAACTCTAGACAATGTCCAAAGAAACTATGCCACTACGGAGAAGGAGTTTTTGGCAGTCGTGTTTGCATGTGAAAAGTTCAGATCTTATATAGTTGACTCCAAAGTCACTATTCACTCTGATCATGCTGCTATTAGGTACCTTATGGAGAAGAAGGACGCTAAGCCTAGGCTAATCAGATGGGTTCTCTTGCTACAGGAATTTGATTTGCACGTTGTTAACCGAAAGGGTGCTGATAACCCTGTAGCAGATAACTTGTCTAGGCTAGAGAATGTCCTTGATGACCCACGACCTATAGATGACAGCTTTCCTGATGAGTAATTGGATGTCATCCAGACTTCACATAGTGCACCGTGGTATGCTGATTACGCAAACTATATTGTAGCCAAATACATACCACCCAGTTTCACCTACCAGCAAAAGAAGAAATTCTTCTTTGATTTGAGACACTACTTTTGGGATGATCCTCACCTTTATAAGGAAGGAGTAGATGGTGTTATTAGACGTTGTGTGCCTGAACATGAACAGGGAGAAATCCTGCAGAAGTGTCATTCCGAAGCCTACGGAGGACACCATGCTGGAGATAGAACTGCTCATAAGGTATTGCAATCAGGTTTCTATTGGCCCACTCTCTTTAAGGATGCCCGTAAGTTTGTCTTGTCTTGTGACGAATGCCAAAGAATAGGGAACATCAGTAAGCATCAGGAAATGCCTATGAACTATTCACTTGTCATTGAACCATTTGATGTCTGGGGCTTTGATTATATGGGACCTTTCCGGAATTCCAATGGGTATACTCACATCTTAGTTGTTGTGGATTATGTCACTAAGTGGGTAGAAGCTATCCCCACTAGAAATGCTGATCACCACACCTCTATTAAGATGCTTAAAGAAGTCATTTTCCCAAGATTTGGAGTCCCTAGATATCTGATGACTGATGGCGGTTCACACTTCATACATGGCGTTTTCCGCAAGATGCTCGCTAAGTATGATGTCAACCATAGAGTTGCATCTCCTTATCATCCTCAGTCTAGTGGTCAAGTGGAGTTGAGTAATAGGGAGATCAAATTGATCTTACAAAAGACCGTCAATAGATCTCGAAAGAATTGGTCTAGCAAACTTGACGATGCACTATGGGCTTATAGGACTGCTTATAAGAATCCCATGGGCATGTCGCCGTATAAAATGGTTTATGGTAAGGCTTGTCATTTACCTCTTGAGCTGGAACACAAAGCTTATTGGGCAATCAAAGAGCTCAACTTCGATTTCAAACTTGCCGGTGAGAAGCGGTTGTTTGATATCACCTCATTAGATGAATGGAGGGCCCAGGCATATGAGAATGCCAAGTTTTTCAAGGAAAAGGTTAAGAGATGGCACGATAAAAGAATACAAAAACGAGAGTTCAATGTAGGTGATTATGTCCTGCTATACAATTCTCGTTTAAGATTCTTCGCAGGCAAGCTTCTCTCTAAATGGGAAGGTCCCTACGTTGTCGAGGAAGTATATCATTCCGGTGCCATCAAAATCAATAACACGGAAGGTAATTTTCCTAGAGTGGTAAACGGGCAAAGAATCAAGCATTACATCTCTGGTACTCCCATAAATGTCGAGACCAATATCATCAATATCATAACTCCAAAGGAGTACATAAGGGATGTTTATCAGCCTGTTTCAGACCCTGAAAACGAAGAGGTATCTGTTTCGGTAAGTAATTGGACTCCGAAACTTTTCCAATAGGAATTTTTCTCTGTTTCGGAATTTATGGAAAATTAGAAAAATAAAAAGCAGTCCGGAGAGCGCACGAGGTGGCCACAAGCTTGGTTGTCGCGGCCTCCCCCCTCGCCGCAGCAACAGGGCTTGTGGGCACCTCGTGTGCCTCCCGGACTCCATTTTCTTGCGGAGCACTCCTTCTGGTCCAGAAAAAAATCATTATATATACGCCTGAGGGTTTTGATCTCCGTATCGCACAGTTTTCCTCTGTTTTCGTTCCGAGCCTGTTTCTGTTGGAGATCTAGATCGTCATGACTTCCCCAAAAGCTCCTAAGGACAAGATCTTCGAGAGGGTCATCAATCCCTACCTCACGGAAGTATTGCAACACCCTCAATCTATCAAGATGAGCAAGGGGATGTTGCACATCCGTGATGTTGAGGGGCCTAAGAAGACCGGAAGCATGGAGACGAGGCTCGAGGCAATGGAGCAACAAGTCTTCAAGTGCCAAGGGATGGTGGAGCGTGGACTCAACGCCAACCACATGATGTCACGGAGTTCACCAACAATCACAAGATGGATGCTATTGACATTGGGAAGCACCTCTCCAAGCTCTATGACATGATTCATCAACTCTAGGGCCAGATCTATGACCTGCAGGACCAAAACTGTGAGTATGAGTATAGATTTAAATCAATAATGTTGGCTGTAGATTTGAGGATTCCGGCGACTCGTTCATCCTGCCATGATGGAGCACCTATGCCTTGGAAGACGGAGGATCAAACTCATGTTGCAACTCCACCACCATCACCACCAAAGGAAGACAACTAAGCATTGGTATGGGCAATCCCCTTGGCTTTTGCCAAGCTTGGGGGAGTTGCCTGATACGTCTCAAACGTATCTATAATTTTTGATGGTTTCATACTGTTATCTTGTCATCTTTGGATGTTTTATGTACCTTCTATATCTTTTTTGGGACTAACTTATTAATTCAGTGCCACGTGCCAGTTCCTGTTTTTTCTGTGTTTTTGGCTCTTTTCAGATCTGATTTTGGAACGGAGTCCAAACGGAATAAAATCCCTGAAATGATTTTTTCCCGAAGGGAAGAAGATCAGGGGGCCTGTGGGCCAAGCCAGGAGGGCTCGAGGGAGCCCACAAGCCCCCACTCCGCCACCAGGGGGAGGCGGCGGTGGCAGGGTTTGTGGCCTCCTTGAGCGCCCCATAACCTAGATCTTGCGCCTATATATTCCCTAAAAATCAGAAAAAAATCAGGGGAGCCTCGAAAATACTATTCCGCCGCCGCAAGCTTCCGTTTCCGCGAGATCTCATCTAGAGACCCTTCCCGGCGCCCTGCCGGAGGGGACTTTGGAGTTGGAGGGCTTCTTCATCATCATCATCGCCCCTCCAATGACTCGTAAGTAGTTCACTTCAGACCTATGGGTCCGTAGTTAGTAGCTATATGGCTTCTTCTCTCTCTTGGATCTTCAATACAAAGTTCTCCATGATCTTCATGGAGATCTATCCGATGTAATCTTCTTTGGCGGTGTGTTTGTCGAGATCCGATGAATTGTGGATTTGTGACCAAATTATCTATGATGTATATTTGAGTCTTTGTTGATTTCTTATATGCATGATTTGATATCCTTGTAAGTCTCTCCGAGTCATGGGTTTTGTTTGGCCAACTAGATCTATGATTCTTGCAATGGGAGAAGTGCTTGGTTTTGGGTTCTTACCATGTGGTGACCTTTCCCAGTGACAGTAGGGGCAGCAAGGCACACATTGAGTGTTTGCCATCAAGGGTAACTAGGTGGGCTCTGTCGTTGATATGAGATTGTCCATCCACATCATGTAATCTTGCTTAAGGCGTTACTCTGTTCTTTTAGACTTAATACACTAGATGCATGCTGGATAGCGGTCGACGTGTGGAGTAATAGTAGTAGATGCAGAAAGTATCGGTATACTTGTTTTGGACGTGATGCCTATAGATATAATCATTGCCATAGATATCGTCACGACTTTGCGCGGTTTTATCAATTGCTCGACAGTAATTTGTTCACCCACCGTCTACTTGCTTTCATGAGAGAAGACACTAGTAAACACTACGACCCCCGGGTCTATTCACATCTATCATTTACACCTCCGCTCTTACTATGCTTTGTTACTTTGTTGCTTTCAGTTCTCACTTTGCGAACAATCTATAAGGGATTGACAACCCCTTCATAGCGTTGGGAGCATGTTCTTTGTGTTTGTGCACGCACTTGCGATACTCCTTCACTGGATCGATACCTTGGTTCTCAAAACTGAGGGAAATACTTACCACCGCTGCGCTACATCACCCTTTCCGCTTCGAGGGAACACCAACGCAAAGGGTCCAAGTCCACGGGGAAATCCTTTGCATATTTGCCTAGGAAGTCCCTAAAGGCGTAGCCGTAGCAGAAGGATTCCTGGTGCCGTTGCTGAGGAGAATCAAGACAAGAACAGTCTCCCGTCAGCACGTGTTTCTGGCACCGTTGGAAGGTCTTTTGTTGCAGTAGCAGAAGTATTTTTGGCGCCGTTGCTGGGGAGGAGAGATCTATCCAAGTAGGTCTCACAAACTCATCTCCTGCATTTACTTTTTTGCTAGTTGCCTCTCGTTTTCCTCTCCCCCTCTTCACATTTTCCGTTTTCATTTGCCTTTCTCCTTTGCCGTTTTCCTTTGCCGGTTTTCTTGCTTGCTTGTGTGCTTGTTTGTTTGTTGAAGTCATCATTGCTGAAAACACCAAACTTTGTGACTTCTCGAGCACTAATAATAATGATTTTATTAGTACTCCGATTGCTCCCGCCACTAGTGTGGAATCGTATGAAATCAACGCAGCTTTGCTGAATCTTGTTATGAAAGAGCAATTCTCTGGCCTTCCTAGTGAAGATGCCGCATCCCATCTCAATACCTTCATTGAGCTTTGTGATATGCAAAAGAAAAGAGATGTGTATAATGACGAGATTAAGTTGAAATTTTTTCCTTTCTCGTTGCGAGATCGTGCAAAAACTTGGTTTTCTTCTTTGCCTAAAAATAGTATCGATTCTTGGGATAAGTGCAAATATGCTTACATATCCAAGTATTTTCCATCGGCTATGATCATCTCCTTACATAACGATATCATGAATTTCAAGCAACTTGATCATGAACACGTTGCACAATCTTGGGAGAGGATGAAGCTTATGATTAGAAATTGTCCCGCTCATGGCTTGAGTTTGTGGATGATTATACAAATCTTTTACGCTGGCTTGAATTTCGCTTCTCGCAATATCTTGGACTCCGCCTCAGGTGGAACGTTCATGGAAATCACGTTAGGAGACGCTACAAAACTCCTAGACAATATCATGACCAACTACTCTCAGTGGCACACTGAAAGGTCACATGCTAGCAAAAAGGTACACGCTATAGAAGAGATTAACTCGCTTAGTGCTAAGATGGACGAGTTGATGAATTTGGTTGCTAGTAGAAACTCTACCGTAGATCCTAATGACATGCCACTATCTTCTTTGATTGAGAGTAGCAACGCTAGTTTGGACGTGAATTTTGTTGGTAGGAACAATTTTGGCAATAACAATGCTTTTAGAGGAAACTATGTTCCTAGGCCTTTTCCTAGTAACTCCTCTAACAATTATGGCAATTCCTACAACAACACTTATGGAAATCACAACAAATTACCCTCTTATTTAGAGAGTAATATCAAAGAGTTCATTAACTCTCAAAAGATTTTCAATGCGTCCATAGAGGAAAAACTACTCAAAATAGACGATTTGGTAAGAGCGTTGATAGGATGTCTTGTGATATTGATGCTTTGAAAGTTAGATGCGCTCCTACCAAGGTCAACTTGGACGAAACTTTGAAAGCTATGCGTATCTCCATGAATGAGAGCAAAGAAAGAACCGCCCAAATTCGCGCTAGACATGAATGGTTTAAAAAGGTGCGTTCTAGTTATGCAAATCACGAAGATCTTACAGTGCTTGGTGTGTCTCCTCTTGAATCTTTGTTTTCGCGTGTCAAACCTATTTATGGAGGGGCTGGATATGAATCCACTTTGGTTGAAAAACGCCCCAATGATTCGGAGTCCACCTATCTTGATGATAAAGGTGTGGAGAGTGGAGTAGAAGAAGTCAAAATTTTGGGTAGTAATGAAACTCCCACTTTGGATTTCAAGGAATTCAATTATGATAATTGCTCCTTGTTTGAATGCATTTCTTTAATGCAATCCATTGCAAAGTCTCCACATGCTTATAGCCAAAGCAAAGCCTTTACCGCGCATATCGTAGATGCTATGATGAAATCTCTTGAAGAGAAGCTCGAACTAGAAGTCTCTATACCTAGAAAACTTCATGATGAGTGGGAACCTACTATCAAAAATCAAGATCAAAAACTATGAGTGCAATGCTTTATGTGATTTGGGTGCTAGTGTTTCCGCGATTCCAAAGTCTTTATGTTATATTCTTGGTTTTCATGAGATTGAAGAGTGTTCTCTTAATTTGCATCTTGCGGATTCTATTGTCAAGAAACCCATGGGGAGGATCGATGATGTTATTATTGTTGCAAATAAGAACTATGTACCCATGAATTTCATTGTACTTGACATAGATTGCAATCCTTCATGTCCCAATATTCTTGGTAGACCTTTCCTAAGGACTATTGGTGCTATCATCGATATGAAAGAAGGGAATATTAGATTTCAATTTCCTTTAAGAAGGGCATGGAGCACTTTCCTAGAAAGAAAATAAGATTGCCTTATGAATCTATGATAAGGGCTACTTATGGTTTGAGCACCAAAGATGACTATACGTGATTCCATCACCTTTCGCCTAGCTAAGGGCGTTAAACAAAAGCGCTTGTTGGGAGGCAACCCAACGAATCTATCCTTTTTCATTATGTTTTGTGTTTTCCACACTTTCATAATTCTGTTATGATTGTGTTTTTTGTGTTTCTTTTTGCGTTTGTGCCAAGCAAAACCGTTATGATTAGCCTTGAGGATGATCGTTTGGTCATGCTGGAAAAGGCAGAAACTTTCTGCTCACAAAAATAATTTTCATTTTTTTTCTGTAAGAGATTTTGAGTTGATTCTTTTTGCTGCTTATTGCTACGCAAATTCTTCAGACTGTTGTAAGTTTTCAGAATTCTTAAAGTAACATAACTATACGAAATATACAGATTTCTACAGACTGGTCTGCTGTTAATAGATTTTGTTTTTGTTGTGTTGGTTGCTTATTTTGATGAAACTATGGATAGTATCGGGGGTATTAGCCATGAAAGATTGAAAATACAGTAACTCAACATCAGCACAAGTAGAATTTAAGTTTGCTATAGTACCTAAGGAAGTGGTGGTTTGCTTTCTCATACTAATGTTATCACGAGTTTCTATTTAAGTTTCGTGTTGTGAAGTTTTCAAGTTTTGGGTGAAGTTCTTATGGACAAAGAGATAAAGAGTGGCAAGAGCTCAAGCTTGGGGATGCCCAAGGCACCCCAAGAGATTCAAGGATGTCATAAAAGCCTAAGCTTGGGGATGCCCCGGGAAGGCATCCCCTCTCTCATCTTCAATCCATCGGTAACGTTACTTGGGGCTATATTTTTATTCACCACATGTTATGTGTTTTTGCTTGGAGCGTCTTGTATCGTAGGAGTCTTTTATTTTTTATTTTTTGTTGTTGTGTCACAATCATCCTTGCTGCACACCAAGAGAGAGAGACATGCACACACCGTGATTTTGTCGAGCTTCACTTATATCTTTTGGTAGACAATTCAGCTCATATGTGCTTCACTTATATCTTTAGAGCTAGATACTTTTGCTCTATGTTCTTCACTTATATCTTTTAGAGCACAGCGGTGCGTGGCTTGGTAGTTGATCTATTCTTTGAAAGTAGTCTCAAAAGGGGTAGTTATACAAAGGGATACGAAAACTTCCACCTTCATGTGCATTGAATAGTTAGAGAAGTTTGATTCATCTCAATTAGTTTTGAGTTGTGGTTTTGGTAATACTGAAGTCATGCTAGTAAGGTGTTGTGGATCTAGAAATACTTGTGTTGAAGTTAGTGATTCCCGTAGCATGCACGTATGGTGAACCGCTATGTGATGAAATCTGAGCATGATTAGTCTATTGATTGTCTTCCTTTGCGTGGCGGTCGGGATCACGCGATGGTTTATACCTACCAACCCTTCCCCTAGGAGTATGTGCTGAATGCTTTGTTTCGATTACTATTAAAACTTTTGCAACAAGTATATGAGTTCTTCATGACTAGTGTTGAGTCCATGGTTTACATGAACTTTCACCTTCCACCATCACTATCTTAGTGCTGTGCAACTTTCGCTGGTGCACAAAAACCCACCATTAGCCTCCCTCAAAACAACCACCATACCTACCTACTATGGCTTTTTCAAAGTCATTCCAAGATATATTTCCATGCAACTACCACCATGACATGTGCCACCACGTCTACATTGCCATTTCATGATCGTAAGATAGCTAGCATGATATTTCCATTAATGTCTATGCCATGCTAGATCATTGCCACGGTACACTACCAAAGGCATTCCATATAGAGTCATTGTTGCTCTAAGTTTTGAGTTGAAAGTGTGATGATCATCATTAATGGAGCATTGTCCCATGTGAGAAAAAAGGCCAAAGAAGCCCACCAAAAAAAAGAGGCCAAAGAGCCCACCAAAAAAATGAGAGAAAAAGAGAGAAGGGACAATGTTACCACCTTTTCCACACTTGTGCATATTAAGCACCATGATCTTCATGATTGAGAGTCTCTCGTTTTGTCACCACCATATAGCTAGTGGGAAATCTTCGTTATATAACTTGGCTTGTATATTCCAATGATAGGCTTCCTCAAAATTGTCTTAGGTCTTCGTGAGCAAGCAAGTTGGATGCACACCCACTAGTTTTCTTTAAGAGCTTTCACATACTCTTAGCTCTAGTGCATCTTTTGTATGGCAATACCTACTCATTCACATTGATATCTATTGATGAGCATCTCCATAGCTCATTGATATGCCTAGTTAATGTGACTATCTTCTCCTTTTTTTTCTTGCAACCTCCACCACACTCTACACCACTTATAGTGCTAAAACCATGGCTCACGCTCATGTATTGCACAAGAGTTGAAAAGGTTTGAGAAAGTAAAGGTGTGAAACAATTACTTGGTCAATACCTGGGTTGTGCATGATTTAAATTCGTTGTGCAATGATGATAGAGCATAGCCAGACTATATGCTTTTGTAGGGATAACTTTCTTTTGGCCTTGTTGTTTTGAAAGTTCATGATTACCTTCCTAGTTTGCTTGAATTATTATTGTTTCCACATCAATATCAAACTATTGTTTTGAATCTAATGGATCTGAACATTCACGTCACATAAGAGGAGTTACAAAGGACATCTATGCTAGGTAGCATGAAAGCATCAAAAACTCATTCTTTACAACTTCCCTACCCGAGGACGAGCAGGAGTTAAGCTTGGGGATGCTTGATACGTCTCAAACGTATCTATAATTTTTGATGGTTTCATGCTGTTATCTTGTCATCTTTGGATGTTTTATGTACATTTAATATCTTTTTTGGGACTAACTTATTAATTCAGTGCCAAGTGTCAGTTCCTGTTTTTTCTGTGTTTTTGGCTCTTTTCATATCTGATTTTGGAACGGAGTCCAAACGGAATAAAATCCCCAAAATGATTTTTTCCCGAACGGAAGAAGATCAGGGGGCCTGTGGGCCAAGCCACGAGGGCTCCAGGGATCCCACAAGCCCCCACTCCGCCACCAGGGGGAGGCGGCGGTGGCAGGGCTTGTGGCCTCCCTAAGCACCCCCCTGACCTATATCTTTCGCCTATATATTCCCTAAAAATCATAAAAAATCAGGGAAGCCTTGAAAATACTTTTCCGCTGCCGCAAGCTTCCGTTTCCGCGAGATCTCATCTGGAGACCCTTCCCGGCGCCCTGCCGGAGGGGACTTTGGAGTTGGAGGGCTTCTTCATCATCATCATCGCCCCTCCAATGACTCATGAGTAGTTCACTTCAGACCTACGGGTCCGTAGTTAGTAGCTACATGGCTTCTATTCTCTCTTGGATCTTCAATACAAAGTTCTCTTCTTTGGCGGTGTGTTTGTTGAGATCCGATGAATTGTGGATTTGTGATCAGATTATCTATGATATATATTTGAGTCTTTGCTGATTTCTTATATGCATGATTTGATATCCTTGTAAGTCTCTCCGAGTCTTGGGTTTTGTTTGGCCAACTATATCTATAATTCTTGCAATGGGAGAAGTGCTTGGTTTTGGGTTCTTACCATGTGGTGACCTTTCCCAGTGACAGTAGGGGCAGCAAGGCACACATTGAGTGGTTGCCATCAAGGGTAACAAGGTGGGCTCTCTCGTTGATATGAGATTGTCCATCTACATCATGTCATCTTGCTTAAGGCGTTACTCTGTTTTTTTGGACTTAATACACTAGATGCATGCTGGATAGCGGTCGACGTGTGGAGTAATAGTAGTAGATGCAGAAAGTATCGGTATACTTGTTTTGGACGTGATGCCTATAGATATAATCATTGCCATAGATATCGTCATGACTTTGCGCGGTTCTATCAATTGCTCGACAGTAATTTGTTCACCCACCGTCTACTTGCTTTCATGAGAGAAGCCACTAGTAAACACTACGCCCCCCGGGTCTATTCACATCTATCGTTTACACCTCCGCTTTTACTTTGCTTTGTTACTTTATTGCTTTCAGTTCTCACTTCGTGAACAATCTATAAGGGATTGACAACCCCTTCATAGCGTTGGGAGCAGGTTCTTTGTGTTTGTGCAGGCACTTGCGATACTCCTTCACTGGATCGATACCTTGGTTCTCAAAACTGAGGGAAATACTTACCACCGCTGCGCTACATCACCCTTTCCGCTTCGAGGGAACACCAACGCAAGGCTCCAAGGCCACGGGGAAATCCTTTGCATATTTTCCTAGGAAGTCCCTAAAGGCGTAGCCGTAGCAGAAGGATTCCTAGTGCCGTTGCTGAGGAGAATCAAGACAAGAACAGTCTCCCGTCAGCACGTGTTTCTGACGCTGTTGGAAGGTCTTTTGTTGTAGTAGCATTGCCTTGGTGTCGTATCACCTTTATATCTTTTTCTTTTACCTTTGTTTTAGTTCTTTCCTTTTCAGTTTTATTTCTTCTCTTAGTGGAATAAGTCTTTAGTGTTTTAGTTTGAGTCTTTTACCTTGTGCCTCCCCTGATGTATTCGAGCTTGCGAGCTATATAATAAAGAGTATCTTAGTCAAGGGCTTTGTTTTGTGTCATGATCAAAAGTATGAAAAGAACGATAGCATGAAAGATCATGAGATGATCTTATGGAAAGTGATATCTTCACATATAACAAGTATGATGATTGAAACTTGTTGAGAATAGATCAACATAGACCCCAGTCATTGTTGCAATTAATAAGAAGTAATAAGGAAAGAGAGGTTCACATATAAATATATCATCTTAGACACTTTCTATAATTGTGAGCACTCACCAAACTATTACATGCTTAGAAGTAGATGTTGGACAAGGAAGACAACATAATGAATTGTGTTTGCTTTGCTCTGAACAATGTTATATGATTAGAGATCCCTTAGCATTGCTTCCACCTCATATTAGCGAAAACTCCCGCACCAAGTAGAGATACTACTTGTGCATCCATAAACCTTCAACCCAGTTTTGCCATGAGTGTCCACCATACCTACCTATGAATTGAATAAGACCCCTCAAGTAAGTTGTCATCGGTGCAAGCAATAAAAATTGCCCTCTAATATGTATGATCTAATAGTATGCGGAAAATAAGCTTTGTACGAACCTGTGATGAGGAAGAGATAAAAGCGACAGACTACATAATAAAGTTCTTTATCACAGGCGGCAATATAAAGTGACGTTCCTCCGCACTAAGAGGACACGCATCCAAACCTCAAAAGCGCATGACAACCTCTGCTTCCTGATGTCAGCTGTGCTAATTCAAAAGACCTTCTAATGGCGCCAGAAATAGGTGTGTCGACGACACCAGGAATCCTTCAGCTACGGCTACGCCTTAAGGGACTTCCTAGGCAAATATGCAAAGGATTTCCCCCGTGGCCTTGGAGCCTTGCGTTGGTGTTCCCTCGAAGCGGAAAGGGTGATGTAGCACAGCGATGGTAAGTATTTCCCTTAGTTTGAGAACCAAGGTATCGATCCAGTGGAGGAGTATCACAAGAGCCTGCACAAACACAAAGAACCTGCTCCCAACGCTATGAAGGGGTTGTCAATCCCTTATAGATTGTTCGCCAAGTGAGAACTGAAAGCAGCAAAGTAACAAAGCAAAGTAAAAGCGGAGGTGTAAACGATAGATGTGAATAGACCCGGGGGTCGTAGTGTTTACTAATGGCTTCTCTCATGAAAGCAAGTAGACGGTGGGTGAACAAATTACTGTCGAGCAATTGGTAGAACCGCGCAAATTCGTGATGATATCTATAGGCATCATGTCCAAAACAAGTAGACCGAAACTTTCTGCATCTACTACTATTACTCCACACGTCGACCGCTATCCAACATGCATCTAGTGTATTAAGTCCAAAAGAACAGAGTAACGCCTTAAGCAAGATGACATGATGTAGATGGACAATCTCATATCAACGACAGAGCCCATCTTGTTATCCTTGATGGCAACGACTTAATGTGTGCCTTGCTGCCCCTACTGTCACTCGGAAAGGTCACCACATGGTAGAGCCCAAAACCATGTACTTCTCCCATTGCAAGAATCATAGATCTAGTTGGCCAAACAAAACCCAAGACTCGGAGAGACTTACAAGGATATCAAATCATGCATAAAAGAAATTAGCAAAGACTCAAATATATATCATAGATAATCTGATCACAAATCCACAATTCATCGGATCTCTTCAAACACACCGCCAAAGAAGATTACATCTGATAGATCTCCATGAAGATCATGGAGAACTTTGTATTGAAGATCTAAGAGAGAGAAGAAGCCATCTAGCTACTAACTACGGAGCCGTAGGTCTGAAGTGAACTAGTCACGAGTCATTGGAGGGGCGATGATGATGATGAAGAAGCCGTCCAACTCCAAAGTCCCCTCTGGCAGGGCACTGGGAAGGGTCTCCAGATGAGATCTCACAGAAACAGAAGCTTGCGACGGCGGAAAAGTATTTTCATGGATCCCCTGATTTTTTGCTGTATTTTAGGGAATATATAGGCCAAAGATCTAGGTCAGGGGGCGCTCAGGGAGGCCACAAGCCCTGCCACCGCCGCCTCCCCTGGTGGCGGAGTGGGGGCTTGTAGGCTCCCTGGAGCCCTCTTGGCTTGGCCCACAGGCCCCCTGATCTTATTTCGTTCGGGAAAAAATCATTTCGGGGATTTTATTCCGTTTGGATTCCGTTCCAAAATCAGATTTGAAAAGAGACAAAAAACACAGAAAAAACAGGAACTGGCACTTGGCACTGAATTAATAAGTTAGTCCCAAAAAAGATATAAAAGGTACATAAAACATCCAAAGATGACAAGATAACAGCGTGAAACCATAAAAAATTATAGATACGTTTGAGACGTATCACTTCCCTCTGCGAAGGGCATATCTTGTACCTTTACTTTTTACCTTTGTAAGAGTCATGGTGATCCTCACCAATTCCTTATTTAGCCTTTTTCTTGGTGAACATCACATGCTTGGGAAAGATCTATATTCATATATCAACTTGGAGCTGAGTACTTATGCTTTATTATTGTTGACTTTACCCTTGAGGTAAATGGTTGGGAGGCAAAACTATAAGCCCCTATATTTCTCTGTGTCCAACTGAAACTTTGATACCATGAGTACCACGTGAGTTGTAACAATTTTGGAAAGCAAAAGAGATGATTGAGTATGTGGATTTGCTTTGCAAGCTCTTATTTGACTCTTTCTGATAATATGATAAATTGCAATTGCTTCAATGACTATGGACTGTTGTTGGCTACTTCTTGGTAAGGTTTTTTGTTTCATACTTTTCTTTGTGAAGGAATTGTTACTTTCCCATAAGAATCTCTATGATGTATTGATGTTCTATGTATGATCATGATGCCCTCATGTCCGTATTATGTTTTATCGACACCTTCAGCCCTAAACATGTGGACATGTTTTGGGTCTTGGTTTTCGCTTGAGGACAAGCGAGGTCTAAGCTTGGGGGAGTTGATACATCCATTTTGCATCATGCTTTCATGTTGATATTTATCGCTTTATGGGCTGTTATTATACTTTGTGGAACCATACTTATGCATTTTCTCTCTTATTTTGCAAGGTTTATTTGAAGAGGGAGAATACCGACAACTGGAATTCTGGACTAGAAAAGGAGCAAGTCTGAGTCCTCTATTCTGCACAACTCCAAATGCCCTGAAAATCAACGTGGATTTTTTGGGAATATATAAAAATACTGGGCGAAAGAGGTGTCAGAGGGGAGCAACCAGGGGCCCACAAGCCTGGTTGCCGCGGCCTACCCCCCTGGCCGCGCCAACAGGGCTTGTGGGCACCTTGGTGGCCCACTGGCCCCCCTCTTTTGCTATATGAAGGATTTCGTTGGAGAAAAAATCAGGGTGGAGCTTTTTCGTGGATTCGCCGCCGCCACGAGGCGGAACTTGAGCAGAACCAATCTAGGGCTCCGGCAGGACGATCCTGCCGGGGAAACTTCCCTCCCGGAGGGGGAAATCGTCGCCTTCGTCATCATCAACACTCCTCTCATCGGAGGGGAGTCATCTCCATCAACATCTTCATCAGCACCATCTCCTCTCCAAACCCTAGTTCACCTCTTGTAACCAATCTCCATCTCGGGACTCCGATTGGTACTTGTAAGGTTGCTAGTAGTGTTGATTACTCTTTGTAGTTGATGCTAGTTGGATTACTTGGTGGAAGAGTTTATGTTCAGATCCTTGATGCTATTCATTACACCTTTGATCATGATTATGATTATGCTTTGTGAGTAGTTACTTTTGTTCCCGAGGACATGGGATAAGTCATGCTAATAATAGTCATGTGAATTTGGTATTCGTTCGGTATTTTGATATGCTGTATGTTGTTTTTCCTCTAGTGGTGTTATGTGAACGTCGACTACATAACACTTCACCATATTTGGGCCTAAAAGAAAGCATTGGGGAGTAGTAAATAGATGATGGGTTGCTAGAGTGACAGAAGCTTAAACCCGAGTCTATGCGTTGCTTCGTAAGGGGCTGATTTGGATCCACTAGTTTAATGCTATGGTTAGACGTTGTCTTAATTCTTCTTTCGTAGTTGCGGATGCTTGCGAGAGGGGTTAATCATAAGTGGGATGCTTGTCCAAGTAAGGGCAGTACCCAAGCGCGGTCCACCCACATATCAAACTATCAAAGTAACGAACGCGAATCATATGAACATGATGAAACTAGCATGACAGAAATTCCCGTGTGTCCCCGGGAGCGTTTTTCCTCTTATAATACTTTGCTCAGGCTTGTCCCTTGCTACAAAAGGGATTGGGTCACTTTGCTGCACCGTTGCTACTACTTGTCACTTGTTACTTTTCGCTTGCTACGTTTCACCTCACTACACCATCACTTGTTCCGCTTCTTTCAGTGCTTGCAGTTATTACCTTGCTGAAAGCCGTTTATGTGAGCCTTCTCCTCCTCGTTGGGTTCGACGCTCTTACTTATCGAAAGGACTACGATTGATCCCCTATACTTGTGGGTCATCAAATACCACTAAAACAGAAAGTAAAAACAAATTGGGTTGCCTCCCAACAAGCGCTTTCTTTTATACCTTTGACCTAGGCATAATGTAAGAAGATCAAGTGTTATCAACTCCAAAACAATAGCTTTCCCGTGTAATGGACTCATAAGGTAACTTAATCTTTTTTCCAGGTAAGTTTTCCATTCCCTTTTTAAGAGGAAATTGGAATATAATAATTCCCTCTTTCATGTCAATGATAGCACCAATGGTGCGGAGAAAAGGACGTCCCAAAATAATTGGACATGAAGGATCACATTCAATGTCCATAATAATAAAATCAATGGGCACATAATTATCATTGACAATAATAAGAACATCATCAATTCTCCCTAAAGGTTTCTTTATGGAAGAATCAACAAGACGAACACCAAAAGAACATGGATCATAAGGTTTCCAGTCAAGCATATCATACATTCTTTTGGGCATCACGGAGGCACTAGCTCCAACATCACACAAAGCAAAGCAAGAGATATTATTCAATTTTATTTTTACCATAGGATCCCAACCATCTTCTAGCTTTCTAGAAATAGAAGTCTCTAGCTTGAGCTTCTCCTCCCTAGTTTTGATAAGGGCATTGGTAATATGCTCGGTGAAGGCAATATTGAGTGTACTAATGTGGGAGTCTTTAGCCATTCTTTGCAAAAAGGTGATGACTTCGAAGAGACTACAATTGTCAAAATCAAGGTTACTACCATTAATTAAAGTGATAGTAATGTCATCTAAGCTCATTATTTTGGTAGTCTCTAAATTCAAAGGACCTTCTTGTCCTATAATTGAGGTATTAGCATCACCATTAATTGGTCCACTGGGACTAGGAGTGCGATGGGTGCTAAAAGTTTTGAGATCCTCAACAACTTGTATAGTAGCAATGGTAGTGTGTGTAGTAAGGCTCTTAATTCTCTCTTCCTCTTCTTTTTCTCTATCCCATCTCTCTTTAAGTTTGGCTAGCATTCTTATGTTCTCATTAATTTGTACTTGGATAGCATTCATGGGTGTGGTGTTCCTTTCCTCAAGTGGGGAAGTTCTAATATTAAGCATCTCTACATCATGAGCTATGTTGTCCACCTTCAAAGAGAGATTATCTAATTTTTCTAGTTTCTCTTTGATAACCCACAAGTGTAGGGGATCACAACAGTTTTCGAGGGTAGAGTATTCAACCCAAATTTATTGATTCGAAACAAGGGGAAGCGAAAGAATATTCTCAAGTATTAGCAGCTGAGTTGTCAATTCAACCGAACCTGAGAGATTAGTATCTGCAAGCAAAGTATCAGTAGCAAAGTGGTATGATAACAACGGTGCCAGAAAAGGGTCTGTTGACGGCAGACTATTCCTAACTTGTTGTATCAATGGCGCCTAGAAAAGTCTTGCAACAAGTAGCAGCAAAGTAACAAGTAACAGCAGTAGTGACAGCAGTAGCAAGGAACATAAGTAGTGACAGCAGCAGCAAGTAACAACAGTAACCAGTAGCAGCAGAGTAACAGCAGTAGCAACAGTAGTAGCGACAAAGTAACGTAGCAAGGACCAGTAGTAAAAGACTTGTAGGCATTGGATCGGTGATGGATGATTATGCCAGATGTGATTCATCATGTAAAAGCTATAACACTGAGAGATAAGTAACTAGCTCCCGTTCGTCAATCTAATGTAGGCATGTATTCCGTATGTAGTCATACGTGCTTAGGGAAAAGAACTTGCATGACATCTATTGTCCATCCCTCCCGTGGCAGAGGGGTCCTAATGGAAACTACGGGATATTAAGGTTCTCCTTTTAATAAAGAACCGGACCAACGCATTAACACTTGGTGAATACATGAACTCCTCATACTATGGTCATCTCCGGGAGTGGTTCCGGCTATTGTCACTCCGGGGTTGCGGGATCATAACACATAGTAGTTGACTACAACTTGCAAGATAGGATCTAAAACACACATGTATTGGCGACAACATAATAGGTTCAGATCTGAAATCATGGCACTCGGGCCCTAGTGACAAGCATTAAGCATGGCAAAGTAGCAGCAACATCAATCTCAGAACATAGTGGATACTAAGGATCAATCCCCGTCAAAACTAACTCGATTACATGATAGATCTCATCCAACTCATCACCGTCCAGCAAGCCTATGATGAGATTACTCACGAACGATGAAGATCATCATGGAATTGGCGATGGAGGAAGGTTGATGATGACGATGGCGACGATTTCCCCTCTCCGGATCCTAGAACGGACTCCAGATGTGCCCTCCAGATGAAGAACAGGGGGTGGCAGCGCCTCCGTATCGTAAAACGCAATGAATCCTTCTCTCTGATTTTTTTCCGGGCGAAACGGAATATATAGAGCTGAGTTTGGAGGCGGTGGCGCCATGTGGGCCCCACAAGCCCTCACGACGTGGCCAGGGGGGTGGCCGCGGCCCGTGGGCTTGTGGCCCACTGGCACACCTCCTCCGGTGGATCTTTGCACAGGTATTTTTCATTAATTCCAGAAAAATTCTCCATAAATTTTCAGGACATTCCGAGAACTTTTATTTCTGCACAAAAACAACACCATGGCAATTCTGCTGAAAACAACGTTAGTCCGGGTTAGTTCCATTCAAATCATGCAAATAGAGTCCAAAACAAGGGCAAAAGAGTTTAGAAAAGTAGATACGACGGAGGCGTATCAACTCCCCCAATCTTAAAGCCTTGCTTGTCCTCAAGCAATTCAGTTGGCAAAGTGAAAGAGACAAAAGAAAAACTTTCACGAACTCTGTTTGATCTTGTTGTTGCAACTATGTCTAACTCATAACCAGAATTTCAGCAAGATCACAAGCAAACCACATAAGCAAATGACATCTAGGTCTCACGGTAAACTCATATCAATGGCATAATCAACTAGCGAGCAAATAATAATAAGCCTCAAATGTCAAGACTTCAATCAAAACAACATGAAGCAGTGCGAACAGATGGTATCTCGCTAGCTCTTTCTAAGACCGCAAAACATAAATGAGAGCACCTTCAAAGACCAAGGGTTGACTAAACATTGTAATTCATGGCAATGAAGATCCAGTCACAGTCATACTCAACACAGTTAAAAGCAAAGCATAAAAATGACAGAGGTGCTCTCTAATTGATGCTTTTGTAAGAGGAGGATGACTCAACAGGAACATAAATAGACAGGCCCTTCACAGAGGGAAGCATTGATTTGCAGAGGTGCCAGAGCTCAAGCTTTGAATACAGAGATAATAATTTTGGGTGGCATGCTTTCATTGTCAACGCAATGACTAAGAGTTCTCAACATCTTCCATGCTACACATGCTATAGGCGGTTCCCAAATAGAAAAGTAAAGTTTTGACTCCCCCACCACCAATCAATCACACTCCACGGCTAGCCCAATCCTCGGGTACCGTCCATACCAACATCAATCCTGGGGGAGTTTTGTTTGCAATTATCTTTTCGATTTGAGCATGGAACTGGGAATTCCCATTACCAGCTCCTTTCTCGTGAATGATAGTGAATAAACACATATCGAGGATAACACGCCTAGCATGGAAGATACTAATAGCCCCCTGTCACTACATGAGTGGTTCAGGCATGCAAAACAAATTATTTCTTGAAGGTTTAGAGAGTGGCACATGCAAATTTACTTGGAACGACAGGTAGATACCGCACATAGGTAGGTATGGTGGACTCATATGGCACAACTTTGGGTTTATGGAAGTGGATGCACAAGCAGTATTCCCGCTTAGTACAAGTGAAGGCTAGCAAAAGACTGGGAAGCGACCAACTAGAGAGCGACAACAGTCATCAAAATGCATTGAGATTAACTAACATTGAGTGCAAGCATGAGTAGGACATAAATCACCATGGACATGAACATCATAGAGGCTATGTTGATTTTGTTTCAACTACATGCGTGAACATGCGCCAAATCAAGCCACTTGAAACATTCAAAGGAGAATACCATCCTAGCATACTACATCATAGTCATCTCAATATTCATGTTGGCAACCAAGGCAAACCATTATAAGCTCCTAGCTAAGTAAGCATGGCATAAGCAACTATGATCTCTAAGTTGTCATTGCAAACATGTTTCTCTCACAACAAAGCTGAACTAGGCATGATGAGCTAGTCATATTTACAAAAACAAAATAGATCGAGTTCATACCAGCTTTTCCAGGCTCAGTCGCTTCATCATATATCGTCATTATCGCCTTTCACTTGCACGACCGAACGATGTGAACAATAATAAGAGTGGTCGTGCATTGGACTAAAGGTGGAATCTGCAGGCAAACACAAAGGAGAAGACAAAGTAATATGTCTCTTTGAAAGCTAAACAGGTATGCATGCAAGAGCCACTAAACATTGTAACCATGGTCTTCTACCTTGACCCAAAGAAAAAGAAAACTATTTACACGGGAAAGCTCCCAACAAGAAAAAAAAGAAAAAAAATCTTTTTGGTTTTTCTCAAACTAGACAGACACACGAAAAGAAAACGAGAAAAAGAAAATAAACTAGCATGGATGATACAGTGGCAAAGTGTGAACACCGACGAACAAAGTGAAAGCATAAGCAAGAATGTAAAGTCGGTGAGAAACACGTACTCCCCCAAGCTTAGGATTTTGTCCTAAGTTGGTCAACTCCCAAGGAGGGAAATAACCAACTCCGGGGTACTCCGGAGTGGACTGAGGATGCCACTGCTGTGTGAGCTCCTCTGGCTCCCACTGATAAACTGGCGTCTGGTACTCGACTGGTGGCTCGGGCACGGGCACCTATGGTTGGGCTAAGCCCCAATATGCGTAGATGTCTGAGGGCATAATAATGTACCTGCCTGCATGAAGATTGAACAAAGAAGGAGCAGGCAAAGGAATAGTCTCACGAGTACCCTGACTAAATACCAGGTTATAAATCATCCTTCTATTTATATCTCTATCAAGAAAGTCATGGCGAACCATGCTATCATAATCTAGGTATCTCTCGGGAAGAAGAATCTCTTATTCCTCGTCCAGTCTAATAGGTATCTCAAAGTGTCTAGCAAGACGAGTAGCATAGATACCTTTATAGACAACACCTTTAGGTTCAGGTTGAACCGTTGAGCTACTATAGCGGCCAAGCTATAAGTTTTATCGTTATAAAGTGCTTCGCAAAAGACCGCAAGATCTGGGGAACTAAGTGAACCAGCTTCCCCACGTCCAATCAAACATTTTCCCACAAATAATGAGAAGTACCGAATCACGGGAAAATGTATGCTAGCAGCTCTAGCGCAAGACATTCCTCTCTCCTCTCCTACATCAGTTGTAGCGATGAAAGATTCCAAGTATCGTGGACGAGGTTCATGAATATCCCCAACGTAAGGTAATTTGCAAACATTGCAAAAATCCTGGAGTGACATGCGCTGGGGGATATCATAAAGTTTGAACTCAACCATAGGAGGATTCTTCCTCGGATAGAAGTTAAAGCTTTGTACGAAGATATTAGTGAGGAGGAGGTATTGCGGACACCTATCTTCGACGAAGGCGGTAAGGCCTGCGTTCTCCACCAAGTGATAAAAGTCCTCATAAATTCCAGCGGCGCGTAAGAACACGTCGCTTGGCCATTCGCGCGCTTGAACTTCTGCGACTCGAGGGACCAGATACTTGGGCTTCTTCTCACTCCCATCATCCTTGGGGTCACGGCTTGACGAGCCTCTTAAGAACCTCCTCATCTTTTCCCTTTTCCTATCTCTGAAAATTTCTGAAATTTTTAGTGACTCTAAGGAAAAGTGAATAAGGCTCAACAAAACTCGTAGCAACTACTCCCACAAGTGCCTAGAGGCCATATTACGCATCAAAACTACTTGGGACCAGCTAAAATCAGCATGCAAAGCTCAAGAACATGGTCACCAAAGCAGCAAAAATATACGGAGTATAAGGCACTAGAGCAAAAATTAATTGGACCAATGGAGGAGTCACTTACCAAGGAGTAATTTCCCAAAACAGTTCGGAGAACGGTGCTTTGAGCAAAGAGATCGAAAATCCCAGCGAGAGGAGCAAGAACATGGGTTTGAGTTGTGAAACGATTTTTTCTGGAGGTAGGAGAACCAGATGAGAGCAAGAATGAGTGGAGGGGTACCTGTGGGCCCCACAAGCCTGGGTGGCGCGGCCAGGGGGTTCCCGTGCCGTCAGGGCTTGTGGCCCACTAGTACAGCCCCCAGACAAGCTCTTTGTCCCAGTATTTTTCAAAAAAATCCAGAAAAAATCATACTTGATTTTCAGGACGTTCAGAGAACTTTTATTTTCGGGGTACTTTTCTACCGGACGCTAAAACAGAAAACAGGGAAAACTAAACTAAATCTATCATTTTTCTTCTAAGCAACCTAAAGTGAAAGCTTAAAATAGAGGTTTGTGACTTCTTGATTCATCCATCTCATGGTCATCGAAAGAAATCCATCAATGGGGTTGATCAAATCCTCTCGACAAAACTTCTCGAATCGCAAAAGAAGACGGAGAATTTTCGAATAGTCACTAGGTCACCTCAATGGGGATGTGTATCTCCCCAACAAGCAAATCATACTTCATCTTGACACGAGGAATAGGGCATTCAAAACTCCCAATAAGAATCGATGAAGTCTTTTCGATAGCATTGATGCAATGTACTCGATATTGTTTCTTCAGAAAGTGTACCGTATGCTCATTACCGTTGACATGGAAAGTGACATTACCTTTGTTGCAATCTATAACAGCCCCTGCAGTGTTTAAAAAGGGTCTTCCGAGGATGACAGCCATGACATCGTCCTCGGGAATATCCAAGATAACAAAGTATGTTAAGATAGTGACGTTAGCAACCACAACAGGCACATCCTCGCAAATGCCGATAGGGAAAGCACTTGATTTGTCGGCCATTTGCAGAGAGATTTCAGAGGGTGTCAACTTATCTAGTTCAAGCCTATGATAAAGAGAGAGAGGCATAAAACTAACACCGGCTCCAAGGTCGCATAACGCAGTTCTAACATAGTTGCCTTTAATGGAGCAAGGTATAGTGGGATCACCTAGTTTCTTGGGAGTTCCACCCTTGAAGGTATAATTAGCGAGCATGGTGGAAATATCAACCTCAGGTATGCTCCTCTTATTAGTCACAATATCTTTCATGTACTTAGCATACAGAGACATTTTGAGCATATCTGTCAAACACATTTGCAGAAAGACAGGTCTGATCATTTCAACAAATCGCTCAAAATCCTCATCATCCTTTTTCTTGGATGGTTTGGGAGGAAAGGGCATAGGTTTCTGAACCCATGGTTCCCTTTCTTTACCGTGCTTCCTAGTAGCGAAGTCATTCTTATCATATCTCTTAGTCTTAGGCTGTGGGTTATCAAGATCAACAGGTTCAATCTCCACATCCTTATCATTGCTAGGTTGAGCATCATCATGAACATCACTATCGATATTATCATTAGGCTCATGTTCATCACCAGATTGCGTTTCAGCATAAGAGACATAGACATCGTTTGGACTCTCAGGTGTAGCAGCAACAGGGTTGCTAGCATGCAGGTTCCTATCATCTTTCTTCTTGTTTCTAGGATGACTAGGTGCATCAGTGCTAACTCCTTGAGAATCTTGTTCAATTCTCTTAGGATGACCCTCAGGATACAAAGGTTCCTGGGTCATTCTACCGCCTCTAGTGACGACTCTGACAGAATTGTCATTCAACTCATTGAGCAAGTCATTTTGAGCTTTAAGTACTTGTTCTACCTGAGTAGTAACCATAGAGGCATGTTTACTCACAAGTTTAAGATCATTGACGTTTCTGTCCACACAAGCACTTAAATGACTAAGCATACGTGCATTCTGTTCCAATTGTCTGCTAACATAATCATTGAAACTCTGTTGTTTGGCAACAAAGTTATCAAATTCATCCAGGCATAAGCTAGGAGGTTTATCAAAAGGAATATCACTCTCATCAAACCTACGCAGAGAATTTACTTCTACTACCTGTATCGGGTTATCGAGACCATGGATCTCTTCGATAGGTGGTAGATTTTTGACATCTTCAGATTTAATGCCTTTCTCTCGCATAGATTTCTTGGCTTCTTGCATATCTTCAGGACTGAGGAAGAGAATACGTCTTTTATTTGGAGTTGGCTTAGGAGGTGGTTCGGGAATAGTCCAAGCATTCTCATTGCACAAGATATTATTCAATAGGATCTCAGCTTGTTCTACAGTTTGTTCCCTAAAAACACTACCGGCACAACTATCTAGGTGGTCTTTGGAAGCATCGGTAAGTCCATTATAGAAGATATCAAGTATTTCATTCTTCTCAAGAGGGTGATCAGGCAAAGCATTCAGTAGCTGGACGAGCCTCCCCAAGCTTGTGGGAGACTCTCTTCTTTAGCTTGAGCAAAGTTGTATATTTCCTGCAAGGCAGCTTGCTTCTTATGGGCAGGGAAATATTTTTCACAGAAGTAGTAGACCATATCCTAGGGGCTACGCACACAAAAGAGGAGCAAGAGAAGTGAACCAGGTCTTAGCATCATCCTTTTGCGAGAAAGGGAACAACTTGAGGATATAGTAGTGGCGGATCTTTTCCTCACTAGTGAATAGGGTGGCTATATCGTGCAGTTTGGTAAGATGGGCTACAACCGTTTCATACTCATAACCATGAAAAGGATTAGATTCGACCAGAGTGATTAACTCAGGGTCGACAAAGAATTCATAATCCTTATCGGTCACAAAGATAGGCGAAGTAGCAAACTTCGGGTCGTATTTCATCCTAGCGTTCAGAGATTTTTCTTTCCACTTGCGCAGTAAATTCTCAACATCATAGCTATCCTTACATGCAAGAAAGTCCTCAGCTATCTCTCCCTCCATAACATAACGCGTATCAGGCATATCAGAGAATTCAGGCATATCAGGAGAGCTAGTTCTAGCAGGCAAAATAGTAGGTTCTACTTCAATAGTATCAACAGTTTTAGAAGTATCATCACATCTAGCAGCAACTCTAGCAATATGTGTATCAAGGAATGCACCTAGTGGCAAAGTAGTATCAAGCATAGCATCATCAGGCATAGTATCAAGCATAGCATCATCAGGCATAGTATCAAGCATAGCATCATCAGGCATAGTATCAAGCATAGCATCATCATAAGCATCATGGGAAGCATAAGTAGCATCATCAAGCACAGGCGACATATCAAGATTTCTAGCAAGAGGTGATGTCGCAAACTTACTCATAACTGAAGGTGAATAAAGTGCAGAGCTAGATGGCAGTTCCTTACCTGTCCTCGTAGTGGAAGGCAAGACTTTAGTTCTTGGATCTATCGAATTCCTCATAGTGATCAGCAGACGTCAATCCCAAGTGACTCAAAGAATATAGCTGTGCCTCCCCGGCAACGGCGCTAGAAAATAGTCTTGATAACCCACAAGTGTAGGGGATCGCAATAGTTTTCGAGGGTAGAGTATTCAACCCAAATTTATTGATTTGACACAAGGGGAAGCGAAAGAATATTCTCAAGTATTAGCAGCTGAGTTTTCAATTCAACCAAACCTGAAAGATTAGTATCTGCAAGCAAAGTATTAGTAGCAAAGTGGTATGATAACAACGGTGCCAGAAAAGGGTCTGTTGACGGCAGACTATTCCTAACTTGTTGTATCAATGGCGCCTAGAGAAGTCTTGCAACAAGTAGAAGCAAAGTAACAAGTAACAGCAGTAGTGACAACAGTAGCAAGGAACATCAGTAGTGACAACAGCAGCAAGTAACAGCAGTAACCAGTAGCAGCAGAGTAACAGCAGTAGCAACATTAGTAGCGACAAAGTAACGTAGCAAGGACCAGTAGTAAAAGACTTGTAGGCATTGGGTCGGTGATGGAGGATTATGCCAGATGTGATTCATCATGTAACAACTATAACACTGAGAGATAAGTAACTAGCTCCCGTTCGTCAATCTAATGTAGGCATGTATTCCGTATGTAGTCATACATGCTTAGGGAAAAGAACTTGCATGACATCTATTGTCCATCCCTCCCGTGGCAGCGGGGTCCTAATGGAAACTACGGGATATTAAGGTTCTCCTTTTAATAAAGAACCGGACCAACGCATTAACACTTGGTGAATACATGAACTCCTCATACTATGGTCATCCCCGGGAGTGGTTCCGGCTATTGTCACTCCGGGGTTGCGGGGTCATAAGACATAGTAGTTGACTACAACTTGCAAGATAGGATCTAAAACACACATATATTGGCGACAACATAATAGGTTCAGATCTGAAATCATGGCACTCGGGCCCTAGTGACAAGCATTAAGCATGGCAAAGTAGTAGCAACATCAATCTCAGAACATAGTGGATACTAGGGATCAATCCCCGTCAAAACTAACTCGATTACATGATAGATCTCATCCAACTCATCACCATCCAGCAAGCCTACGATGAGATTACTCACGAACAATGAAGAGCATCATGGAATTGGTGATGGAGGAAGGTTGATGATGACGATGGCGACGATTTCCCCTCTCCGGAGCCTAGAACGGACTCCAGATCTGCCCTCCAGATGAAGAACAGGGGGTGGAGGCGCATCCGTATCGTAAAAAGCGATGAATCCTTCTCTCTAATTTTTTTCCGGGCGAAACGGAATATATAGAGCTGAGTTTGGAGGCGGTGGTGCCACGTGGGCCCCACAAGCCCTCACGGCGCGACCAGGGGGGTGGCCTTGGCCCCTGGGCTTGTGGCCCACTGGCACACCTCCTCCGGTGGATCTTTGCACAGGTATTTTTCATTAATTCCAGAAAAATTCTCCGTAAATTTTCAGGACATTCCGAGACCTTTTATTTCTGCACAAAAACAACACCATGGCAATCATGCTGAAAACAACGTTAGTCCGGGTTAGTTCCATTCAAATCATGCAAATTAGAGTCCAAAACAAGGGCAAAAGAGTTCAGAAAAGTAGATACGACGGAGGGGTATCACTCTTCTACACTCTTGTTGAAGGCTTTTTGAGAAGTGATAAAATCTTTAAGCATGCTATCTAATTCAGAGGTGGAGTTTTTGGTGCTGGGATAATTGTTGTTGTTCCCATAGTTGTTTGATGGGAACGGTCTAGGATTGCTACCAAAATTACTCCTATAAGCATTGTTATTGAAGTTGTTCCTAGAAATAAAATTAACATCCACTTGCTCTCTCTCTCTTGAGCAACCAAAGAATTTAAAGGAACATCATGAGGATCAATAGGAGCTTGCTTAGTAAGTAGAGTCATGATCATGTCAACCTTATCATTAAGGGAGGTAATCTCCTCAATAGAGTTTACCTTCCTACCTGTTGGAGCTCTCTCGGTGTGCCATTGAGAGTAATTTGTCATCATCTCATCCAATAGCTTTGTGGTAGAACCAAGTGTAGTTAACATAAAGGTTCCTCCCACGGCCAAGTCTAACAGATTCCGTGAGGTAAAGTTCAATCCTGCTTAGAAAGTTTGGATAACCATCCTAGTAGTCAAACCATGTGTAGGGCAATTCTTAACAAGAGATTTCATACGTTCCCAGGCTTGAGCAACATGTTCATTATCCAACTGACTAAAATTCATAATGTTACTCCTCAACTCGATAATCTTAGTAGGCGGTAATACTTCCCAATAAAAGCATCTTTGCACTTACCCAAGAATCTATGCTATTCCTAGGCAAAGATCGAAGCCACACTTTAGCTCCTCCTCTCAAGGAGAAAGGAAAAAAGCTTAAGTTTAACAATATCACCGTCTACTTCTTTATATTTTTACATATCACAGAGCTCAACAAAATTGTTCAAGTTCAAAGCAGCATCATCTCCAGCATCAGAGAATTGAACTTTCATAACTAGGTTCAGCAAAGGAGGTTTAATCTCATAGGACGTGGCCTCAGTGGCAGGAGCAACAATAGGAGTGCAGATAAAGTCATTGTTGTTGTGACTAGTGAAGTCACACAACTTGGTGTTCTCAGTGGAACCCATAGCAGCGGAAACAAGCAAGAACAAAGCAACTATTTTTTTTGTGGTTTTTGGTATAAGACTCTAAAGCAAAAACTAGAAAGGAAACTAACAAGACTAAAATGCAAAGGTAAAAGATAATGTGCAGCTCCCCTATCTTGAAGAGTGGAGTCCCTGGCAACGGTGCCAGAAATTCGCTTGCTGACGAGATGATGTATATACTTCTCTCCCCTTGTAGGATACCCCAAGTGGAAGATGGAGATGTAGTCAGCAACAAATTTCCCTTACACGAAGACTGTAAGGTTTATCGAACCAAGAGGACTCCTAGGCTCAACAAGTAGGTGTCTTCCACCCTAGCGCTAGAACAAGATGTGGACCTGCACACACAACAAATAACTTTGCTCCCAGTGAGTACAAAGAGGTTACCAATCTCTCCGGCCTTGTAGTTTTCAAAGGATCAAAACACAAGCGGGAAGGTAATAGTGATTGCAACGGAAAAGTAAATGAAAGCGGTAAATGATGGAGGTGTAAACAATGATGGTGATATGGATCGGAGTCACATGATGTTCACTACTAATGTCGCTCTCCCAAAAGACGATAAACAACTATGCTAGGGTAAACAAATCAGAGTTGGACAATTGACAGAATTATGATCGCACCGCAATACTAATTATGCTCCTTGATAGTTAGAGGTTCAATAGTAATGGGCAGTACGCCAAGACAAGTAGAACGTTTATTCATCAACATCTACTTACTGATCATCCACCTTGAGGTATCTATCCAGAACACCTCTCCGGTATTAAGTTGCGAGCCCCACCCAAAGTGTAAACTCAAAGCAATGGACAACTGCATTAACAAACTATGTGTAAGGTAAATAATCCTTGCAACCGTGGTCACACGCGTCGTTGTTTTCTCCCTCGTGGCAACAAACACATCCCCTAGTCTCATGTTTCTGTCACTCAAGCTAGACATCGAGGGGACCGAACCCATAATCATGCATAACGCACCCTCTTGGAGTTACAATCTACTACTTGGCCAAAGCAATATGAAGCAACGAAGAACATGCAAGAATCATTGAGGAACATAATATAAAAGGATAATCAAATATATAACTCGTAACAATCTGAACATAATCTCATAATCCATCAGATCCCAACAAACCGAGCATAGCAATAGCAAGAGAATTACATAGATGCCTTGATCATGTAGGGCAGCTCACAAGGACTAACCATTGAAGCAAAAGATTGGAGATAAGACATCACATAGCTACTGGTCACAGACTCATGGTCCAAGGAGGACTACTCACGACATGTTCGAGAAGCGTCCATGGTGGTGGAGAAGCTCCCATAGGTCAATCCTCCCTCCGACAGGGTACCGGGTAGAGGTCTCCTGACGCTCCCGATCTTGGAAGCACTGCGGCGACGGAACGATGGAGAAATTCGTGATTCCAAAAAGTTTGCGAGGGTTTCCTCTCAGGACTCTAAATATAGGCCAAAGGAGGGCACCAAAAGAGGTGGGACCCACCCAGGCGACCTCCTGGCGTGGCCTAGGGCCTGGTCGCGCCAGCAGGCCGCCTGGGAGGCCCCTGGCCCCCTCTGGCCCTCCTTCGGTGATTTGGAAGCTTCCATTTTGCTGATTTATATATATTTTTTCTGGATTTTTTCGGGCTTCGGAAAATTGGGTAAAAGCCCCTGCAAAAAAGACATCAGCACACATAAACTGGCACTGGGTGCACTCAGTTAATAGATTAGTCCAAATATGTGTAAAATGATATAAAAGTGTAGCAAAACATATAATAATGTCACCCAAAAGATCATGGAACAAGCAGAAATTATAGATACATTTGGGACGTATCAAAATAGACATACCCATATCTGCTTAAGTCATCAGTGATGGTGAGAACATAATGATAGCCACCGCAAGCGTCAACGCTCATTGGACCGCATACATCAGAATGTATTATTTCCAACAAGTTGGTTGCTCGCTCCATTGTTCCGAAGAATGGAGTCTTGGTCATCTTGCCCATGAGGCACGGTTCGCATGTATCAAATAATTCAAAATCAAGAGACTCCAAAAGTCCATCTGTATGGAGTTTCTTCATGCGCTTGACGCCGATATGACCAAGGCGACAGTGCCACAAGTATGTGGGACTATCATTATCAACCTTACATCTTTTGGTACTCACACTATGAATATGTGTAGCATCACGTTTGAGATTCATCAAGAATAAACCATTGACCGGCGGGGCATGACCATAAAAATATACCACTCATATAAATAGAACAACCATTATTCTCAAATTTAAATGAGTAGAAATCTTGCATCAAGCGAGATCCCGATACAATGTTCATGCTCAAAGCTGGTACTAAATAACAATTATTAAGGTTGAAAACTAATCCTGAAGGTAGATGTAGAGGTAGCGTGCCGACGACGATCACATCGACCTTAGAACCATTCTCGACGCGCATCGTCACCTCGTCCTTTGCCAGCCTATGGTTGTTCTGCCGTTCCTGTTTTGAGTTGCAAATGTGAGCAAGAGCACCGATATCAAATACCCAGGAGCTACTACGAGCGCTGGTAAGGTACACATCAATAACATGTATATCATATATACCTTTGACGTTGCCGGCCTTCTTATCCGCTAAGTACTTGGGGCAGTTTCGCTTCTAGTGACCTGTCCCTTTGCAATAATAGCACTCAGTCTCAGGCTTGGGCCCTTTCTTTGGCTCCTTCCCAACAACTGGTTTACCGGGCGCGACAACAACTTTGCCGTCTTTCTTGGAGTTCTTTTTACCAATGCCTTTCTTGAACCTGGTGGTCTTATTCACAATCAACACTTGATGTTCTTTCTTGATTTCTACCTCTCCTGATTTCAGCATTGAATACAACTCGGGAATGGTTTTCTCCATCCCTTGCATGATGTAGTTCATCACAAAGCCCTGATACGTCCAAAACGTATCTATAATTTCTGATTGTTCCATGATCTTTTGGGTGACATTGTTATATGTTTTGCTACACTTTTATATAGTTTTACACATATTTGGACTAACCTACTAACTCAGTGCACCCAGTGCTAGTTCCTGTCTGCTGATGTTTTCTTTGCAGGGGCTTTTACCCAATTTTCCGAAGCCCGAAAAATCCCGAGAAAAATATATAAAAAATCAGCATATCGGAAGCTTACAGATCACCGAAGATGGGCCAGAGGGGGGCCAGGGGCCGTCCAGGCGACCTCCTGGCACGACCTACCCCCTGGCCACGCCCACGGGCCGCCTGGGTGGGTCCCACCTCCTCCGGTGCCCTCCTTTCGCCTATATTTACTCCTCCGAGAGAAAACCCTTCCATCAGATCCAGAATCTCGAATTTCTCCATCGTTGCGCCGCCGTAGCACTTCCGAGATCGGGAGCGTTAGGAGACCTCTTCCCGGCACCCTGCCAGAGGGAGGATTGACCTCCGGGAGCTTCTCCACCGCCATGGACGCTTCTCGGATGTGCCGTGAGTAGTCCTCCTTGGACCATGAGTCCATGACCAGTAGCTATGTGATGTCTTCTCTCCAATCTTATGCTTCAATGGTTAGTCCTTGTGAGCTGCCCTACATGATCAAGGCATCTATGTAATTCTCTTGCTATTGCTATGATCGATTTGTTGGGATCCAATGGATTATGAGATTATGTTCAGATTGTTATGAGTTATATATTTTATTATACTATTATATTATGTTCCTTAGTGATTCATGCATGTTCTCCATTGCTATTTATTGCTTTGGCCGAGTAGTAGATTGTAACTCCAATAGGGAGCGTTATGCATGATTGTGGGTTCATGCCCCTCGATGTCTAGCTTGAGTGATAGAAACATGAGACTAGGGGATGTGCTGTTGCCACCAGGGAGAAAACAACGGTGCTTGTGACAACGGTTGCAAGGATTGTTTACCTTACGCATAGTTCGTTAATGCAGTTGTGTGTTGCTTTGAGTTTACACTTTGGGTGGGGCTCGCAACTTAATACCGGTGAGATGTTCTGGATAGATATCTCAAGGTGGATGATTAGTAAGTAGATGCTGATGAATAAACGATCTACTTGTCTTGGCATACTGCCCATTACTATTGAACCTATAACTATCAAGTAGCATAATTAGCATTGTGGTGCGTTCATAATTCTGTCAATTGCCCAACTGTAATTTGTTTACCCAAGCATATGTGTTTATCGTCGTTTGGGAGAGAGACATCACTAGTGAACATCATGTGACTCCGGTCCATATCACCATCATTGTTTACACCTCCATCATTTACCGTTTTCATTTACTTTTCCGTTGCAATCACTATCACTATTCCCGCTTGTGTTTTGATCCTTTGCAAACTACAAGGCCGGAGAGATTGACAACCTCTATGTACTCTTTGGGAGCAAAGTTATTTGTGTGTGTAGGTCCACGTCTTTTGCTAGCGCCAGGGTGGGAGACACTTACTTGTTGATCCTAGGAGTCCTTCTGGTTCGGTAAAACTTATAGTCTTCGTGTGAGGGAAAACTTGATGCTAACTACATCTCAACCTTCCACTTGGGGTAACAAACGAGGAGCGATAAGTATATACATCATCTCGTTATCAAGCAAAGTTTTCTGGCGCCGTTGCCGGGGACTCCAGTCTTCAAGATAGGGGAGTTGCACACTATCTTTTACCGTTGCTTTTTAGTCTTGTTAGTTTGCTTTCTAGTTTTTGCTTTAGAGTCTTATACCAAAAACCAAAAAAAAGTTGCTTTGTTCTTGCTTGTTGCTGCTGCTATGGGTTCCACTAAGAACACTAAGTTGTGTGACTCCACTAGTTAGGCTTATGGAAAACTGCACTCTTAGTTCGCTGCTTGGGGAAGGCCGCTTTACCACACCCATGGTAGAGAAGTCTCCTCCACCTACTAAATGTATCCCATTCAAAATACCACTTGGGATAATTGAAATAATTAGGAATGATTCTTATGCAGGAGATGGAACAGTCGATTCTAGTATTCATTTTTTGAAACTTACAGAACTTTGTGAGTTGTTTAAGATTTTAGGTTTGACAAGAGATGGAGTCACGGGGAAATTATTTGCCTTGTCACTAAAAGGAAAATCATTGGAATGGTATAGGGTACTAGATGATTCTCACCTACGGGATTGGGAAGAGATTCAGTCTCTCTTTTACTCCAAGTTTTATCCTCTTCATGCAGTCCATGTGGATCATGGTAACAATGCTTTATGTGATACTTATATTGTTGAGTTTATTCATGATCCCACTAAAAATTATTATGAGAAGGGAACATATGCTTATAGATATTTCAATAATATCAAGTTCCCTCTCTTTACGTTAAAGGTTTTGAAGCTGCACTTGTTTTGCCTTCCTATGCTTATTGCTTTGTGCTTTAATGAATTATTCTATTTCAATATTCCTATGCATAGGAAGCATGTTAGACTTAAATGTGTTTGGTATTTGCTTCTTGATTCTCTCTTTTGTTCTACAACTCTTGTTCCTACGAGAGCATCATTAAAATCTCAAGTCTATATTTATGGTTACAAAGAAAGAGCTCTAGGGAGACAACCCTTGTTATCTTTACATTGAGTTTTTAGTTTCAGTTTTAGTGGTCTTGATGCTTTTTACTACTGTAGCAACATCATTGTATCTTTATTTTAAAGCTTTGTGCCAAGTTTTAGCCTCCGATTGCAAGAAAGTTCAAAAGTTGTGACATGCTGTCCAGAAACAGATTCTGTCTGCTTGACGGAACAATTCGCCAAAAATCACCAGATCATCTTTTTGATCTAATTTTTTTATAGCATGCTCTATATAATTGCCTTTTTGGCATCTGTTCTGTGTTTTTGATTTGAGTTGCAGAATGCCCTGAATAAATTATTTATTACCTGCTATTCTGTTTTTCACAGATTCTGCCACGTTTTGCATTTTCATCATTTTGCAAATCTTAAGCTTGCTTTTCCTTTGCAAAAACCTTTTGGCAATCATGAGAAATAGTGTCTTTTCATGAAAATCATTATTTCCAGTAGGTATTGAATTATTTTATCATGAGTACTAACCACTCTAATCAGCTTATGATGAGTTTCGTATCAAGGGAGTTTTCAAGTATGCGATGGGAGATGATGTAAGAAGATACAGGAGTGTCAAGCGCTCAAGCTTGGGGATGCCCCCATGCACCCCAAGAAATATTAAAGGATACTCAAGCATCTAAGCTTGGGGATGCCCCTGTGCATCCCCTTCTCTATCAACAATCATCAGTTCGTCCATCTCCATGCTATATTTTTATCACTTCATATGTTATGTGCTATGCTTGGAGCGTCCCGCTCTTTAATTTTTAGTTTGTTTTAGTTTTGCTTGTTTTTCATAACAAGTCGGAACCTAGCCTACCTTGTTTGGGAGAGAAACACGCTCCATTCCACTCTAGAACACAACATGGATTTTCATGCTTATCTTTTTCGTGTGTTCGCTATCTTTACATAGCTACTGTCTTGCTTAGCTCTTAGTTTTCATGCATATGTTTTTAAGAGATTTTATTTAGGTTGCTTCTGGAACTCTCTTGAGTTATCATGCTTATCTTGTTTAGAGAGTTGGCTCGTTGCACTGAGCTGTGTGTCTTGCATGAGTAGGTAATTGAGATTGCTATTTAAGTATAGTAGTAACCTGCAATAGTTTTGAGGTATTGATTTGAGTAAAGTTTGGACTACTCGTTCCAAGAGCTTGAGCCTATAAGTGTCAGGTGTCGTATTTTGGGAAATCCGTGTGTTTTTCAAAAACTAAAAATTAGTTGAGAACTCTAGCTACTAGATCGATCGCTAACCTCTGGAGGGGTTGGAATATATACAGTACCCTCACGTTACCATGAGTCGAGGATGCTCAAGGATAACCGAACCCCCAAACACTCCTACTAGGGGTACTTGTCTATTTGTGAACCTCCTAACTAGATAGAGAGTTACCGATACTAAGTGTATGAGTTCTTCGGACTAATGTGAGTATTCGATTGTTGGCACTTCCACCATCCATATTTTGCTAGCCTCTTCGGTTCATTGCCATTTCTTACATTGAGAGTTGGTGCAAACTCCGCCGGTGCATCCAAACCCATGACATGATATGCGATGTCATACATAAGCCTCATTATATCTTTCCTCAAAACAGCCACTGTACCTACCTATTAAGGCATTTCCATAGCCTTTCCGAGATACATTGCCATGCAACATCCACCATCTCATGACTTGATCTTCATGTCATACATGCTTTTGCTTGATGGTAGAGCCGCATGATAGTTGCGCCTTGCCCAAATTATTGCTACATGACGCGCTAGTATCATTGCATATCCTGCTACACTGACAGAGGCATACATTTGCATACATCATGATAGTTTTCACTTGTCTTTATGTTGACTACTTCTTATAAAGTGTGATGATCTTCTTTTTATTCATGTAAAACATAGAGTGTTGCCCTTAAGTGAGGAAAAGATCCCAAAGAGGACAAATTAAAAGATCCCAAAGAGGACAAATTAAAAGATCCAAAAGAGGACAAATGAGAGATAAAGAGAAAGAGCCAAAGGGGCCACAAAAAAAATAAAAATAAAAGAGAAATAAAAAGAGAGAAGGGGGCAACACTACTGTTCCTTTTGAAAGATCCACACTCGTACTCCATTGCTATATTTGTACTACATAGAGATTATAATTCATACACAACTATGTGGGGAACCTTACACTATTGAACTTGGTTTGCATATTCCAATGACGAGCCTCCTCAACTGAGCTCTAGGTCTTCATGAGCAAACAAGTTGGATGCACCCCCACTAGTTCCGTTGGAGAGCTTACCTTAGCTCATATGTGCATCCGTTACATGGCAATCCCTACTCCTCACATCATATCTATCATTTGGCTTTCTCTCACCTATGGTTGTCCTCATTGATGTGAGCCTTTCACACCTTTTTGTCTTCCTTCCCCATCATTATTCTATTTGCCATCCTAAGTGCCAACATATCTTGCTTACGCTCATCCATTGCATGAGTGCTCTAAGTCGAAAGGGAGAGGATCATTTTGACTAGTGCCTCACTAGTGGTCTGGGGATGAGTCAAAATAGGATTCCGAAGGAGACCAAGTGTGAAATTTTATTAGATTGAGTTCTCAATTAAAAATATATTTTATGATCTCAACCCATCTCCCACTTCTTGCACGCAAACACCATTTGGAGACATTCGAGTCACGGACAACGAGAGCTCTTGCACCTTTATGTTCTTACTTTGCTAATTTCAATACTAGATATAGACTCTTGCTTGTTATTGTCTTGACCTAAATTGCATATCTCACTTGCTTTACTTTGAAGTTCTTATATGTGTGTTAGCATGTCATCATAGAAATTATTTGTGTTATCATTTATCTACTCGAGGACGAGAAAAAATTAAGCTTGGGGATGTTGATACGTCCAAAACGTATCTATAATTTCTGCTTGTTCCATGATCTTTTAGGTGACATTGTTATATGTTTTGCTACACTTCTATATCATTTTACACATATTTGGACTAACCTACTAACTCAGTGCACCCAGTGCCAGTTCCTGTCTGTTGATGTCTTTTTTGCAGGGGCTTTTACCCAATTTTCCTAAGCCCAAAAAATCTCGAAAAATATATATAAAAATCAGTGTACCGGAAGCTTCCAGATCATCGAAGATGGGCCGAAGGGGGTCAGGGGCCATCCAGGCGACCTCCTGGCGCGACCTACCCCCTGTCCGCGCCGAGAGGTCGCCTGGGTGGGTCCCACCTCCTCTGGTGCCATCCTTTCGCCTATATTTACTCCTCCGAGAGAAAACCCTTCCATCAGATCCAGAATCGTGAATTTCTCCATCGTTCCGCCACCGCAGCGCTTCCGAGATCGGGAGCGTCAGGAGACCTCTTCCCGGCACCCTGCCAGAGGGAGGATTGACCTCCGGGAGCTTCTCCACCACCATGGACGCTTCCCGGACGTGCCGTGAGTAGTCCTCCTTGGACCATGAGTCCATGACCAGTAGCTATGTGATGTCTTCTCTACGATCTTGTGCTTCAATGGTTAGTCATTGTGAGTTGCCCTACATGATCAAGGCATCTATATAATTCTCTTGCTATTGCTATGCTCGGTTTGTTGGGATCTGATACGTCTCCAACGTATCTATGATTTTTTATCGTTCCATGCTATTGTATTACAAACATTGGATGTTTTATATGCATGAATATGCTATTTTATATTATTTTTGGGACTAACTTATTGACCAAGAGCCCAGTGCCAGTTCCTGTTTTTTCCTTGTTTTTCACCTTTTTCAAATAGGAATATCAAACGAAGTCCAAACGGAATAAAACTTTAGCCGTGATTTTTTATGGAAAATATCAAAAATACCAGAAGAAAAGGATACCAGAGGGGAGTCCCGAGGAAGCCACGAGACAAGGAGGCGCGCCCACCCCCTGGTCGCGCTTGGGGGCTCATGACTCCCTCGTGGGTCCCCCTGACTTGTTCTCCATGTCATATGGTTTTATAAATACAGAAACCTCCAGAAATAAACCTAGATCGGGAGTTCCGCCGCCGCAAGCCTCTCTAGTCACCAAAAACCAATCAGGAACCCGTTCCGGCACCCTGCCAGAGGGGGCATCCATCTCCGGTGGCCATCTTCATCATCTCGGAGATCTCCATGACGAGGAGGGAGTAGTTCTCCCTCGGGGCCGAGGGTATGTACCAGTAGCTATGTGTTTGATCTCTCTCTATCTCGTGTTCTTGAGATGTCTTGATCTCGATGTACCGCGGGCTTTGCTACTATAGTTGGATCTTATGATGTTCTTCCCCTCTCCCTTCTTGTAATGAATTGAGTTTTCCCTTTGAAGTTATCTTATCGGATTGAGTCTTTAAGGAATTTAGAACACTTGATGTATGTCTTGCACGTGTCTATCTGTGGTGACAATGGGATATTCATGTGAGTACTTGATGTATGTTTTGGTGATCAACTTGCGGGATTTGTGACATTGGGGATCTATGCATAGAGGTTGGCACACGTTTTATTCTTGACTCTCCGGTAGAAACTTTGGGGCACTCTTTGAAGTTCTATGTGTTGGTTGAATAGATGATTCTGAGATTGTGTGATGCATATCGTATAATCATGCCCACGGATACTTGAGGTGAAAATGGAGTATCTAGGTGACATTAAGGTCTTGGTTGATGTGTGTCTTAAAGTGTTATTCTAGTACGAACTCTAGGATAGATTGAACGGAAAGAATAGCTTCGTGTTATTTTACTATGGACTCTTGAATAGATCGATCAAAAAGAATAACTTTGTGGTGGTTTCGTACACGACAATAATATCGTCGTTTGTTCTCCTCTATTAGTGACTTTGGAGTGACTCTTTGTTGCATGTTGAGGGCTAGTTATATGATCCAATTATGTTATCATTGTTGAGAGAACTTCACTAGTGAAAGTATGAACCCTAGGCCTTGTTTCCACGCATTGCAATACCGTTCGTGCTCACTTTTATTATTAATTACCTTGCTGTTTTTATATTTTCAGATTACAAAAACCTATATCTACCATCCATATTGCACTTGTATCACCATCTCTTCGCCGAACTAGTGCACCTATACAACTTACCATTGTATTGGGTGTGTTGGGGACACAAGAGACTCTTTGTTATTTGGTTGCATGGTTGCTTGAGAGAGACCATCTTCATCCTACGCCTCCCTCAGATTGATAAACCTTAGGTCATCCACTTGAGGGAAAATTGCTACTGTCCTACAAACCTCTGCACCTGGAGGCCCAACAACGTCTACAAGGAGAAGGTTGCGTAGTAGACATCAAGCTCTTTTCTGGCGCCGTTGCCGGGGAGGTTAGCGCTTGAAGGTATATCTTTAGATGAATCTTTTAGTTTCTTGTTTTATCACTAGTTTCGTTTATTAATAGAAAACTACAAAAAAATGGAATTAAGGTTGCCTCATATGCTTCATCTTTTTAATGTCTTTCGTGAAAATGATGGGAAGGAAAATTGTGCTCAAGTGCTTGAAGAAGAATTACATAGAATGCTTGTCATAAAATATGTGAATGATGAGCATGATTTCAATGTTGTTAGTATGAATTCTTTGAATACCCATGATGCTAATGATATGCAAAGCCACAAGCTTGGGGATGCTATGTTTGATGAAGATGATCTTGTTAGTTCCCCCACTTTGAATGATCAAATTTATTATGATGAAAGCATGCCCCCTATTTATGATGATTATTGTGATGATACTTATGCTATAAAGAAGAAAGATGATAACACTTGTCACGATTATGAGTACCCTTTTACTGAACATTACTCTTTTAATGTGGAAACAATTCGTAGTGTTCAAGTCTTTTACGATACTCCCACTACTATTGATGAGAATAAATTTCCTTATGTGGAGAGTAGAATTTTTTTTATGCTTGTAGAACATGAAAATAATGCTTTAGGTGCTGGTTATATTGTTTAATTCATTCATGATGCTACTGAAAATTATTATGAGAGAGGATCATATGCTTCTACATATTGCAATAATATCAAGCTTCCTCTCCATGTGTTGAAACTTTTGAAGTCATGCTTGTTTTATCTTCCTATGCTAGTTGATTCTTGCTCCAATAAACTGTTTGATCACAAAATCCCTATGCATAGGAAGTGAGTTAGACTTAAATGTGCTAGTCATATGCTCCATGATTCTTGCATTATGTTTCAATCGTTATCCTTTATGTGAGCATCATTGAAATCATCATGCCTAGCTTGAAAGGCATTAAAGAAAAGTGCTTGTTGGGAGACAACCCAATATGTATCCTTACTGTTTTTGTGTGTTAACATGATTAAGCTACTGTATTAATCATGTTTTATTGCCTTACTTTCAATAAAGTGCCAAGTAAAGCCTTTATGATTAGTTTGGGTGATAGTTGTTTGATCATGCTAAAAAAGACAGAAACTTTAAGCTCGCGAAATCATTTCTAATTTCTATCCAGAGAGTGATTTTAGGTTGATTCTTTTTGCTGCTGATTTATATACAAAGTTCCTTAATTTTCATAATTGTTTCAGAATTTTTGGACGTGCAAAAGTATGGTTCTCATTCAGATCATTACAGACTGTTCTGTTTTTGACAGATTCTGTTTTCAATGCATAGTTTGCTTGTTTTGGTGTTTCCATAGATTATATTGAGTAATATAAATTTTGGAAATAGTAATATACAGTAGGAATTGAGTGAAAATAATTATGAGTCTTGTTTTGACAGTACCCAAGTGATTGATTTGCTCGTTATCATACTAACCCATCTCACAAAGTTCCGTTAAGTTTTGTGTTGTGAAGTTTTCAAGTTTTGGGTAGAGTTTCGATGGACTATGGAACAAGGAGTGGCAAGATCCTAATATTGGGGACGCCAAAGGCACCCCAAATCCATATTCAAGGACACCAAAGAGCCTAAGCTTGGGGATGCCCTGGAAAGGCATCCCCTCTTTCGTCTTCAATCAATCGGTAACTTTACTTGGGGCTATATTTTTATTCACCACATGATATGTGTTTTGCTTGGAGCGTCATTTTATTTTATTAGTATTTTCTTGATGTTATTTATATTAATTTTTTGCACCATTTATTTCAATAAAAATGTCAAGGATAGCCTTTACCATGCTTAATTTGCAAGTTTAGGAGTTGCTGTTCCAAAACAGAAAGTTTGCTTGTAGTGCAAAAATTCCCTAGAATTTTATGTATGTCAGAATAACTTGAAATTTGGACACAGTATGATATTATAAATTCTATACAGAATGGAATTTGTTTCATATTTTTTGGATTTAATTAAGTATGGATCTTGCTGCATTCTTCACAGACTGTTCTGTTTAGGCAGATTGCTGTTATGTTTGCATTGTTCGCATATGTTTGCTTGTTTAATGATTCCATTCAGTGATGTGAGTTTTAAATATGCAGAGGCATTTAGTATGAAATGTCAAATAATAATCTTAGTGATTTACTACAGTAGATGATGATAAAGTTTTGCATTGATTTATACTAACCTATCTCATGAGTATTTGTTGAGTTTTGTGTGGATGAAGTTTTTAAGATTTTGGAGACCATCATATGAGAGGAATTAAGGAGACACAAAATCTCAATATTGGGGATGCCCATGTCATCCCAAATACATATTTCAAGAAGTCTCAAGCACCTAAGCTTGGGTATGCCCCGGTTGGCATCCCACCTTTCTTCTTCAACAATTATCGGTTAGTATCGGTTGAACCTAAGTTTTTGTTTCTTCACATGATTCATGCTATCTTTGGAGTGTCATTTTATTTTGTTTGAATAAGGTACTTAGGATCTGAAATTCTTAGATGGGAGAGTCTTCACATAGCCAAATAATTATTCAACTACTCATTGATTTTCACTTATATCTTTTGGAGTAGTTTTTCTTTTACTCCCATGGTTCACTTATATCATCTTGAGAGCCTTAAACAACATGGTAATTTGCTTAGGTTATAAATATAGTCCTAATATGATGGGCATACAAGAGGGATATAATAAAAACTTTCATATAGTGTGCATCGAATACTATGAGAAGTTTGATTCTTTGCATATAGTTTTGAGATATAAAGATGGTGATATTAGAGTCATGCTAGTGAGTAATTATGGATTGGTAGAAATGCTTGTGTTAGAGTTTGTGATTCCTGTAGCATGCACGTATGGTGAACCGCTATGTTATGAAGTTAGAGCATAATTGATTTATTGATTGTCATCCTTTGTGTGGCGGTCGGGATCGCGCGATGGTTAACTCGTACCAACCCTTCCCCTAGGAGTAAGCGTTTAGCACTTTGTTTCGATTACTAATAAAACTTTCGCAACAAGAATGTGAGTTCTCTCTGACTAATGTGAGTCCATGGTATATACGCACTATCACCCTTCCACCATTGCTAACCTCTCTAGTGTCGCGCATTTTTTTCTGGTGCATAAACCCACCATATACCTTCCTCAAAACAGCCACCATACCTACCCATCATGGCATTTCCATAGCCATTCCGAGATATATTTCCATGGAACTTCCACCGTTCCGTTTATTATGACATGCATCATCATTCTCATATTGCTTTGCATGATCATGTAGTTGACATTGTATTTGTGTCAAAGCCACCGTTACCTTTCATACATGTCACTCATGAGTCGTTGCACATCCCGGTACACTGCCGGAGGCATTCATATAGAGTCATATCTTTGTTCTAAGTATCGAGTTGTAAGTAAATAAAAGTGTGATGATCATCATTATTAGAACATTGTCCCATGTGAGGAAAGGACGAAAGCTATGTTTCCCTCACAAGTTGGGATGAGACTCCAGACTTAAAATAAAAAGAAAATAAAAGAGGCCAAAGAGCCCACCAAAAAAATGAATGATTTTTTTTTGAAAAAAGAGATGAAAAAGCCCAAACAAAAAAAGAGAGAAAAAGAGAGAAGGGACAATGCTACTATCCTTTACCACACTTGTGCTTCAAAGTAGCACCATGATCTTCATGATAGAGAGTCTCATATATTGTCACTTTCATATACTAGTGGGAATTTTCGTTATAGAACTTGGCTTGTATATTCCAATGATGGGCATCCTCAATTGCCCTAGGTCTTCGTGAGCAAGCGAGTTGTATGCACACCCACTTAGTTTCTTTTTGAAATTTCATAAACTTATAGCTCTTGTGCATCTCTTGCATGGCAATCCCTACTCACTCAAATTGATATCTATTGATGGGCATCTCCATAGCCCGTTGATACACCTAGTTGATGTGACCATATCCTCCTTTTTGCCTCACAACCACCACCATATTCTATTCCACCTATAGTTCTATGTCCATGGCTCACGCTCATGTATTGCGTGAGAGTTGAAAAGGTTTGAGAAAGTAAAAGTGTGAAAACAATTGCTTGACTAATACTAGGGTTGTGCATGATTTAAATAAGTTGTGTGGGGAAGATGGAGCATAGCCAAACTATATGATATTGTAGGGATACCTTTCTTTGGCCATGTTATTTTGAGAAGACATGATTGCTTTGTTAGTATGCTTGAAGTATTATTGTTCTTATGTCAATATTAAACTTTTTGTCTTGAATCATATGGATCTGAATATTTATGCCACAATATATATTAGGTAGCATTCCACATCAAAAATTCTGTTTTTATCATTTACCTACTCGAGGACGAGCAGGAATTAAGCTTGGGGATGCTTGATACGTCTCCAACGTATCTATAATTTATGATCGTTCCATGCTATTATATTATCAACTTTGGATGTTTTATATGCATGAATATGCTATTTTATATTATTTTTGGGACTAACTTATTGACCTAGAGCCCAGTGTCAGTTCCTGTTTTTTCCTTCTTCTTGACCTTTTTCAGATAGGAATATCAAATGAGTCCAAACGGAATAAAACTTTCGCCATGATTTTTTATGGAAAATATGAAAAATGCCAGAAGAAAAAGATACCACAGGGGACTCCCGAGGAAGCCACAAGACAGGGAGGTGCGCCCACCCCCTGGGCGCGCCTTGGGGGCTCGTGACTCCCTCGTGGCCCCCCTGACTTGTTCTCGATGCCATCTGGTCTTATAAATACAGAAACCTCCAGAAATAAACCTAGATTGGGAGTTCCGCCGCCGCAAGCCTTTGTAGCCACCAAAAACCAATCGGGAGCCCGTCCCGGCACCCTGCCGGAGGGGGAATCCATCTCCGGTGGCCATCTTCATCATGCCGGCGATCTCCATGATGAGGAGGGAGTAGTTCTCCCTCGGGGCCGAGGGTATGTACTAGTAGCTATGTGTTTGATCTCTCTCTCTCTCTCGTGTTCATGAGATGTCTTGATCTCGATGTACCGCGGGCTTTGCTACTATACTTGGATCTTATGATGTTCTTCCCCCCTCCCTTCTTGTAATGAATTGAGTTTTCCATTTGAAGTTACCTTATCGGATTGAGTCTTTAAGTTATTGAGAACACTTGATGTATGTCTTGCACGTGTCTATCTATGGTGACAATGGGATATTCATGTGAGTACTTGATGTATGTTTTGGTGATCAACTTGCGGGTTTCGTGACATTGAGAATCTATGCATAGAGGTTGGCACACGTTTTATTCTTTACTCTCCTGTAGAAATTTTGGGGCACTCTTTGAAGTTCTATGTGTTGGTTGAATAGATGATTCTGAGATTGTGTGATGCATATCGTATAATCATGCCCACGGATACTTGAGGTGACAATGGAGTATCTAGGTGACATTAGGGTCTGGGTTGATGTGTGTCTTAAGGTGTTATTCTACTACGAACTCTAGGATAGATTGAACGGAAATAATAGCTTCGTGTTATTTTACTACAAACTCTTGAATAGATCGATCAGAAAGAATAACTTTGTGATGGTTTCGTACACAATAATAATCTCTTCGTTTGTTCTCCGCCATTAGTGACTTTGGAGTGATTCTTTGTTGCATGTTGAGGGCTAGTTATATGATCAATTATGTTATCATTGTTGAGAGAACTTCACTAGTGAAAGTATGAACCCTAGGCCTTGTTTCCACGCATTGCAATACCGTTCGTGCTCACTTTTATTATTAATTACCTTGCCGTTTTTATATTTTCAGATTACAAAAACCTATATCTACTATCCATATTGCACTTGTATCACCATCTCTTCTCCGAACTAGTGCACCTATACAACTTACCATTGTATTAGGTGTGTGATGTTTGTTGTGTAACCCTGGCAACGGTGCCAGAAATACTTCTGCTACTGCAACAAAAGACCTTCCAACGGCGCCAGAAATAGGAGTGTTGCTTGATACTCCTCAGCAACGGCACCAGGAATCCTTCAGCTGCGGCTACGCCTTAAGGGACTTCCTAGGCAAGTATGCAAAGGATTTCCCCCGTGGCCTTGGAGCCTTGCGTTGGTGTTCCCTCGAAGCGGAAAGGGTGATGTAGAACAGCGACGGTAAGTATTTCCCTCAGTTTGAGAACCAAGGTATTAGTCCGGCGGAAGAGTATCTCAAGATCCTGCACAAACACAAATGCTTGCACCCAACGCTATGAAGGGGTTGTCAATCCCTTATAGATTGTTTGCCAAGTGAGAACGAAAAGCAACAATAACAAAGCAAAGTAAAAGCAAAGGTGTAAACGATGGATGTGAATAGACCCGGGGGCCGTAGTGTTTACTAGTGGCTTCTCTCATGAAAGCAAGTAGACGGTGGGTGAACAAATTACTGTCGAGCAATTGACAGAACTGTGCAGAGTCATGACGATATCTATGCAATGATTATTTCTATAGGCATCACGTCCGAAACAAGTAGACCGATACTGTCTGCATCTACTACTATTACTCCACACGTGGACCGCTATCCAGCATGCATCTAGTGTATTAAGTCCATAAGAACAGAGTAACACCTTAAGCAAGATGACATGATGTAGAGGGATAATCTCAAACCAAACAAAACAAAACTACAAGGATATCAAATTATGCAGACTCAAGACTCGGAGAGACTTACAAGGATATCAAATCATGCATATAAGAAATCAGAAAAGACTCAAATATATACCATAGATAATCTGATCACAAGTCCAAAATTCATCAGATCTCGACAAACACACCGCCAAAGAAGATTACATCGGATAGATCTCCATTAAGATCATGGCGAAATTTGTATTGAAGATCCAAGAGAGAGAAGAAGCCATCTAGCTACTAACTACGGACCCGTAGGTCTGAAGTGAACTACTCATGAGTCATTGGAGGGGCGATGATGATGATGAATAAGCCCTCCACCTCCAAAGTACCCTCCGGCAGGGCGCCAGGAAGGGTCTCCAGATGAGATCTCGCGGAAACGGAAGCTTGCGGCGGCAGAAAAGTATTTTCGAGGCTCCCCTGATTTTTTGCGGAATATTTGGGAATATATAGGCGCAAAACCTAGGTCAGGAGGCGGCCAGGGAAGCCACAAGCTTGCCCACCGCCGCCTCCCCCTAGTGGCGTGGTGCAAGCTTGTGGGCTCCCTGGGGCCCACCTGGCTTGGCCCAAAGGCTCCCTGGTCTTCTTTCATTCAAGAAAAAATCATTTCGGGGATTTTATTCGGTTTGGACTCTGTTCCAAAATCAGATCTAAAAAGAGTCAAAAACACGGAAAAACAGGAACTGGCACTTGGCACTGAATCAATAAGTTAGTCCCCAAAAAGATATAAAAAGCTACATAAAACATACAAAGAAGACAAGATAACAATGTGAAACCATCAAAAATTATAGATACGTTTCAAACATATCAAGCATCCCCAAGCTTAACTCCTGCTCGTCCTCGAGTAGGGAAGTGATAAGAATGAATTTTTGATGCTTTCATGCTACCTAGCATAGGTGTCCTTTGTAGTTCCTCTTATGTGACGTGAATGTTCAGATCCATTAGATTCAAAACAATAGTTCGCTATTGACGTGGAAACAATAATAATTCAAGCAAACTAGCAAAGTAATCATGAACTTTCAAAATAACAAGGCCAAAAGAAAGTTATCCCTACAAAAGCATATAGTCTGGCTATGCTCTATCATCATTGCACAATGAATTTACGTCATGCACAACCCCGGTATTGGCCCAGTAATTGTTTCACACCTTTACATTCTCAAACATTTTCAATTCTCATGCAATACATGAGCGTGAGCCATGGTTATAGCACTATAGATGGTGTGGAATGTGTTGGAATTATGCCCTAGAGGCAATAATAAATATATAGTTATTATTATAATTCCTGTATCAAGATAATAGTTTATTATCCATGCTATAATTGTATTGAATGAAGACTCATTTACATGTGTGGATACATAGACAAAACACCGTCCCTAGCATGCCTCTAGTTGGCTAGCCAGTTGATCGATGATAGTCAGTGTCTTCTGACTATGAACAAGGTGTTGTTGCTTGATAACTGGATCACGTCATTGGGAGAATCACGTGATGGACTAGACCCAAACTAATAGACGTAGCATGTTGATCGTGTCATTTTGTTGCTACTGTTTTCTGCGTGTCAAGTATTTATTCCTATGACCATGAGATCATATAACTCACTGACACCGGAGGAATGTTTTGTGTGTATCAAACATCGCAACGTAACTGGGTGACTATAAAGATGCTCTACAGGTATCTCCGAAGGTGTTAGTTGAGTTAGTATGGATCAAGACTGGGATTTGTCACTCCGTGTGACGGAGAGGTATCTCGGGGCCCACTCGGTAATACAACATCACACACAAGCCTTGCAAGCAATGTAACTTAGTGTAAGTTGCGGGATCTTGTATTGCGGAACGAGTAAAGAGACTTGCCGGTAAACGAGATTGAAATAGGTATGCGGATACTGACGATCGAATCTCGGGCAAGTAACATACCGAAGGACAAAGGGAATGACATATGGGATTATACGAATCCTTGGCACTGAGGTTCAAACGATAAGATCTTCATAGAATATGTAGGATCCAATATGGGCATCCAGGTCCCGCTATTGGATATTGACCGAGGAGTCTCTCGGGTCATGTCTACATAGTTCTCGAACCCGCAGGGTCTGCACACTTAAGGTTCGACGTTGTTTTATGCGTATATGAGTTATATGGTTGGTTACCGAATGTTGTTCGGAGTCCCGGATGAGATCACGGACGTCACGAGGGTTTCCGGAATGGTCCGGAAACGAAGATTGATATATAGGATGACCTCATTTGATTACCGGAAGGTTTTCGGAGTTACCGGGAATGTACCGGGAATGACGAATGGGTTCCGGGAGTTCACCGGGGGGGGGGGGGGGCAACCCACCCTGGGGAAGCCCATAGGCCTTGGGGGAGGCTGGTGGGACAGCCCACAAGTTCTCTATGCGCCAAGAGAAGAAAAATCAAGAGGAAAAAAAAGGAGGAGGTGGGAAGGGAGGGGGACTCCCTCCCACCAAACCTAGTCCAACTCAGTTTGGGGGGGGGAGAGTCCTCCCCCTTGGACTCGGCCGACCCCCTTGGGGCTCCTTGAGCCCCAAGGCAAGGCCCCCTCCCTCCCACCTATATATACGGAGGTTTCAGGGCTGATTTGAGATGACTTTTCCACGGCAGCCCGACCACATACCTCCACGGTTTTTCCTCTAGATCGTGTTTCTGCGGAGCTCGGGCGGAGCCCTTCTGAGACAAGGTCATCACCAACCTCCGGAGCACCGTCACGCTGCCGGAGAACTCTTCTACCTCTCCGTCTCTCTTGCTGGATCAAGAAGGCCGAGATCATCGTCGAGCTGTACGTGTGCTGAACGCGGAGGTGCCGTCCGTTCGGTACTAGATCGTGGGACTGATCGCGGGATTGTTCGCGGGGCGGATCGAGGGACGTGAGGACGTTCCACTACATCAACCGCGTTCTCTAACGCTTCTGCTGTACGGTCTACAAGGGTACGCAGATCACTCATCCCCTCTCGTAGATGGACATCACCATGATAGGTCTTCGTGCGCGTAGGAAAATTTTTGTTTCCCATGCGACGTTCCCCAAAAGTGGCATCATGAGCTAGGTTCATGCGTAGATGTCTTCTCGAGTAGAACACAAAAGTTTTTGTGGGCGGTGATGTGCGTTTTGCTTCCCTCCTTAATCTTTTCTTGATTCCGCGGTATTGTTGGATTGAAGCGGCTTGGACCGACATTACTCGTACGCTTACGAGAGACTGGTTTCATCGTTACGAGTAACCCCCTTTGCTCAAAGATGACTGGCAAGTGACGGTTTCTCCAACTTTAGTTGAATCGGATTTGACCGAGGAGGTCCTTGGATGAGTTTAAATAGCAACTCATATATCTCCGTTGTGGTGTTTGCGTAAGTAAGATGCGATCCTACTAGATACCCTTGGTCACCACGTAAAACATGCAACAACAAAATTAGAGGACGTCTAACTTGTTTTTGCAGGGTATGATTGTGATGTGATATGGCCAACGATGTGATGTGATATATTGGATGTATGAGATGATCATGTTGTAATAGAAATATCGACTTGCACGTCGATGGTACGGCAACCGGCAGGAGCCATAGGGTTGTGTTTATACTAACGTTTGTGCTTGCAGATGCGTTTACTATTTTGCTAGGATGTAGCTTTAGTAGTAATAGCATAAGTAGCACGACAACCCCCGATGGCAACACGTTGATGGATGATTATGGTGTGGCGCCGGTGACAAGAAGATCGTGCCAGTGCTTTGGTGATGGAGATCAAGAAGCACGTGATGATGGCCATATCATGTCACTTATGAATTGCATGTGATGTTAATCCTTTTATGCACCTTATTTTGCTTAGAACGACGGTAGCATTATGAGGTGATCTCTCACTAAAATTTCAAGACGAAATTGTGTTCTCCCCGACTGTGCACCGTTGCTACAGTTCGTCGTTTCGAGACACCACGTGATGATCGGGTGTGATAGACTCAACGTTCACATACAACGGGTGCAAAACAGTTGCGCACGCGGAACACTCGGGTTAAGCTTGACGAGCCTAGCATGTGCAGACATGGCCTCGGAACACATGAGACCGAAAGGTCGATCGTGAATCATATAGTTGATATGATTAGCATAGGGATGCTTACCACTGAAACTATACCCAACTCACGTGATGATCGGACTTGGGATAGTGTAAGTGGATCATGAACCACTCAAATGACTAGAGAGATGTACTTTTTGAGTGGGAGTTTAGCATATAATTTGATTAAGTTGAACTCTAATTATCTTGAACATAGTCTAAGTCCATTTTGAATATATTTGTGTTGTATATCATGGCTCACGCGACAGTCATCCTGAATTTTAATACGTTCCTAGAGAAAGCTAAGTTGAAAGATGATGGAAGCAACTTTGTAGACTGGGCTCGTAATCTTAAGCTAATCTTACAAGCTGGGAAGAAGGATTATGTCCTTAATGCTGCGCTAGGAGATGAACCACCCGCTACGGCTGATCAGGATGTTAAGAACGCTTGGTTAGCGCGTAAGGAGGACTACTCGATAGTTCAATGTGCAGTCTTGTATGGCTTAGAACCGGGACTTCAACGTCGCTTTAGCGTCATGGAGCATTTGAGATGTTCCAGGAGTTGGAGTTTATCTTTCAGAAGAACGCCCGGATCGAGAGGTATGAGACCTCCGATAAATTCTATGCTTGCAAGATGGAGGAGAACTCGTCTGTCAGTGAACATGCGCTCAAAATGTCTGGGTACTCAAACCGTCTAGCTGAACTGGGGATTGAACTCCCGCAAGAAGCTATCACTGACAGAATCCTTCAATCACTGCCACCAAGCTACAAAGGCTTTGTGTTGAACTACAACATGCAAGGGATGAACAAGTCTCCCGGCGAGTTGTTTGCGATGTTGAAAGTCGCAAAGTCTGAACTCCGTAAAGAGCATCAAGTGTTGATGGTGAATAAGACCACTAGTTTCAAGAGAAACGGCAAAGGCAAGAAGGGCAATTCGAAGAAGAGCGGCAAGCCTGTTGCCAATCCGCCGAAGAAACCCAAAGCTGGACCTAAGCCTGAAACGGAGTGTTTCTATTGCAAGGGCATGGGTCACTTGAAGTGCAATTGCCCCAAGTATCTGGCAGATAAGAAGGCGGGCAAAGAAAAATCAGGTATATTTGATATACATGTTATTGATGTGTACTTAACCGGCTCTCGTAGTAGTGCCTGGGTATTCGATACCGGTTCTGTTGCTCACATTTGCAACTCGAAGCAGGAACTGCGGAATAGACGAAGGCTGGCGAAAGACGAAGTGACGATGCGCGTAGGAAATGGTTCCAAGGTTGATGCAATCGCCGTCGGCACAGTGTCACTTCAGCTACCATCGGGATTAGTGATGAACTTAAATCATTGTTATTTAGTGCCTGCGTTTAGCATGAACATTATATCTGGATCTTGTTTATTGCGAGACGGTTACTCTTTTAAGTCTGAGAATAATGGTTGTTCTATTTCTATGAGTAACATCTTTTATGGTCATGCACCGAATGTGAGAGGATTGTTCATATTGAATCTTGATAGCGATACGCATATACATAACATTGAGACCAAAAGAGTTAGAGTAAACAATGATAGCGCCATATTTTTGTGGCACTGCCGCTTGGGTCATATTGGTGTAAAGCGCATGAAGAAACTCCATGCTGATGGACTTTTGGAGTCACTTGACTTTGATTCACTTGACACGTGCGAACCATGCCTCATGGGCAAGATGACTAAGACTCCGTTCTCCGGAACAATGGAGCGTGCAAGTGACTTGTTGGAAATCATACATACCGATGTGTGTGGTCCAATGAGCGTAGAGGCACGCGGCGGATATCGTTATTTTCTCACCTTCACTGACGATTTAAGTAGATATGGTTATGTCTACTTGATGAAGCACAAGTCTGAAACATTTGAAAAGTTCAAACAATTTCAGAGTGAAGTGGAAAATCATCGTAACAAGAAGATCAAGTTCCTACGGTCTGATCGTGGGGGTGAATATCTGAGTTTCGAGTTTGGTGCTCACTTAAGACAATGTGGAATTGTTTCGCAGTTAACACTGCCTGGAACACCACAGCGTAATGGTGTGTCCGAACGTCGTAATCGTACTTTGATGGTGCGATCTATGATGTCTCTTACTGATTTGCCGTTATCATTTTGGGGTTATGCATTAGAAACAGCTGCATTCACTTTAGATAGGGCACCATAAAAATCCGTTGAGACGACACCATACGAACTGTGGTATGGCAAGAGGCCAAAATTGTCGTTTCTTAAAGTTTGGGGATGTGATGCTTATGTCAAAAAGCTTCAGCCTGAAAAGCTGGAACCCAAAGCGGAAAAAAATGCGTCTTCATAGGTTACCCAAAAGAGACAGTTGGGTACACCTTCTATCTCAAATCCGAGGGCAAAGTGTTTGTTGCTAAGAACGGAGCTTTTCTCGAGAAGGAGTTTCTCTCGAGAGAATTGACTGGGAGGAAGATAGAACTTGACGAGGTTGTCGAACCTCTCATCCCTCTGGATGGTGGCGCAGGGCAAGGGGAAACCTCTGTCATTGCGACGCCGGTTGAGGAGGAAGTTAATGATGATGATCATGAAACTCTAGTTCAAGTTTCTGTTGAACCACGCAGGTCGACGAGATCACGTGCTGCTCTAGAGTGGTACGGTAATCCCGTCTTATCAATCATGTTGTTAGACAACAATGAACCTGCAAGTTATGAAGAAGCAATGGTGGGCCCAGATTCCAACAAATGGCTAGAAGCCATGAAATCCGAGATAGGATCCATGTATGAGAACAAAGTGTGGACTTTGGAGATACTACCTGAGGGCTGCAAGGCTATTCAGAATAAATGGATCTTTAAGAAGAAGACGGACGCTGACGGTAATGTGACCGTTTATAAAGCTCGACTTGTGGCAAAGGGTTTTTCACAAGTTCCAGGAGTTGACTACGATGAGACTTTCTCACCCGTAGCGATGCTTAAGTCCGTCAGAATAATGTTAGCAATAGCTGCATTTTTCGATTATGAAATCTGGCAGATGGATGTCAAAACGGCGTTCCTTAACGGTTTCCTTAAGGAAGAGTTGTATATGATGCAACCCGAAGGTTTTGTCGATCCTAAGAATGCTAATAAAGTGTGCAAGCTCCAGCGATCCATTTATGGACTGGTGCAAGCATCTCGGAGTTGGAACAAACGCTTTGATGAGGTGATCAAAGCATTTGGGTTTATACAAGTGGTTGGAGAATCTTGTATTTACAAGAAAGTGAGTGGGAGCTCTGTGGCGTTTCTAATATTATATGTGGATGACATATTACTGATTGGAAACAACGTAGAGCTTTTGGAGAGCATAAAAGGTTACTTGAATAAAAGTTTCTCTATGAAGGACCTAGGAGAAGCTGCTTACATTCTGGGCATTAAGATCTATAGGGATAGATCAAAACGCCTGATAGGACTTTCACAAAGCACATACCTTGATAAAGTTTTGAAGAGGTTCAAAATGGAATAGTCCAAGAAAGGGTTCTTGCCAGTTCTACAAGGTACGAGATTGAGTAAAGAGTTAGTGCCCAGCAACTGATGAAGATAGAGAGCATATGCGCTTCGTCCCCTATGCTTCAGCCATAGGTTCTATCATGTATGCGATGCTGTGCACTAGACCGGATGTTAGCCTGGCCATAAGTATGGCAGGTAGGTTCCAGAGTAATCCAGGAGTGGATCACTGGACAACGGTCAAGAATATCCTGAAGTACCTGAAAAGGACTAAGGAGATGTTTCTCGTGTATGGAGGTGACGAAGAGCTCGCCGTAAAAGGTTACATCGATGCAAGCTTTGACACACATCCGGACGACTCTAAGTCGCAAACCGAATACGTATTTATTCTTAATGGGGGTGCAGTAAGCTGGTGCAGTTCCAAGCAAAGCGTCGTAGCAGATTCTACATGTGAAGCGGAGTACATGGCTGTCTCGGAGGCGGCTAAGGAGGGTGTCTGGATGAAGCAGTTCATGACGGATCTTGGAGTGGTGCCAAGCGCACTGAATCCAATAACCTTGTTCTGTGACAACACTGGTGCCATTGCCTTAGCAAAGGAACCACGGTTTCACAAGAAGACCAGACACATCAAACGATGCTTCAACCTCATCCGCGACTACGTTGAGGAAGAGGACGTAAATATATGCAAAGTGCACACGGATCTGAATGTAGCAGACCCGCTGACTAAACCTCTTCCACGGCCAAAACATGATCGACACCAGAACTGTATGGGTGTTAGATTTATTACAATGTAATTCACATGGTGATGTGAGGGCTAGATTATTGACTCTAGTGCAAGTGGGAGACTGTTGGAATTATGCCCTAGAGGCAATAATAAATATATAGTTATTATTATAATTCCTGTATCAAGATAATAGTTTATTATCCATGCTATAATTGTATTGAATGAAGACTCATTTACATGTGTGGATACATAGACAAAACACCGTCCCTAGCATGCCTCTAGTTGGCTAGCCAGTTGATCGATGATAGTAAGTGTCTTCTGACTATGAACAAGGTGTTGTTGCTTGATAACTGGATCACGTCATTGGGAGAATCACGTGATGGACTAGACCCAAACTAATAGACGTAGCATGTTGATCGTGTCATTTTGTTGCTACTGTTTTCTGCGTGTCAAGTATTTATTCCTATGACCATGAGATCATATAACTCACTGACACCGGAGGAATGCTTTGTGTGTATCAAACGTCGCAACGTAACTGGGTGACTATAAAGATGCTCTACAGGTATCTCCGAAGGTGTTAGTTGAGTTAGTATGGATCAAGACTGGGATTTGTCACTCCGTGTGACGGAGAGGTATCTCGGGGCCCACTCGGTAATACAAAATCACACACAAGCCTTGCAAGCAATGTAACTTAGTGTAAGTTGCGGGATCTTGTATTGCGGAACGAGTAAAGAGACTTGCCGGTAAACGAGATTGAAATAGGTATGCGGATACTGGCGATCGAATCTCGGGCAAGTAACATACCGAAGGACAAAGGGAATGACATACGGGATTATACGAATCCTTGGCACTAAGGTTCAAACGATAAGATCTTCGTAGAATATGTAGGATCCAATATGGGCATCCAGGTCCCGCTATTGGATATTGACCGAGGAGTCTCTCGGGTCATGTCTACATAGTTCTCGAACCCGCAGGGTCTGCACACTTAAGGTTCGACGTTGTTTTATGCGTATATGAGTTATATGGTTGGTTACCGAATGTTGTTCGGAGTCCCGGATGAGATCACGGACGTCACGAGGGTTTCCGGAATGGTCCGGAAACGAAGATTGATATATAGGATGACCTCATTTGATTACCGGAAGGTTTTCGGAGTTACCGGGAATGTACCGGGAATGACGAATGGGTTCCGGGAGTTCACCGGGGGGGGGGGGGGGGGCAACCCACCCCGGGGAAGCCCATAGGCCTTGGGGGAGACACACCAGCCCTTAGTGGGCTGGTGGGACAGCCCACAAGTGCTCTATGCACCAAGAGAAGAAAAATCAAGAGGAAAAAAAAGGAGGAGGTGGGAAGGGAGGGGGACTCCCTCCCACCAAACCTAGTCCAACTCGGTTTGGGGGGGAGAGTCCTCCCCCTTGGACTCGGCTGACCCCCTTGGGGCTCCTTGAGCCCCAAGGCAAGGCCCCCTCCCTCCCACCTATATATATGGAGGTTTTAGGGCTGATTTGAGATGACTTTTCCACGGCATCCCGACCACATACCTCCACGGTTTTTCCTCTAGATCGCGTTTCTGCGGAGCTCGGGCGGAGCCCTGCTGAGACAAGGTCATCACCAACCTCCGGAGCGCCGTCACGCTGCCGGAGAACTCTTCTACCTCTCTGTCTCTCTTGCTGGATCAAGAAGGCCGAGATCATCGTCGAGCTGTACGTGTGCTGAACGCGGAGGTGCCGTCCGTTCGGTACTAGATCGTGGGACTGATCGCGGGATTGTTCGCGGGGCGGATCGAGGGACGTGAGGACGTTCCACTACATCAACCGCGTTCTCTAACGCTTCTGCTGTACGGTCTACAAGGGTACGTAGATCACTCATCCCCTCTCGTAGATGGACATCACCATGATAGGTCTTCGTGCGCGTAGGAAATTTTTTGTTTCCCATGCGATGTTCCCCAAAAGAATGTGGTGGAGGTTGCAAGATAAAAAGGAGAAGATAGTCACATTAACTAGGCATATCAATGAGCTGTGGAGATACTCATCAATAGATATCAATGTGAATGAGTAGGGATTGCCATACAAATGATGCACTAGAGCTATAAGTATGTGAAAGCTCTTAAAGAAAACTAGTGGGTGTGCATCCAACTTGCTTGCTCATGAAGACCTAAGGCAATTTTGAGGAAGCCTATCATTGGAATATACAAGCCAAGTTATATAATGATAATTTCCCACTAGCTATATGGTGGTGACAAAACGAGAGACTCTCAATCATGAAGATCATGGTGCTCAAAATGCACAAGTGTGGAAAAAGTGGTAGCATTGTCCCTTCTCTCTTTTTCTCTCAATTTCATTTTTTGGTGGGCTCTTTGGCCTCTTTTTATGGGCTTATTTGGCCTCTTTTATTTCCTCACATGGGACAATGATCCAATAATGATGATCATCACACCTTCAACTCAAAACTTAGAGCAACTATGACTCTATATGGAATGCCTTCGGTAGTGTATCGTGGCAATGATCTAGCATGACATAGACATCAATGGAAACATCATGCTAGGTATCTTACGATCCTGCAAAGGCAATGTAGACGTGGTGGCACATATCATGGTGGTAGTTGCATGACAATATATCCCGGAATGACTTTGAAAAATCCATAGTAGGTAGGTATGGTGGCTGTTTCGAGGAAGACTAATGGTGGGTTTTGTGCATCGGTGAAAGTTGCACGGCACTAAGAAGATAGTGATGGTGGAAGGTGAAAGTGCATCTAAACCATGGACTCAACATTATTCATGAAGAACTCATATACTTGTTGCAAAAGTTTTATTAGTAATTGAAACAAAGCATTCAACACATACTCCTAGGGGAAGGGTTGGTAGGTATAAACCATCGTCCGATCCCGATCGCCACACAAAGGATGACAATCAATAGACTAATCATGCTCAGATTTCATCACATATCGGTTCACCATATGTGCATGCTACGGGAATCACTAACTTCAACACAAGTATTTCTAGATCCACAACACCTTACTAGCATGATTCCAATATTACCATAACCACAACTCAAAACTAATTGACATGAATCAAACTTCTCTAACTATTCAATGCACATGAAGGAGGAAGTTTTCGTATCCCTTTGGATAACTACCCCTTTTGAGACTACTTTCAAAGAATAGATCAACTACCAAGCCACACACCGCTGTGCTCTAAAAGATATAAGTGAAGCACATAGAGCAAAAGTATCTAGCTCAAAAGATATAAGTGAAGCACATGTGAGCTGAATTGTCTACCAGAAGATATAAGTGAAGCTCGACAAAATCACGGTGTGTGCATGTCTCTCTCTAGGTGTGCAGCAAGGATGATTGTGACACAACAAAAATAAAAGACTCCTACGATACAATATGCTCCAAGCAAAAACACATAACATGTGGTGCATAAAAATATAGCCCTAAGTAACGTTATCGATGGATTGAAGACGAGAGAGGGGATGCCTTCCCGGGGCATCCCCAAGCTTAGGCTTTTACGACATCCTTGAATCTCTTGGGGTGCCTTGGGCATCCCCAAGCTTGAGCTCTTGCCACTCTTTATCTTTTCGTCCATAAGAACTTCACCCAAAACTTGAAAACTTCACAACACGAAACTTAAACAGAAACTCGTGATAACATTAGTACAAGAAAGCAAACCACCACTTCCTTAGGTACTGTAGAAAACTTAAATTATACTTGTACTGATGTTGGGTTACTTTACTTTCAATCTTCCATGGCTAATACCCCCCGATACTATCCATAGTTTCATCAAAATAAGCAACCAACACAACAAAAAACAGAATCTGTTAACAGCAGACCAGTCTGTAGCAATCTGTATGTTTTGTATACCTCTGGTACTTCAAAAATTCTGAAAAATTATGACAGTCTGAAGAATTTGCTTAGAAATCAGCAGCAAAAAGAATCCACTCAAAAGCTCTTACATAAAAAAAATTAAAATTCTTTTCATGAGTGGAAAGTTTCTGTCTTTCCCAGCATGACCAAACGATCATACTCAAGACTAATCATAACGGTTTTGCTTGGCACAAACGCAAAAAGAAACACAAAAAAACACAATCATAACAGAATTATGAAAGTGTGGAAAACACAAAACAGAAAGAAAAAGGATAGATTCGTTGGGTTGCCTCCCAACAAGCGCTTTTGTTTAACGCCCTTAGCTAGGCATTGATTTCAATGATGCTCACATAAAAGGTAAGGATTGAAACACAAGGAGAGCATCATGGAGCATATGGCTAGCAAATTAAGTCTAACCCACTTCCTATGCATAGGGATTTTGTGAAGAAACAACTTGTTGGAGCTAGAATCAACTAGCATAGGAAGGCAAAACAAGCATAGCTTCAAAAATTTCAACACATGGAGAGGAAGCTTGATACTATTGCAATAAGTAGAAGCATATGATCCTCTCTCATAGTAATCTTCAATAGCATCATGAATGAATTGAACAATGTAACTATCACATAGGATATTCTTTTCATGATCCACATGCATGCAAAGTTGACGCTCTTCAAAAATAGTGGGATTATCATCAAATAAAGTCATGACTTCTCCAATCCCACTTTCAGTATTATTGCAAATATCATATTCATCATGGGGTTTGACCAAATTTTCAAGATCATAAGAAAGATCATCACCCCAATCATGATTATTGCAACAAGTAGTGGACAAAGCAAAACTAGCATCCCCAAGCTTAGGGTTTTGCATATTTTTAGCATGATTGTCACTAATAGGATTTATAGTGAAATCATTGCAATCATGCTTTTCATCCAAGGAGCCCTCGTGAATCACTTCATGAATTTCTTCCTCATAGTTTTCAGATTCACCCATCTTACGCAAAACTCCAAAGACATAGGCAATTTCCCTCAACTCAATAGGAATTTGTTCCACACGAGTGGGTCTCTTAAAGAGACTAGCAAGTGGATGAGGATCCATATCACTAGATTTTCAGCAAGCGAAGATGCAAGCATATTGAGGGCACATGGCACACCAGCGAACAAAAAGCAAGCGAGAGAAAACGGCGACCGAAAAAGGCAAAGGAGAAAGGCGAATGAAAACGACAAATGTGAAGTGGGGGAGAGGAAAATGAGAGGCAACTAGCAACAAAAGTAAATGCAAGAGAAGAGTTTGTGAGACTTACTTGGATAGATCTTGATTTCTCTTCCCCGGCAAGGGCGCCAGAAATACTTCTGATGTTTGCTGTGTATCCCTGGCAACGGTGCCAAAAATACTTATGCTACTGCAACAAAAGACCTTCCAACGGCGCCAGAAATAGGAGTGTTGCATGATACTCCTCAGCAACGGCACCAGGAATCCTTCAGCTGCGGCTACGCCTTAAGGGACTTCCTAGGCAAGTATGCAAAGGATTTCCCCCGTGGCCTTGGAGCCTCGCGTTGGTGTTCCCTCGAAGCGGAAAGGGTGATGTAGCACAACGACGGTAAGTATTTCCCTCAGTTTGAGAACCAAGGTAACAATCCGGCGGAAGAGTATCTCAAGATCCTGCACAAACACAAAATCTTGCACCCAACGCTATGAAGGGGTTGTCAATCCCTTATAGATTGTTTGCCAAGTGAGAACTGAAAGCAACAAAGTAACAAAGCAAAGTAAAAGCGGAGGTGTAAACGATGGATGTGAATAGACCCGGGGGCCATAGTGTTTACTAGTGGCTTCTCTCATGAAAGCAAGTAGACGGTGGGTGAACAAATTACTGTCGAGCAATTGACAGAACTGTGCAGAGTCGTGACGATATCTATGCAATGATTATTGCTATAGGCATCACGTCCAAAACAAGTAGACCGATACTGTCTGCATCTACTAATATTACTCCACACGTCGACTGCTATCCAGCATGCATCTAGTGTATTAAGTCCATAAGAATAGAGTAACGCCTTAAGCAAGATGACATGATGTAGAGGGATAATCTCAAACCAATGATAAAAACCCCATCTTTTTACCCTTGATGGCAACTGCTTGATGTGTGCCTTGCTGCCCCTACTGTCACTGGGAAAGGTCACCACATGGCAGAACCCAAAACCAAGCACTTCTCCCATTGCAAGAATCATAGATCTAGTTGGCCAAACAAAACCCAAGACTCGGAGAGACTTACAAGGATATCAAATCATGCATATAAGAAATCAGCAAAGACTCAAATATATATCATAGATAATCTGATCACAAGTCCACAATTCATCGGATCTCGACAAACACACCGCCAAAGAAGATTACATCGGATAGATCTCCATGAATATCATGGAGAACTTTGTATTGAAGATCCAAGAGAGAGAAGAAGCCATCTAGCTACTAACTACGGACCCGTAGGTCTGAAGTGAACTACTCATGAGTCATTGGAGGGGCGATGATGATGATGAAGAAGCCGTCCACCTCCAAAGTCCCCTCTGGCAGGGTGCCTGGAAGGGTCTCGAGATGAGATATCACGGAAACGGAAGCTTGCGGTGGCGTAAAAGTATTTTCGAGGCTCCCCTAATTTTTTGCGGAATATTTGGGAATATATAGGCGCAAAACCTAGGTCAGGAGGCGTCCAGGGAAGCCACAAGCTTGCCCACCGCCGCCTCCCCCTGGTGGCGTGGTGCAAGCTTGTGGGCTCCCTGGGGCCCACCTGGCTTGACCCAAAGGCTCCCTGGTCTTCTTTCGTTCGGGAAAAAATCAATTCAGGGATTTTATTCCATTTGGATTCCGTTCCAAAATCAGATATGAAAAGAGTCAAAAACACGGAAAAAGAGGAGCTGGCACTTGGCACTGAATCAATAAGTTAGTCCCCAAAAAGATATAAAAAGGTACATAAAACATACAAAGAAGACAAGATAACAACGTGAAACCATAAAAAATTATAGATACGTTTGAGACGTATTAGTGTGTTGGGGACACAAGAGACTCTTTGTTATTTGGTTGTAGGGTTGCTTGAGAGAGACCACCTTCATCCTACGCCTCCCGCGGATTGATAAACCTTAGGTCACCCACTTGAGGGAAAATTGCTACTGTCCTAGAAACCTGTGCACTTGGAGGCCCAACAACGTCTACAAGGAGAAGGTTGCGTAGTAGACATCAGGATCCGATGGATTATGAGATTATGTTCAGATTGTTATGAGTTATATATTTGATTATCCTTTTATATTATGTTCCTTAGTGATTCATGCATGTTCTCCGTTGCTATTTATTTCTTTGGCCGAGTAGTAGATTGTACCTCCAAGAGGTAGCGTTATGCATGATTGTGGGTTCATGCCCCTCGATGTCTAGCTTGAGTGACAGAAACATGAGACTAGGGGATGTGATGTTGCCACTAGGGAGAAAACAACGGTGCTTGTGACCACGGTTGTAAGGATTGTTTACCTTACGCATAGTTCGTTAATGCATTTGTCCGTTGCTTTGAGTTTACACTTTGGGTGGGGCTCGCAGCTTAATACCGACGAGATGTTCTGGATAGATATCTCAAGGTGGATGATTAGTAAGTAGATGCTGATGAATAAACGGTCTACTTGTCTTGGCATAATACCCATTACTATTGAACCTCTAACTATCAAGTAGCATAATTAGCATTGTGGTGCGTTCATAATTCTGTCAATTGCCCAACTATGATTTATTTACCCAAGCATAGTTGTTTATCGTCTTTTGGGGGAGAGACATCACTAGTGAACATCATGTGACTCTAGTCCATATCACCATCATTGTTTACACCTCCATCATTTACCGTTTTCTTTTCCGTTGCAATCACTATCACTATTCCGCTTGTGTTTTGATCATTTGCAAACTACAAGGCCGGAGAGATTGACAACCTCTTTGTACTCGTTGGGAGCAAAGTTATTTGTGTGTGTGCAGGTCCACGTCTTTTGCTAGCGCCAGGGTGGGAGACACCTACTTGTTGATCCTAGGAGTCCTTCTGGTTCGATAAACCTTACAGTCTTCGTGTCAGGGAAAACTTGCTGCTGACTACATCTCAACCTTCCACTTGGGGTAACCAACGAGGAGCGAGAAGTATATACATCATCTTGTCATCAAGCCCTTATAGCTAGGTGGAAGCGACTGGAGGATTCTGTCAATGACCGCGTCATCCGGAAGTTCAATTCCCAGCTAAGTCAAGCGGTTGTGCAACCTAGACATTCTGAGTATGTGCTCACTGACACAACTATTCTCCTCCATCTTACAATTGAAGAACTTGTTGGAGACTTCATATCTCTCGACCCGGGCATGAGCTTGAAAAACTAGTTTCAGCTCCTCGAGCATCTCATATGCTCGGTGTTGCTCAAAACGCCTTTGGAGTCCCGGTTCTAAACTGTAAAGCATGTCGCACTGAAACAGAGAGTAGTCATGACTCCGTGACTATCAGACATTCCTAACGTCCTGGGTTGCCGCGGGAACAGGAGGGTCACCTAGCGGTGCATCAAGGACATATGCCTTCTGGGAAGCCATGAGGATGAGCTTTAAGTTACAAGCCCAGTCTGTATAGTTGCTCCCATCGTCTTTCAGCTTGGTTTTCTCTAGGAACGCGTTGAAGTTGAATGGGACATTTGCGTTGGCCATTGGATGTACAATATTTGAAAAGACAATTTTAGACTAAGTTCATGATAATTAAGTTCATCTAATCAAATTATATAATGACCTCCCACTTAGATCGACATCCCTCTACTCATCCAAGTGTTACATGATCCACGTCGACTAGCCCATGTCCGATCATCACGTGAGACAGACTAGTCATCAATGGTGAGCATCTCCATGCTGATTGTATCAACCATATGTCACGCCCAAGATGCGACCCTATCCTCAATTTGGCACGAAGGCCTCGTCAGGGATAGAGGCGCATCTCGTCGTGTCGCAAGAATGGATATCGTTACAAGTACATGTACTGAAAAGAAGAGATATATATACAAAGTTGGCTTACACTCGCCACAAGCTACATCAGAGTCACAACAATACATTACATAATCATCAAGAGAAAGAGCAGGGTCCGACTACGGACGAAAACAAACGACAAAAGAAGAACGACGTCCATCCTTGCTATCCCAGGCTGCCGGCCTGGAACCCCTCCTAGATCGACGAAGAAGAAGAAGAAGAAGCAACTCCAAATGAACAATCAACGTGCTCGCGTCACGTAACCTTTACCTGTACCTGCAACTGGTGTTGTAGTAATCTGTGAGCCATAGGGGACTCAACAATCTCATTTCCAAAGGTATCTAGACTAGCAAAGCTTAATGGGTGAGGTAAGGTTAAGTGGTGAGGTTGCAGCAGCGACTAAGCATATATTTGGTGGCTAAACTTACGAGTACAAGAAATGAGAGGGGGAAGATCTATGCATAGCGGACGTAACTACTCATGGTCAAATGAATGATCCTGAACACCTACCTACGTCAGTCATAACCCCACCGTGTCCTCGATCGGAGAAGGAACTCACGAAAGAGACAGTCACGGTTACGCACACAGTTGGCATATTTAATTAAGTTAACTTCAAGTTATCTAGAACCAGTGTTAAACAAAGTTTCCATGTTGCCACATAACCGCGGGCACGGCTTTCCGAAAAGATTTAACCCTGCAGGGGTGCTCCAACTAGTCCATCACAAATTACCACAAGCCGCATAGAAATCCTCAATCACGAAGCTCGCGATCTCGTCGGATTCCCTAGTGGAAAACCTCAACTCTGAGATTACCCAAAGCATCACCGGAATCCCGATGCACAAGATATCTCGTCAAAGGTAAAACTAATCCAGCAAGGCCGCCCGACGTGTCGACGATCCTGATAGGAGTCGCGTACCTCGTTCTCAGGACAGGGCGGATGAGCTAGACGTCGGGATCGCTAAACCTCCGGGGCGTCGGACATCGCTCAGGTGGGGCCAACACTCATGAGGAGCATTGGCCCGGGGGTTGATTAAATTATCCCCGGGGCCCGGGAAGTCCCTATGCAATTTTATTAGGTGATGAGGCAAATGTAGTACCAAAGTTGGGCCTTGCCAGACCAGCTTTAATCTAAAACGAATTATCAAGGGGGTCCCCATAACAACCCCGATCGTGTTAGGAGCGCTCATTTATAGAACATAACACCGGTAGCCGAAACTAAGGGGGCAAAGGTGGAACAAAACACCAGGCTAGAAAGACCGAGCCTTCCACCTTTTACCAAGTATATAGGTGCATTAAATTAAATAGCATTTAATATGATGATATAACAAGGAACCCATGTTTTCACATGGAAGCATCTGCACCTACAACTAGCAACGCTATAAACAGGGTTAAGCAAGCAGTAACATAGCGAATCGGTGGTTTGCTAGGTTGAACAGGTTGAAGGTTTTCACGGCATTGTGAGAGGCTGATATTTAACATGTGGTAGGCAACGAGACATAATCGATAGCATCGAAATAACTAGCATGGCAATGATAGTAATGGTATCTGGGGAAATGATCATCTTGCCTGAGATCCCGCTTGGAAGAAGAATGCCTCCGTGAAGCAGACGAACCAACGTAGTCGAACAGGTCCTCACATCCGACACGCTTGAGGAACTCTATCGAGACGGAGGAAACCGGAAACACAAATCAACTCACGGAATTCACCACATGATGCACAACACATATGATGCATGAGCAGCTGAACACATGCAAGACACGACATGATAATCACAACAATCAAACACTACACATTAAGTGAAGTTCAATATGCAACGAATTGCATATTGACGAAACTCCACATACGGATTATTTAGTTCTATCTTGATTAGGTACATGACAATATTAAATGTTGTTAAACATGGCAAGAGGTGAAGCGTAATTAAACTACCTATCTAGGCATTTTAAATGAGATCGGAAACGACATATAGCACCTCCGAAACGACCTCACATGTTAATTTACAATTCTGTCCAGATCTGAACTAACACATTTAATTAGTTGTTAAACAGCAAAAAAATAGGTTCACGTGATTCTACGCGTCATGGCAAGCAATCTACACATAGGGAACATCTCCAACGGAGCTACGGATCAAAAATAAAGCCACACATAAATGCGAGATAATAACCTATATACGGGAAAATAAACTACCGGCAAATCCCTACACGTAAAAATAAAATTGACCGCTCTAATATACATGCAAAAATGATTCCTAAAACATGGACATTTAATCTACGGTATACGGGCAGTCCGGACACGCACGAGAAATTATACGGGTCGGAAACGTAATAGGACAACACGTGTTCCTAGGCATACGGTGCGCTAAATAATGTCAAACAATTATGCAAGTTGGAAAATCTTATTCTACACGAAATTCTACGCCAAAACCATATAAGATACGCCTCGATCCGACTTACGGATAAGAAGTTACGGGCAAATTAATATTTAGCTATTTTTCTGTAAATCCCAATTCACAGAAAAAATCCTAAAAATTCTACGGGCCAAATCTAAACTGATTGGGCCTACAGCGGCATGGGCACTACCTAACTAATCAGCGCAGGGGCAAGGGATAGCTCACCTCGGGGTCTCGGGGTCCTCTTGGGCCGGCCTGTAGAGGAGGAGGCGGCCTCAAGGTGGGCCACCGATCTGGGCTGGCGCTGGCGCTGGAGGAGGCCTGCTGGAGCGGCGAGCTGGGCCTAGGCGCAGCGCTGGCCGGCCTGGCTCTGGCGTACGGCAGGCGAGGCAGTTCCCCGTCAGGATACTCCCGAGCGGGAACCACAGGCGGCGCGACGAGGCTCCGGCAGGCGGCGGCGAGAGGCGGCGGCGCTAGGGCGAAGATACCCATGGCGACCGGCCCCTTGGTGGCGAGAGACAAGGAGCAGGGGGGCTCGTGATGACGGAGGCACACCGAGGAGGAGCGGGGGCGGCCGGCTCGGGTCCTTTGGCGAACTTCCGACAAGCGGCGCGACGTCCGGCGACCTCCGACTAGGGCTCTCGGGGCAGGAAGAGAAAGAGCTCGGCGCAGGGAGGAGAACGAGGGCGCGAAGGTCGGATGGGCCTGCCCAGGCCCGATCTGGGCTCGGCGGGCCCGCGGCGGCTGGTGGGTGGTGGGAGGAGAGAGAGGCCGGATTAGGGTTTAGGGGCACGGTTTTTGAGGAGAGAGGGAGGGGATGTCTAAAAAATATGGTGGAGGGGGTATTTATAGAGAAAAGAGGGGCTCGGTTAGCCGGAATCGCGTTCCGGATCCAACCGTGCGGTCGGATTTGGACGATTCCGCACGCGGGAATGGGTACGTGGCCATGTAGGGTGGTTTACCGGAGACGAGAGGGAGAACGGGTGGCGCGGCAACGAATTTTAAAACACCGACAGACGTCCGACGGTAGACCGAATACGGTGCCGCTACGGTCGACCGTTCGGGTACCAGACGATCTCCGATCGCGATGAAATTCGACAGGCGGTCTAGCGATAACTAAATACGACCACATGCCAAGTTTCACCCTGATCAGAGAAAGTTTTATGCACACTTTAAAAACAGGGTTTTGACGATGCCGCGGGCGCGTGCGTGTGCGGTCGGGCTCAGAACGAACAACGACGAGAACCGGCAACTAACAACGGATGCAAGTTTTGAAAACGGGAGGCAACGGAGATGCCGATGCAATGCTGATGATGCGCATGATGCGATGATGATGCGACAAATAAAATAAATCACACGACGACAACGGAATAGAAGGGGAATCTCCTCGAACGTCGGCATCGGGCTGTCACACCATACGACTCATGTTCTACCTTTCGGTCTCCCATATTTTGAGGCCATGTCTGTACATGCTAGGCTCGTCGAGTCAACCTAAGTATTTTGCGTGTGTAAATCTGGCTTACACCCATTGTATGCGAACGTTAGAATCTATCACGCCCAATCATCACGTGGTGGTTCGAGACAACGATCCTTCACAATGGTGCACACTTAGGGGGAATGCTTATCTAGAAATTTTGATGAGGGATCATCTTATCTTTGCTACCGTCATTCTAAGCAATAAGATGAAAAACATGATAAACATCACATGCAATCATATAGTGACATGATATGACCAATATCATCTTGCTCCTTTGATCTCCATCTTCGGGGCACCATGATCGTCATTGTCACCGGCATGACACCATGATCTCCATCATTGTGTCATCACGAAGTCGTCTTGCCAACTATTACTTCTACTACTATAGCTAACAGTTAGCGATAAAGTAAAGTGATCACATTGCATTGCATCTCATACAATAAATTAAGACAACTCTTATGGCTCCTGCTGGTTGTCATACTCATCGACATGCAAGTCATGAATCCTATTACAAGAACATGATCAATCTCATACATCACATATGTAACATCACATCCTTTTGGCCACATCACATCACATAGCATACCGTGCAAAAACAAGTTATACGTCCTCTAATAGTTGTTGCAAGTTTTACGTGGCTGATTTGGATTTCTAGCAAGAACGCTTCTTAACTACATGACAGCCACAACGTTGATATGCCAATGCTATTTAACCTTCATAAGGACCCTTTTCATCGAATCCAATTCGACTAAAGTGGGAGAGACAGACACCCGCTAGCCACCTTATGCACCAAGTGCATGTCAGGCACTGGAACTAGTCTCACGTAAGCGTACGTGTAAAGTAGGTCCAGACCGCTTCATCCCACAATACCATCGAAAGAAGATAAGACTAGTAACATCAAGCAATTGACAAAATCATCGCCCACAACTTTTGTGTTCTACTCATGCATAGAATCTACGCATAGAACGTGGCTCGGATGCCACTGTTGGGGAACATAGTAATTTTTAAAAAATCCTACGCTTCACAAGGATCTATCTAGGAGAAACCAACAACGAGCAATGGGGTAGAGCGTCTTCATAACTTTGAAGATAGCTAAGCGGAAGCGTTGCTAGAACGCGGTTGATGGAGTCGTACTCACAACGATTCAGATCGTGGTGGATTCCGATCTAAGCGCCGAACAACGACGCCTCCGCGTTCAACACACGTGCAACCCAGTGACGTCTCCTACGCCTTGATCCAGCAAGGAGAGAGGAGAGGTTGAGGGAGAGCTCCGACAGCACGACAATGTGGTGACGGTGGAGCTGCGTGGTACTCCTGCAGGGCTTCGCCAAGCGCTACAAAGGACGAGGAGGAGGAGAGGTAGGGCTGCGCCGAGGAGTGGTGAAACTTGTCTCTCCAATAGCTCCAAACCCTTGGGTTTATATAGGAGGAGAGGCGAGAGGGTGCGCACCCCTAGGGTTTCCCCTAGGTGGTGCGACAACCCTAGATGGGGAGGGCTGGCGGCCAAGTGGAGGAGGGGCGGCGCCCTAGGGTGGGCTTGGCGCCCAAGGCAGCCCTCACGCCTAGGGTTTGCCCCCCTTGGCCCTCTCTTGCGCCTTGGGCTGAGGTGGGAGGTGCACCAGCCCATCTAGGGGCTGGTTCCCTTCCACTCTTGGCCCATGTAGCCTTTCGGGGCTGGTGGCCTTTCATGGTGGACCCCTGGAACCCTTCCGGTGGTCCCGGTACAATACCGTCGATCTCCGAAACTCTTCCGGCGATCAAAACTCCACTTCCTATATATGAATCTTTACCTCCGGACTATTTCGGAACTCCTCGTGACATCCGAGATCTCATCCGGGACTCCGAACAACATTCGACAACCACATATACTATTCCCATAATAACCTTAGCGTCATCGAACCTTAAGTGTGTAGACCCTACGGGTTCGGGAACCATGCACACATGACCGAGACACCTCTCCGGTCAATAACCAACAGCGGGGTCTGGATATCCATGTTGGTCCCCGCATGTTCCACGATGATCTCATCGGATGAACCACGATGTCGGGGATTCAATCAATCCCGTATGCAATTCCCTTTGTCTACCGGTATGATACTTGCCCGAGATTTGATCGTGGGTATCCCTATACCTTGTTCAATCTCGTTACCGGCAAGTCTCTTTACTCATTCCATAACACATCATCCCGTGGCTAACTCCTTAGTCACATTGAGCTCAGTATGATGACATATTACCGAGTGGGCCCAGATATACCTCTCCGTCACACGGAGTGACAAATCCCAGTGTCGATTCGTACCAACCCAACAGACACTTTCGGAGATACCTGTAGTGCACCTTTATAATCACTCATTTACGTTGTGACGTTTGATACACCCAAAGCACTCGTACGGTATCCAGGAGTTGCACAATCTCATGGTCTAAGGAAAAGATACTTGACATTATAAAAGCTTTAGCAGACGAACAATACGATCTAGTGCTATGCTTAGGATTGGGTCTTGTGTTGAGGAACGTTGCATGGGAAACAAAAAATTTCCTACGCACACGAAGACCTATCATGGTGATGTTCATCTACGAAAGGGAGATTAAATCTACATACCCTTGTAGATCGCTCAGCGGGAAAGCGTTAAGAAACGCGGTTGATGTAGTGGTACAACTTTGTGATTCAAATCACCGTCGTCCCATGATCCATCCCTCGAACCGTCCCACGATCCGTCCCACGAACCGTCTCACGATCCGTCCCGATCTAGCGCCGAACGGACGACACCTCCGCGTTCATCACACGTACATCTCGATGATGATCTCGGCCTTCTTGATCTAGCTAACACGACAGAGAAGTAGATGATTTCTCTAGTAGCATGACGGTGCGCCGGTGTTGGTGATGAACTATTCCTGCACGGCTCCGCCCGAGCTCCGCAGAAATCTAATCTAGAGGAAGAACTACGAGGTGTAGGTTTGAGTTGCACGTGGGAAAGTTGTGTCTCAAAAAGCCCTAAACCTCTAGTATATATAGGAGGAGGGGAGGGGCTAGCCTTGGGGCTCAAAGCCCTCAAGGGTGCGCCGGCCAAGGGGGAGGAGTTGGACTCCAATCTCAATTCAGTTTGGTGGGGAAGGAGTCCACTCCTTCCTTCCCACCTCCCACTTTTTTTCCTTTGGTATTTTTGCTTGTGGCGCCATAGCTTTATTGGGCTGACTCCACCAGCCCACTAAGGACTTGTTGCGCCACCCTAAGGCTATGGGCTCACTCTCGGGTGGGTGGCCCCCTCCCGGTAAACACTCAGAACCCATTCGTCACTCCCGGTACACTGCGGGAAATGCTCGAAACTTTCCGGTGACCTAATGAAACCATCCTATATATCAATCTTCGTTTTCGGACCATTCCGGAAAACCTCGTGACATCCATGATCTCATCCGGGACTCTGAACTACCTTCAGTCACCAACAAATATAACTCAACTATACTAAAACATCATCGAACCTTAAGTGTGCAGACCTTGCGGGTTCGAGAACTATGTAGACATGACCTGAGACACTTCTTGGTCAATATCAAATAGAGGGACCTGCATGCCCATATTGGATCCTACATATTCTACGAAGATCTTATCGGTTGAACCTCTATGCCAAGGATTCATATAATCCCGCATGTCATTCCCTTTGTCCTTCAGCATGTTACTTGCCCGAGACTCGATCGTCGGTATCCGCATACCTATTTCAATCTCTTTATCGGCAAGTCTGTTTACTCGGTCCGTAATACAAGATTCCGTGACTCACACTTAGTCACATTGCTTGCAAGGCTTGTTTGTGATGTTGTATTACCGAGTGGGCCCCGAGATACCTCTCCGTCACACGGAGTGAGAAATCCCAGTCTTGATCCATACTAACTCAACGGACACCTTCGGAGATACCTGTAGAGCACCTTTATAGTCACCCAGTTACATTGCGACATTTGATACACACAAGGTATTCCTCCGGTGATAGTGAGTTATATGATCTCATGGTCATAGGAATAAATACTTGACACACAGAAAACAATAGCAACAAAATAACATGATCATATGCTACATTTATAATTTAGGTCTTGTCCATCACATGATTCTCCTAATGATGTGATCCCGTTATCAAGTGACAACACTTGCCTATGGCCAGGAAACCTTGACCATCTTTGATCAACGAACTAGTCAACTAGAGGCTCACTAGGGACAGTGTGTTGTCTATGTATCCACACATGTATTTGAGTTTCCAATCAATACCGTTCTAGCATGGATAATAAACGATTATTATGAACAAGGAAATCTAATAATAACTAATTTATTATTGCCTTTAGGGCATATTTCCAACAGTGTCCCACTTGCACTAGAGTCAATAATCTAGTTCACATCACCATGTGATTTTAACGAACCCAACACCCATACAGTTCTGGGGTTTGATCACGTCTTGCTCGTGAGAGAGGTTTTAGTCAACAGTTCTGAATCTTTCAGATCCGTGTGTGCTTTACAAATCTTTATGTCATCTTATAGATGCTGCTACTATGTGCTATTCGGAAATACCTCAAATATCTACTCTACTATACGAATCCGTTTTACTACTCAGAGTTATTCGGATTACTGTCAAAGCTTGCATAGACTTAACCCTTTACGACGAATTCTTTAGTCACCTCCATAATCGAAAAAAAAATCCTTAGTTCACTAGTTACTAAGGATAACTTTGACCGCTGTTTTAGTGATCCAATCCTGGATCACTCCTTGTATCGCATGACAGACTCATGGCAAGGCACACATCATGTGCGGCACACAACATGTCATACTTTAGAGTCTACGGCTAAGGCATAGGGGACAACCTTCGTCCTTTCTCTTTCTTCTGCCGTGGTCGGGATTTTGAGTCTTACTCAAATTCACACCTTACAACACAGCCAAGAACTCCTTCTTTGCTGATCTATTTTGAACTCCTTCAAAAACTTGTCAAGGCATGCATTTCATATGAAAGTTCTGTTTAGCATTTTGATCTATCTCCATAGATCTTGATGCTCAATGTTCATGCAGCTCTATCCAGGTCTTCCTTTGAAAACCCCCTTTCAAACAACCTTTATGCTTTACAGAAATTCTACATTACTTCCGATCAACAATATGTCAACCACATATACTTATCAGAAATTCTATAGTGCTCCCACTCACTTCTTTGGAAATACAAGTTTCTCATAAACCTTGTACAAACACAAAAGCTTTGATAATCTCATCAAAGCATATATTCCAACTCCGAGATGCTTGCACCAGTCCATAGAAGGATCGCTGGAGCTTGCATACTTGTTAGCATCGTTAGGATCGACAAAACTTTCTGGTTGTATCATATACAACCTTTCCTCAAGGAAACCGTCGAGGAAACAATGTTTTGACATCCTATGTGCAATATTTCATAAATAATGCAGCAAGTGCTAACATAATTTCAACAGACTTTTAGCATCTCTACGAGTGAGAAAATCTCATCATAGTCAACTCTTTGAACTTGAGGGAAACATCTTTGCGATAAATCGAGCTTTTCTTAATGGTGACTTTTCACCATCATCGCGTGTCTTCCGTTTAAAGATCCATCTTTACTTAATAGTCCTATGACCATCAAGCAATTCTTCCGAAGCCTACACTTTGTTTTCATACATGGATCCTCTCTCGGATTTCATGGCCTCCAACCATTTGTCGGAATCCAGGCCCAATATCGCTTCTCCATAACTCGTAGGTTCATTGTTGCTCAACAACATGACCTCAAAAACAGGGTTACCGTATGATGACCCACAAGTATAGGCGATCTACCGTAGTCCTTTTGATAAGTAAGAGTGTCGAACCCAACGAGGAGCAGAAGGATCTGACAAGTGGTTTTCAGCAAGGTATTCTCTGCAAGCACATAAATTATCGGTAACAGATAGTTGTGTGATAAGATGATTCGTATCAAGTAGCAAGTAACAAGTAGCAATAGTAACAAAGGTGCAACAAAGTGGCCCAATCCCTTTTGTAGCAAGGGATAAGACTGGACAAACTCTTATAGGAGGTAAAGCGCTCCCGAGGACACATGGGAATTCCTGTCAAGCTAGTTTTCATCATGTTCATATGATTCACGTTTGCTACTTTGATAGTTTGATATGTGGGTGGACCGGTGCTTGGGTGCTTCCCTTACTTGGACAAACCTCCCACTTATGATTAAATCCGCTTCATGTAAACCTTGCAAAATAAGAGAGAAAAGGCATAAGTATTGTACTGTGAAGTGTAATAACAGCCCATAAAGCGATAAATATCAACATAAACGCATGATGCAAAATGGACGTATCAACTCCCCCAAGCTTAGACTTCGCTTGTCCTCAAGCAGAAACCGAGATCAATAAATATGCCCACATGTTTAGAGAGAGAGGTGTCGACAAAACAAGATATGGACATGCAGGCATCATGATCATAATTAGAACAACAATATCATCATATCATCTCTTATGCTAAAGTGATAATTCCTTCACAAAGTAAAGCATGGATCAAGAACTTTATTGAGAATTAACAACCAATAGCCTTTAGTCATTGAAGCAATTGCAATTTATCATAACATAGGAAAGAGTCAAATAAGAGCTTGTAAAGCAAATCCACATACTCAATCATACTTTTGTCTTCTACAATTGCTACAACTCACGTGGTACTCATGAGATAAAAGTTTCAGTTGGACAGGGAGAAAGATAGGGGCTTATAGTTTTGCCTCCCAACTGCTTACCTCAATGGTAAAGTCAACAATAATAATTCATGAATACTTACTTCCAAGTTGACATATGAATATAGATCTTTCCCTAGCATATGACGTTAGCCAAGATAAAGGCGTAATAAGGAATTGGTGTAGATCACCATGACTCTTTCAAGGGAAAAAAGTAAAGGTACAAGATAGGCCCTTCGCAGAGGGAAGCAGAGGTTGTCATGCACTTTTGAGGTTTGGATGTGTGTCCTCTTAGTGTGAAGGAACGTAACTCTTATATTGCCTCCTGTGATAAAGAATTTTATTATGTAGTCTGTCGCTTTTATGTCTTCCTCATCACAGGTTCGTACAAAGATTATTTTCCACACACTAATAGATCATACATATTTAGGGAGCAATTTTTATTGCTTGCACCGATGACAACTTACATGAGGGATCTTATTCAATCCATAGGTAGGTATGGTGGACTCTCATGGCAAAACTGGGTTGAAGGTTTATGGATGCACAAGTAGTATCTCTACTTAGTGCAGAAGTTTTGGCTGATATGAGGTGGAAGCAATCGTCACATTCTAAGGGATCTCTAGTCATAAAACATTGTTCAGAACCAAGCAAACATAATTCATTATGTTGTCTTGCTTGTCCAACATCTACTTCTAAGCATGTAATAGTTCAATGAGTTTTCACAATCATAGACGGTGTCAAAGATGATATATTTATATGTGAACCTCTCTTTCTTTATTACTTCCTATTAATTGCAACAATGACCAAGGTCTACGTTTGTCCACCCACAACAAGTTTCAATCAACATTCTTTTTATATGTGAAGTCATCACTTCCTATAAGATCATTACATGATCTTTCATGCTTTTGTTCTTTTATCATTCTTTTATTTTGATCATGGCATGAAGCAAGGCCCTTAACTAAAACACTCTTTATTATATGGCTCACGAACTCGAATACATCGGGGGTGACACAAAGCAAAACTCAAGCCTAAAACACTAAGAACTTTATTCTACTAGAGAAGGATAAGACCAAGAAGAATCGAACTAAGAAAAGGTAAAGGCAAAAGATGTGATGGTGATACGATACCGGGGCAACTCCCCCAAGCTTGGCACAAGCCAAGGGGATTGCCCATACCCGTGCTTAGTTGTCTTCCTTTGGAGGTGATGGTGGTGGAGTTGTTGCAACCTGGGTTTGATCCTTCGTCTTCCAAGGCATAGGTGCTCCATCATGGAAAGATGATCGAGTCTCTGGAATCCTCAAATCTGCAGCCAACCGTATTGATTTAAATCTATACTCATACTCACAGTTTTGGTTCTGCAGGTCATAGGTCTGAGCTTGGAGGTGATCAATTCTGTCATAGAGCCTCGGGAGGTGTTTCCCGATATCATTGGCATTGATCTTGTGCTTGTTGGTGAACTCCGTGATCATCATGTGGTTGGTGTTGAGTCCGCGTTCCACCATCCCTTGGCACTTGAAGACTTGCTGCTCCATTGCTTCCAGCCTCGCCTCAACGCTTCTGGTCTTCTTGGGCCCCTCAACATCATGAATGTGCAACACCCCCTCACGCTTTTCGATAGATTGAGGGAGTTGCATCACTCCTGCGAGGTAGGGATTGATGACCTTCTCGAAGAACTTTTCCTTCGGAGCTTTTGGGGACGCCATAGCGATCTAGATCTGTCTGCACAACAGCTCGAAATGAAAACAAAGGAAATTTGCGTGATACGAGGGTCTGACCTTTCGAGAGAATATATAATGTTTTTTTTCCGACCATAAGGAGTACTCCGCAAAAAAACGGAGTCCGGGAGGCACATGAGGTGGTCACAAGCCCCCCAGGCGCGACGAGGGGGTGGCCCGCGCCTGGCAGGCTTGTCGCCTCCTCGTGCGCTTTCTGGACTACTTTAAATTTTTCTATTTTTCTAAAAAATCCAAAACGGAGAAAAATTCCTACTGGAAAAGTTTTGGAGTCGGTTTACTTATCAAATGACATACCTATTCATTTTTAGAGTCTGAAACAGGCTGATAAATATCCTTTATGTACTCCTCTGGAGTTATGGTATTGATAATATTGCTTTCAACATTTATGGGAGTACCTGAGATATAATGCTTGATTCTTTGCCCATTTACAACTCTCGGAAAATTACCTTCCGTGTTGTTGATCTTGATGGCATTGGAACGATATACTTCCTCAACAATGTAAGGACCTTCCCATTTAGAGAGAAGCTTGCCTGCAAAAAATCTTAAACGAGAATTATATAGCAAGACATAATGACCTACATTTAACTCATGTTTTTGTATCTTTTTATCATGCCATCTCTTAACCTTTTCTTTGAACAACTTGGCATTTTCATATGCCTGAGCTCTCCATTCATCAGGTGAGCTAATATCAAATAACCTCTTCTCACCAACAAGTTTGAAATCAAAGTTGAGCTCTTTGATTGCCCAATAAGCCTTATGCTCTAGCTCAAGAGGTAAATGACATGCTTTACCGTAAACCATTTTGTACGAAGACATGCCCATGGGATTCTTATAAGCAGTTCTATAAGCCCACAATGCATCATCAAGCTTCTTAGACCAATTCTTTCTAGACCTATTGACAGTCTTTTGCAGAATTAGTTTAATCTCTCTATTACTTAGCTCTACTTGACCGCTGGACTGAGGATGATAGGGAGATGCAATTCTATGGTTGACATCATACTTAGCAAGCGTTTTACGGAAAGCACCATGAATAAAATGTGAACCACCATCAGTCACTAGATATCTAGGGACTCCAAATCTAGGCAAAATAACTTCTTTAAGCATCGTGATAGAGGTGTTGTGATCAGCACTACTAGTTGGGATAGCTTCTACCCACTTAGTAACGTAAACAACAACAACTAGGATATGAGTATACCCGTTGGATTTTGGAAAAGGTCCCATATAATCAAAGCCCCAAACATCAAATGGTTCAATGACAAGTGAATAATTCATAGGCATTTCCTAACATTTACTGATATTACCTATTCTATGACATTCTTCACAAGACAAGACAAACTTACGGGCATCCTTGAAGAGAGTGGGCCAATAGAAACCTGATTGCAATACCTTGTGTGCAGTTCTATCTCCCGCATGGTGTCCTCCATACGCCTCGGAGTGACACTTCTATAGGATCTGTCCCTGTTCGTGTTCAGGTACACAACGTCTAATAACACCATCTACTCCTTCCTTATAAAGGTGAGGATCATCCCAAAAGTAATGTCTCAAATCAAAGAAGAATTTCTTCTTTTGCTGGTATGTGAAACTAGGTGGTATATATTTGGCAACGATATAATTTTCATAATCAACATACCACGGTGTACTACGTGAAGCATTGATGACATTCAATTGCTCATCAGGAAAGGTATCATCCATAGGTTGTGGGTCATCAAGAACATTTTCCAACCTAGACAAGTTATCTGCTACGGGATTCTCAGCACCCTTTCTATCAACAACATGCAAATCAAATTCTTGTAGCAAGAGAACCCATCTGATAAGTCTAGGTTTAGCGTCTTTCTTTTCCATGAGCTACTTAATAGCAGCGTGATCAGTGTGAATAGTGACTTTGGAATCAACTATGTAAGATCTGAACTTTTCACATGCAAACACGACTACTAAAAATTCCTTTTCAGTAGTAGCATAGTTTCTTTGGGTAGTGTCTCGAGTTTTACTAGCATAATGAATAACATTCAACTTCTTATCAACTCTTTGTCCTAGAACAACGCCAACAACATAATCACTAGCATCACACATGATTTCAAAAGGTAAGTTCCAATCAGGTGGTTGAACAATAGGTGCAGTTATCAAGGCCTTTTTAAGTATTTCGAAGGCTTCCTCACAATCATCGTGAAAAACAAAAGGAATATCTTTTTGCAAGAGATCAGTAAGAGGCCTAGAAATCTTAGAAAAGTCCTTAATGAACCTTCTATAGAAACCAGCATGACCAAGGAAACTTCTTATACCTTTGATATCTGTGGGGCATGGCATTTTCTCGATCGCATCAACCTTAGCCTTATCGACTTCAATACCTCTTTCAGAAATTTTATGTCCTAGGATGATGCCTTCATTAACCATAAAGTGGCACTTTTCCCAATTCAAGACAAGGTTAGTATCTTTACATCTCTGCAAGACTCGATCAAGGTTGTTGAGGCAATCATCAAAAGAAGACCCGTAAACGGAGAAGTCATCCATGAAAACCGCAACAATCTTTTCACAGAAGTCAGAGAATATAACCATCATACATCTTAGAAAGGTAGCGGGTGCATTACATAAGCCAAAAGGCAAACGTCTATAAGCAAAGGTACCGAAAGGGCAGGTGAAAGTAGTTTTCTCCTGATCAGATTGTGCAACATGTATTTGGGAGAAACCAGAATAACCATCTAGAAAGCAGAAGTGTGTGTGTTTGGATAAAAGGCAAAGGGTAATGATCTTTCCTAGTGGCCTTATTCAATTTCCTAAAATCGATCACCATCCTATAGCCAGTAATAATCCTGTGTGGGATCAATTCATCCTTATCATTAGGGACAATGGTAATACCTCCCTTCTTAGGGACGCAATGCACCGGACTCACCCAATCAATATGAGCAACATGATAGATAATACCTGCTTCCAGGAGCTTTAGTATTTCTTTTCTTACTACCTCTTTCATCTTAGGATTTAATCTCCTTTGATGATCAACAACTGGTTTGAAATCAGGATCGGTTTTAATTTTGTGCTGGCATAGAGTGGGACTAATGCCCTTAAGATCATCAAGAGTATATCCAATAGCAGCACGGTGCTTCCTCAGAGTTTTTAGTAACTTCTTTTCTTCATGCTCTGAGAGGCTAGCACTACCAATAACAGGATATATCTCTTTTTCATCAAGATAAGCACACTTAATAGTATCAGGCAACTGTTTGAGCTCGAACACAGGATCACCCTTAGGTGGGGGTGGATCTCCAAGCAGTTCAACAGGCAAATTATTCTTACGGATAGGATATTGTTCAAAGATAAATGTATCTATCTCATCGCTTTCATCCATATGCATATCATTTTCATGCTCAAGCAAGTATTTCTCTGAAGTATCAGTAGTAGGCACGGCAATAGAAGCTAGGGCAATAATTTCATCCTTACTAGGCAACTCTTTTTCATGAGGTTGTCTACCATACTTGGAGAAATTGAACTCATGTGACACACCTTCAAAGCCAACAGTGACATTTTGCTTATCACAGTCAATATGAGCATTGACAGTATTGAGAAGGGTCTGCCAAATATGATGGGACAAAAGCTATCTTGTGTGGTAGCAAGAACGAGAAAATCAGCAGGATACTTCATTTTACCACACAAGACTTCAACATCTCTAACAATTCCCAAAGGGCAGATAGTATCTCTATTGGCAAGCTGAACAGTGACATCAATAAGTTCCATCTCAACAGGTGCAATCTCGTCTTTAATTTCATCATATAAGGATTGAGGTATTGCACTAACACTAGCACCCACGTCACATAAACCATGATAACAATGATCTCCTATCTTAACAGAAACAATAGGCGTGCCAACAACATGCCTATGTTTGTCTCTAGCATGTGGTTTAGCAATCCTAGCAGCATCTTCACAGAAGTGAATATCATGGCCATCAACATTGTCGGACATGAGATCTTCGATAATAGCAATGCTAGGTTCAACTCTAATTTGCTCAGGGGGTGTAGGTGTTTTAATGTATCCCCTACGTATCACAGTTGAAACTTTAGAATGATCCTTTATCCTAACAGGGAAAGGTGGTTTCTCAATGTAAGCATTGGGAACAACAGGATCATTATAAGCGATTACTCTCTCTTCAACTAGATTGGGTTTAACTACATTGACTTCTAAGGGAGGATGGCATTTAAACCACTTCTCTTTAGGTAGATCAATATGAGCAGCAAATGATTCACACAATGAAGCTACTATCTGAGAGTCAAGTCCATATTTAGCGCTAAAATCACAAAAAGTATTTGTTTTGACAAAGGATTTAACGCAATCAAACTTGAAATTCATACCTGACTCCTTACCTTCATCAAACTCCCAATCTTTAGAGTTGTGTTTAATTCTTTTCAATAAATTCCATCTGAAGTCAATATCTCTCTTCATAAAAGAACCGGTACAAGAAGTGTCAAGCATGGTGCGATCATCATGAGAAAGTCGAGCATAGAAGTTCTGAATGATAATTTCTCTCGAGAGCTCATGGTTGGGGCACGAATATAACATTGATTTAAGCCTCCCCCAAGCTTGAGCGATGCTTTCTGTGTCACGAGGCCAAAAATTATAAATATAATTGGGATCACGAGGTACTAGATGCATAGGATAAAACTTTTGATGAAATTCCAATTTCAAACGGTTGTAGTTCCATGATCCAGTATCATCACATAGCCTATACCATGTCAATGCTTTATCCCTCAAAGATAAGGGAAAGAACTTCTTCTTGACCTCATCCTCGGGCAAACCTGCAAGCTTAAATAAACCACAAACTTCATCTACATAGATTAGATGCAAGTCGGGATGTGATGTTCCATCTCCTGTAAAAGGATTAGCCAGCAGTTTCTCAACCATACCCGAAGGAAATTCATAGCAAATATTTTCCGTACGTGCAGAAGGTTGAGGAGCAACTCCTTGTGCTTACGTTTGAGGTGAAGATACCCCGAAGAAGCTCCTCAAACGATTATTTTCCATAGTGACAAGTGACAATAAATTTCAGCACACTATATAAATGTTTCCTTACCAAATTCCACTTACCAAAGGCGCTTCACTCCCCGACAACGGCGCCAGATTAGAGTCTGGATGACCCACAAGTATAGGGGATCTATCCTAGTCCTTTCGATAAGTAAGAGTGTCGAACCCAACGAGGAGCAGAAGGATCTGACAAGTGGTTTTCATCAAGGTATTCTCTGCAAGCACTGAAATTATCGGTAACAAATAGTTGTGTGATAATATGATTCGTAGCAAGTAGCAAGTAACAAGTAGCAATAGTAACAAAGGTGCAGCAAAGTGGCCCAATCCCTTTTGTAGCAAGGGACAAGCCTGGACAAACTCTTATAGGAGGTAAAGCGCTCCCGAGGACACATGGGAATTCCTGTCAAGCTAGTTTTCATCATGTTCATATGATTCGCATTCGCTTCTTTGATAGTTTGATATGTGGGTAGACCGGTGCTTGGGTGATTCCCTTACTTGGACAAACCTCCCACTTATGATTAACCCCTCTCGCAAGCATCCGCAACTACGAAAGAAGAATTAAGACAAAGTCTAACCATAGCATTAAACTAGGTGATCCAAATCAGCCTCTTACGAAGCAACACATAAACTAGGGTTTAAGCTTCTGTCACTTTTGCAACCCATCATATACTTACTACTTCCCAATGCCTTCCTCTAGGCCCAAATAATGGTGAAGTGTTATGTAGTCGACGTTCACATAACACCACTAGAGGAAAAACAACATACAACGCATCAAAATATCGAACGAATACCAAATTCACATGACTACTTATAGCATAACTTATCCCATGTCCTCAGGAACAAAAGTAACTACTCACAAAGCATAATAATATTCATGACCAGACAGGTATTGAATAGCATCAAGGATCTGAACATATAATCTACCACCGAATAATCCAACTAGCATCAACTACAAAGAGTAATTAACACTACTAGCAACCTTACAAGTACCAATCGGAGTCGCGAGATGGAGATTGGTTACAAGAGATGAACAAGGGTTTGGAGATGAGATGGTGCTGATGAAGATGATGATGGTGATGAGTCCCCTCCGATGAGAGGAGTGTTGGTGATGACGATGGTGACGATTTCCCCTCCGGGAGGGAAGTTTCCCCGGCAGGACGGACCAGCCGGAGCTCTAGATTGGTTCTGCTCAAGTTCCGCCTCGTGGCGGCGGAGAATCCTCCCGAAATCCTCCTCTTGATTTTTTATAGAACAAAACCCTCCTTATAGCAAAAGAGGGGGGGGGGCAGAGGGCCAACTGGGAGCCCACAAGCCCCCTAGGCGCGGTCAGGGGGTAGGCCGCGCCTAGCAGGCTTGTGGCCTCCTGGTGGCTCCCCTCTGGTACTTCTTCTGCCCGATATTTTTTATAAATTCCAAAATAAATCCTCATTGATTTTCACGGCTTTTGGAGTTGTGTAGAATAGGTATCTCAAACTTGCTCCTTTTTCAGGCCAGAATTCCAGCTGCCGGTATTCTCCCTCTTCATGTAAACCTTGCAAAATAAGAGAGAAAAGGCATAAGTATTGTACCGTGAAGTGTAATAACAGCCCATAAAGCGATAAATATCAACATAAAAGCATGATGCAAAATGGACGTATCACCGTACCACTCTGTAGTAGTATGCAACCTTGTCGACCTACGAGGTTTGCAGTGACTTGATCCGAAGCTCAATGATCACCATCATCAGTTTCCACTTCAATTGGTGTAGGCTCCACAGGAACATCTTCCTGCACCCTGCTACACACTGGTTGAAGTGACGGTTCACTAACCTCATCAAGTTCCACCACCCTCCCACTCAACTCTTTCGAGAGAAACCTTTCCTCGAGAAAGGACCCGTTTCTAGAAACAAACACTTTGCTTCCGGATCTGAGATAGCAGATGTATCCAACTATTTTGGATATCCTATGAAGATGCATTTATCCGTTTTGGGTTCGAGCTTATCATACTGATACTTTTTCACATAAGCGTCGCAGTCCCAAACTTTTAAGAAACGGCAGCTTAGGTTTCTCCAAACCATAGTCCATACTATGTCATTTCAACGGAAATACGCAGTGCCCTATTTAAAGTGAATGCAGTTGTCTCTAATGCATAACCCATAAACGATAGTGGCAATTCGATAAGAGACATCATAGTATGCACCATATCAAATAGGGTGCGGCTATGACGTTTAGACACACCATCACACTATGGTGTTTCTAGGTGGCATGAATTGTGAAACAATTTCCACATTGTCTTAAATGTGTACCAAAAACTCGCAACTCAGATATTCATTTCTATGATCATATCATAGACAGTTTATCCTCTTGTCACGACGATCTTCACTCTAAAATAGCTTTGAACTTTTCAACATTTTAGACTTGTGATTCATCAAGTAAATACTCCTGTATCTACTCAAATCATCAGTGAAGTAAGAACATAACGATATCCACTGCGCGCCTCAGCGCTCATTGGACTGCACACATAAAAATGTATTGCTTTCAACAAGTTACTTTCTTGTTCCATGTGCTATGATTTTGCATGTCTCAAGTGATTCAAAATCAAGTGAATCCAAACGATCCATCCGCATGGAGTTTCTTCATGCGTTTATACCAACAGGTATGGTTTGCATGTCTCAAACGTTTTAAAAATGAGTGAGTACCAAGATCCATGAGCATGGAGCTTCTTCATGCATTTTACACCAACATGACTCAAGTGGAAGTGCCACAAGTAAGTGGTACTATCATTATTACTTTGTATCTTTTGGCACTAGTATTATGAACATGAGTAACACTACAATCGAGATTCAATAAACCATTGAGGGTAATCATTCAAGCAAATAGAATAACTATTATTCTCTTTAAATGAATAATCGTATTGCAATAAACACGATCCAATCATGTTCATGCTCAACGCAAACACCAAATAACAATTATTTAGGTTTAACGCCAATCCCGATGGTAGAGGGAGCGTGCGATGTTTTGATCACATCAACCTTGGAAACACTTCCAACACGTATCATCACCTCGCCTTTAGCTAGTCTCGTTTATTCCGTAGCCTTCATTTCGAGTTACTAATCACTTAGCAACCGAACCGGTATCCAATACCCTCGTGTTACTAGGGGTACTAGTAAAGTACACATCAATATCATGTATATCAAATATACTTCTGTCGACTTTGCCAGCCTTCTTATCTACCAAGTATCTAGGGTAGCTCCGCCTCAGTGACCGTGCCCCTCATAACATAAGCACTTAGTCTCGGGTTTGGGTTCAATCTTGGGTTTCTTCATTAGAGCAGCAACTGGTTTGCCGTTTCATGAAGTATCCCTTCTAGCCGTTGCCCTTTTTAGAACTAGTGGTTTTACTAACCATCAACAATTGATGCTTCTTCTTGATTTCTACTTTCGCAGTGTCAAACATTGCGAATCGCTCAAGGATCATCATATCTATCCTTGAGATGTTATAGTTCATCACGAAGCTCTAGCAGCTTGGTGGCAGTGACTTTGGAGAACCATCACTATATCATCTGGAAGATTAACTCCCACTTGATTCAAGCGATTGTTGTACTCAAACAATCTGAGCACACGCTCAACGATTGAGCTTTTCTCCTTTACTTTGTAGACAAATAATCTTGTCGGAGGTCTCATACCTCTCAACAAGGGCACGAGCATGAAATCTCAATTTCATCTCTTAGAACATCTCTCATGTTCCGTGATGTTTCAAAACGTCTTCGGCACCTTCCTTCTAAGCCATTAAGTATTACGCACTGAACTATTGCGTAGCCATCAGAAACGTGTATGTCAGATGTTCACAACATCCACAGACGATGCTCGAGGTGCAGCACACTGAGTGGTACATTAAGGACATAAGCCTTCTACGCAACAATGAGGACAATCCTCAGTTTTACGGACTCAGTCCGCAAAGTTGCTACTATTATCTTTCAACTAAATTTTCTCTAGGAACATATAAAAAATAGTAGAGCTATAGCGCAAGCTACATCATAATTCGCAAAGACCTTTTGACTATGTTCATGATAATTAGTTCAATTAATCATATTACTTAAGAACTCTCACTCAAAAAGTACATCCCTCTAGTCATTTGAGTGGTGCATGATCCAAATCCACTAACTCAAGTCCGATCGTCACGTGAGTTGAGTATAGCTTCAGTGGTAAACATATCTATGCTAATCATATCAACTATACGATTCATGCTCGACCTTTCAGTCTCTTGTGTTCCGAGGCCATGTATGCACATGCTAGGCTCGTCAAGTTTAACCTGAGTGTTCCGCGTGTGCAACTGTTTTGCACCCGTTGTATGTGAACGTTGATTTTATCACACCCGATCATCACGTGGTGTCTCGAAACAACGAACTGTCGCAATGGTGCATAGTCGGGGAGAACACAATTTTATCTTGAAATTTTAGTGAGGGATCACCTTATAATGCTACCGTCGTTCTAAGCAAGATAAGGTGCATAAAAGGATTAAAATCACATGCAATTAAGTGACATGATATGGCCATGATCTTGTGCTTCTTGATCTCCATCACCAAAGGTCCGGCATGATCTTCATCGTCACCGGTGCCACACCATGATCTCCATCATCATGATGTCCATCATCGTGCCGCCATTGAGGTTGTCGTGCTATCTATGCTATTACTACTAAAGCTACAACCTAGCAATATAGTAAACACATCTGCAAACACAAACGTTAGTTTAAAGACAACCCTATGGCTCCTGCCGGTTGCGTAGCATTGACATGCAAGTCGATATTAACTATTACAACATGATCATCTCATACATCCAATATATTACATCATGTCTTTGGCCATATCACATCACAAGCATACCCTCCAAAAACAAGTTAGACGTCCTCTAATTTGTTGTTGCATGTTTTACGTGGCTCCTATGGGTATCTAGTATGATCGCATCTTACTTACGCAAACACCACAACGGTGATGTGCAAATTTCTATTTAACCTCTCTCCAAGGACCGCCTCAGTCAAATCCAATTCAACTAAAGTTGAAGAAACAGCCACCCGCCAGTCATCTTTATGCAACGAGTTGCATGTTAGTCGATGAAACCAGTCTCTCGTAAGCGTACGAGTAATGTCGGTCCGGGCCGCTTTAATCCAACAATACCGCCGAATCGAGAAAATACTAAGGAGGGCAGCAAATCGAACATCAACGCCCACAAAAACTTTTGTGTTCTACTTGAGAAAACATCTATGCATGAACCTAGCTCATGATGCCACTGTTGAGGAACGTTGCATGGAAAACAAAAAATTTCCTACGCACACGAAGATCTATCATGGTGATATTCATCTACAAGAGGGAGATCGGATCCACATACCCTTGTAGATCGCTAAGCTTACTTGGATAAGCTTCACTTGATGCTCCCCGGCAACGGCGCCAGAAATCCTTCTACTGCCTCTTGAGCTTGCATTCGTTTTTCCCTTGAAGAGGAAAGGGTGATGCAACACAGGAGCAGTAAGTATTTCCCCCAGTTTGAGAACCAAGGTATCAATCCAGTAAGAGAATCAAGCCAAGTGTCCATATTACCTGCGCAAACACAAACAAGCTTGCACCCAACATTATAAAGGGGTTGTCAATCCCTTTAAGATTGATTGCAAAGTGAGATCTGAAGGCGGAAAGTGCAACAAAGTAAAAGGGTAAGGCTGAAAATATGATGTGAAGTAGACCCCGGGGCCATAGTGTTCACTAGAGGCTTCTCTTAGCAAATATTACGGTGGGTGAACAAATTACTGTCGAGCAATTGATAGAACCGCGCAAAGTCATGACGATATCCAAGGCAATGATCATACATATAGGCATCACGTCCGAGACAAGTAGACCGATACTTTCTGCATCCACTACTATTACTCCACACATCAACCGCTATCCAGCATGCATCTAGTGTATTGAGTTCATGACGAACAGAGTAACGCCTTAAGCAAGATGACATGATGTAGAGGGATAAACTCAAACCAATGAAGTAAACCCCATCTTTTTACCCTTGACGGCAACAACATGATGTGTGCCTCGCTACCCCTTCGGTGACTGGGTGAGGTCACCGCACGGTATGAACCCAAAACCAAGCACTTCTCCCATTGCAAGAATCATAGATCAAGTTGGCCAAACAAAACCCACAACTCGAAGAGAATTACAAGGATATGAAATCATGCATATAAGAGATCAAAAGAAACTCAAATAAGATTAATAGATAATCTGATCATAAATCCACAATTCATCGGATCTCGACAAACAAACCGCAAAAGAAGATTACATCGGATAGATCTCCATGAAGATCATGGAGAACTTTGTATTGAAGATCCAAGGGAGAGAAGAAGCCATCTAGCTACTAGCTATGGACCCGAAGGTCTATGGTGAACTAGTCACGCATCATCGGAGAGGTCATGGTGTTGATGAAGAAGCCCTCCGTATCCGAATCCCCCCTCTGGCAGGGCACCAGAACGTGCCCCAGATGGGATCTTGCGGAGACAGAAGCTTGCGGCGGCGGAAAAGTATTTTCGTGGATCTCTTGCGCAGTTTTGGATTTTTCGGGAATTTATAGGCGGAAGAGGTAGGGCAGACGAGCCACAAGGGGCCCACAAGCCTGCTAGGCGCGGGCCCCCCTTGGCCGTGCCTAGGGGGCTTGTGGCCTCCCCTGGTGGCCTCTGCCTTGGTTCTCACGTCCCCTGCGTATTTTCTATTCCGAAAAAAATCTTTTCGGAAGTTTTATTCCGTTTGGACACCGTTTAAATTTCTCCTTTGAAAATGGTCAAAAACACGGAAAAAACAGGAACTGGCACTTGGCACTGAGTTAATAAGTTAGTCCCAAAAAAGATATAAAAGGCATACAAAATATCCAAAGTTTGACAAGATAATAGCATGGAACCATCAAAAATTATAGATACGTTGGAGACGTATTAGCGCCATAGCCTTCTTGGACAGACTCCACCAGCCCACTAAGGACTTAGTGCGCCACCCTAAGCCTATGGGCTCACTCTCGTGTGGGTGGGCCCCTTCCGGTAAACACCCTGAACCCATTCGTCACTCCCGGTACACTGCCGGAAATGCCCGAAACTTCCCGGTGACCAAATGAAACCATCCTATATATCAATCTTCGTTTCCGGACCATTCCGGAAACCCTCGTGACGTCCGTGATCTCATCCAGGACTCCTAACTACCTTCGGTCACCAACACATATAACTCAACTATACTAAAACATCATCGAACCTTAAGTGTGCAGACCCTGCGGGTTCGAGAACTATGTAGACATGACCTGAGATACTTCTCGGTCAATATCCAATAGTGGGACCTGGATGCCCATATTGGATCCTACATATTCTACGAAGATCTTATCGGTTGAACCTCTGTGCCAAGGATTCATATAATCCCGTATGTCATTCCCTTTGTCCTTCGACATGTTACTTGCCCGAGATTCGATCGTCGGTATCCGCATACCTATTTCAATCTCGTTACCGGCAAGTCTCTTTACTGGTTCCATAATACAAGATCCTGTGACTCACACATAGTCACATTGCTTGCAAGGCTTGTTTGTGACGTCGTATTACCGAGTGGGCCCCGAGATACCTCTCCGTCACACGGGGTGACAAATCCCGGTCTTCCTCCATACTAACTCAACGGACACCTTCGGAGATACATGTAGAGCACCTTTATAGTCACCCAGTTACGTTGCGACATTTGATACACACAAGGTATTCATCCGGTGACAGTGAGTTATATGATCGATGGTCATAGGAATAAATACTTGACATGCAGAAAATAATATCAACAAAATAACACGATCACATGCTACGTTTATAATTTGGTTCTTGTCCATCACATGATTCTCCTAATGATGTGATCCCGTTATCAAGTGACAACACTTGCCTATGGCCAGGAAACCTTGACCATGTTTTTTCGACGAACTAGTCAACTAGAGACTCACTAGGGACATTGTGTTGTCTATGTATCCACACATGTATTTGAGTTTCCAATCAATATAGTTCTAGCATGGATAATAAACGATTATTATGAACAAGGAAATATAATAATAACTAATTTATTATTGCCTCTAGGGCATATTTCCAACATCTTGTCCATCACATCATTCCCCAATGATGTGATCCCGTTATCAATGACATCCAATGTCCATGATCAGGAAACCATGATCATTTATTGATCAACGAGCTAGCCAACTAGAGGCTCACTAGGGACACATTGTGATCTATATATTCATACATGTATTACAGTTTTCGGTTAAGACAATTATAGCATGAATAATAGAAAATTGTCATGAAATAGGAAACATAATAATAACCACTTTATTATTGCCTCTAGGGCATATTTCCAACAAAAATATCTTCTCATCAAGAGGTTTAGTGAAGATAACGGCCAATTGTTTGTCGGTACGAACATGCTTGATATTAATATCTCCTTTGGCAACATGATCACTAATGAAATGATGACGAACTTGAATATGCTTAGTTTGTGAATGTTGCACAAGCTTGTGTGCAATTTTAATAGAACCCTCATTGTCACAAAATAAAGTAGAATGTTTCTCATGCACTCCATAATTTTTTATGAGTTTGAGTCATCCACAGTATTGTGACAACATGATCCGACGACAATGTATTCCGCCTCGGTGACACAAGTTATCTCCCAAGAAATTGACACGTACCCGAAGTGGATTTCTATCAACCTTCTCTGTGGCATAATCCGAGTCAGAATAGCCTACAAGATTAAAGGAACATCCTTTGGGATACCATATGCCAAAGTTTGGTGTATGTAACAAGTATCTCATTTCTTTTCATGGCCTTAAGATGACACTCTTTTGGTGTCGCTTGGTAACGAACCAATCATTGATTGTTGAACCTTTTGTCCTCCTTGGTGAGGTCAACATGTCCACTCGTAGCCATGGGAGTTTTCATACCTTTGCATTCTTGCATGTTGAAATTATATTGAACAAGTCCTTTGTATAGTTGGTTTGGGAGATAAAAGTACCATCTCTCGTTTGCTTGATTTGCAAACCAAGGAAGAATTTCAGCTCACACATAATGGACATCTCATATTTTTTGGACATCAACCTTATGAACTTCTCACTAAAATGAGGATTAGTAGATCCAGGTATGGTATCATCCACATATATTTGACATACAACTAATTCACCATTAACTCTTTTAGTGAATAAAGTTGCAGGAATTGTACCAATCTCAATACCCTTTTAAATAAGAAACTTATTCAAACATTTGTACCAAGCTATAGGAGCCTCTTTAAGGCCATAAAGAGCTTTGAGAAGTTTATTGACATGATTAGGTTTCTTAGGGTTGACAAACCTGGGAGGTTGATTAACAAACTTCCTCCTCAATTTCACTATTAAGAAAGCACTTTTAATGTCCATTTGGTAAAGTGTGATATCATGGTGATTGCATAAGCAAGAAGAATGCGAATGGACTCAAGTATAGCAACACTCGCATATGTCTCACCATAATCCATACCTTCCACTTGAGTGTATCCTTGAGCCACTAGGCAACCTTTGTTGCACACAACTTGTCCATCTTCATCTTTCTTGTTACAAAACACCCATTTGGTTCCAATGATGTTGTGCTCATCCTTGGGTTTCTCCACTAAGGTCCAAACTTGATTCTTCTTGAAGTTGTGTAGCTCTACATGCATTACATTCACCCAATCCGTGGTCTTCAAGTGCTTCTTCTACCTTCATAGGCTCAATATTAGAGATGAATGAGTAATACACATACAAGTTAGCTAAATGATATTTAGAGTGAGTGATTCCCCTGGATTCAATGTCGCCAAGAATTTGCTCTACGAGGTGGTTCTTGTCCACTCTTACTCTAACTCAAGATATCTTCTGCTTGGTAGATGGTGGACCTTCCTCATTATCGTTTTCTTCTTCTTCATTGTTGTTGTTGTGATTTTCTTTCCCTTGAGGCGGTGGGTTGAGGTGGATCTTCTTGTTGCACTTCCTCGTTCCCTTCATCTTGACGTGTGCTGCTTGTGGATGCCTCCATGTCGTTTTATTATTTGCCTAGACACGAAGTAGGGGCTTACAATTGAATGGATGGAGTACTTTCCTTCACCTCCACGGGATGAATCCTGCCTATGGATAAATCTTGGATTTCTTCCGAAGGTTCTTTACCTCTGACATAAATTGGCAATTTTTTGACTTACAAATCATTAGTCTCATCAAACTTCACATCTACCATCTTTTCAACTTTTTGGGTTAAGTCATTGTAGACACGGTAAGTGCGAGAGTTTGATATGTAACCGAGTAGAAAACCTTAATGAGATTTAGGAGCAAACTTTGAAACACGATGTTTATCGAGAATGTAACACTTTGAGACAAACACTCGAGAGTATCCAAATTGGTGTTTGTTACCAGTGAGTACCTGATACGTCCAAAATGCATCACTATTTTGTATCATAATTTATCTCTATTAATTGATATATTTCACATTATGATGATGTACTTATAGTGTTTTGACTTATTTTACACAGTTTACAACTTTACGGTGCCGAAACAGCAGACGCAGGATTCAGCGGAGAAAATAGCACGAAGAGTTGCAATATGAGAACATCTCCAACTGCGCTGAAAATTGGAGGGAAGGAGTTTCCGAATAGAACCCGAAGACATGCCGAAGAAGGGTCGGAGGGGGGCCACAGGTCACCAAGGCGACCTGCTGGCGCGGGTCACCCTAGGTCGCGCCAGAGGCCGCTTGGGTGGTGGGTCCCACCTCCGGCACTCTCCTTTGGCCTATATAATCCTCTTGACCTAAAAGTTACAGGGACAGAAGAGTTTTCGCAATTCCGCCATCGCTACGCGGCGGAAACCCATACAGAAGAAAAGACCTTTCCGACGGGCAGATTCTGCCGGGGAGAACTCCTCTCGGAAGGGGAGATCGTCCTCATCATCATCACGGGCATCATCGAGATCATAATCACCATCATCACCATCACCAACACCATCTCCATCTTCATCCCATCTACTTCACCATTGCAATTGGAGTTGTACCTTGCACTATTCATCCCCTCTGCTCTACCGGTGTTGATTACTCTTTTGTGGCGAATGCTATTGAGTTTTGTTGGAGAATTATTGTTATGACAAGATTGTTAATCATATTTTCATAACCTCTGATCATGATCTCTTTTATGTCTTGTGAGTAGTTCCGTTAGTTCTTGAGGACATGGGAAAGTCTAGATGCTAGTAGGTATATGATATTGAAGTACTATGTGTTGATTAATATTTAAGTTATGGTGTTATTCTTCTAGTGGTGTTATGTGAACGTCGACTACATAACACATCGCATTTTTAAGGACCTAGTGGAATGCATCATGTATAAAGAATTCTTATGGTGGGTTGCCGGAGTGACAGAAACCTGAACCCGAGTTCGCATACTTTTGCATGAGGGAGTATTGGATCCTAAAGCTTATTGCTATGGTTAGGCTTTGCCTTAATTTCTCTCTTGTATTTGTGGATACTTGCAAGAGGGATTAATCATAAGAGTGTACTTGTCTTAGCCTAGATGGTGAACTGGTAAAGATCCACCCACATAACACTTATCAATACAAAACATAGTACTAGACGAAATATGGCGAAAGCACTTGACTATCTCTCCCGTGTGTCCTCAGGAACGCCTTAGTCTTTATAAATTTAGTCCCTCAGCTTATCCTTCGTGTTCAAAAGTATTAGGGCCATTTAATGCACCTCGACACCATTTACTTTACTTGCATTTATTTCCTTGTTGCTATTACTAGAAAACCCATAAAAGTTACCTTTCAGTACTTCCAGTTATTCCTTGCTCAAGATCACTTGCCGGTACATTCTGCTCCTTGTTGGGTTCGACACTCTTACTTATTGAAAAGGCTACGATAGACCCCCTTCACTTGTGGGTCATCAAGACCATTTTGTGGCGCTATTTCGGGGGAGTGTAGCGCTATTGGTAAGTGAAATTGGTAAGGAAACCTTTACGCTGTACGTGCTGTTTTTGTTCTACTGTTTCCGCTTTTGTCCCTATGGACAACTCTGCTCTTGGTTTGTTGCTTGTGGGGAACCGCCCCAATGCTATTGTGGTGGAGAAGCCTCCCCCACCTACTGAAATTGTGCCCTTTAAAATACCAGCTGGTATTATTTATTGTGTCTTGGCTAATCGATATGCAGGAGATAGACATCCAGGTGAACACTTGATATATGTTTCACAACTATGCTCCTTATTTAAGCTTGCAGGTATATCAATGGATTTTGTTATGAGAAATCTATTCTCTCTATCATTAAAAGATAAGGCTTTGGATTGGTATAGGCTTCTTGATCACTCTCATTTACTAAATTGGCAAGATCTTATGCCTCTCTTTTATGCAAAGTTTTATCCTCTTCATGTAATACATCGAGACAGGAACTATATTTATAACTTTTGGTCTTGTGATGGAGAAAGCATCGCTCAAGCTTGAGGGAGATTAAAGTCCTTAATGCTCAAATGTGCCAATCATGAGCTCTCCAAAGAAATTATTCTTACAATTTTTTATGCAAGGCTTTATCGTCAAGATAAAGAGATGCTTGATTCCTCCTCTAGTGGGGCATTCTCCAACAAAAGCACTGAAGCTAAGTGGGATCTTATTGAAAGGATCCAGAAGAACACTGAAGACTGGGAGATTGATAAAGGTATTGAACCTGTTACAAATTATGAGCGTGATTACATTAAGAGCTGTGTGAAAATTGATTACTTCAATACCTTTTGTACTAAGATTGGTCTTGATTCCCATCTTCTAATTGATTTTTGCAAAGTCTCTGCCTCTCATATTGACTCTTTTAAGAGGAAGGGGGATCAAAACCATAAACCTTTTAAGGATTTACCTATTGATATTAGTGTTCTTGACCCTATCTTGCCTGCAGTTATATATGAAAAGCCCACTTTTCTCGCAAGGATGAGGGAGCATTCTTTTGCCACAGACATCCTGAATAGTGAGCATGAGGGCCTGATTAAAGTTGATCCTCAAGTTGCATTAGTCAAGGATCTTGTTACTAGTAACATAGAGGATTCCAATATAAATTTTTGTGTTGTTTCTACTAACCTTGTTACATCCAAGAATAAAGGCCCAATTTCAGGTACTCCTGTTGTATATGTTAAAATAGGAGATCATAATTATTATGGGCTATGTGATTTGGGATCCAGTGCTAGTGCTATTCCTTTTTCACTTTATCAAGAGATCATGAATGAGATTCTACCATGTGAAATTGAAGAAGTTGATGTTACTATTCATCTTGCAAACAAAGAAACTATCTCTCCTATTGGAATTGTGCGAGATGTTGAAGTTCTATGTGGAAAGGTAAAATATCTTACCGACTTTCTAGTACTTGGTTCAGTGCAAGATAGTTTTTGCCCTATTATCTTTGGTAGGCCTTTTCTCAAAACTTGTGGAGCTATTATAGATTGCAGGAAAGGAAAATTATATGTTGAATTTAATGGTGAGCCATATGAATTTAACTTTTCTAAATTTTCGAAGCAAACTCGTGGTACTGATTTGCCTAGTAATGATAAAATTATTGAAGAGATTGCTTCTATTGCTATTCCTCCTAATGATCCTTTGCAGCAATTTATGGAGGACCACGAGAATGATATGCATATGCAGGAAAGGAATGAACTAGATGACATATTCTTGAGACAACCTGCTATCCTAAAGCACAACCTTTTAGTTGAGCCTTTGGGAATTTTATCAAAACCAGAAGAAGACCCGGTGTTTGATCTCAAACCTCTTCGCAGTACGCTCAAGTATGCTTATTTAGATGAAAATAAAGTATATCCTGTTATTATCAATTCTAACCTTTCAGGATAGGAAGAAATGACGATTATTGGAAGTCCTTCGTAAACACCGAGGCGCTATTGGCTATACCCTAGATGATCTTAAGGGGATTAGTCCATCTATTTGTCAGCATACTATCAATCTTGAGCCTGATTCTAAACCGGTTGTTGATCATCAACGACGGTTGAACCCGAAGATGAAGGATGTTGTGAGGACCGAAATCCTCAAGCTTCTAGCCGCACGTATTATCTACCCTATAGCTGATAGTAAGTGGGTAAGTCCGGTACATTGTGTTCCCAAGAAAGGAGGTACGACTGTGGTTCCTAGCCACATGAATTATTATTGGATATAGAATGTGTATTGATTACAGGAAGCTGAACAAGGCAACTAGGAAGGACCACTAGCCTCTGCCATTCATCGACCAAATGCTTGAAAGGTTATCCAAAAACACTCGCTTTTGCTATCTTCATGGGTACTCTGGCTTCTCTCAAATTCATGTTAACACTGCGGATCAAGAGAAGACCACTTCTACTTGTCCCTTTGGTACTTATGCTTATAGACGTATGCCTTTTGGTTTATGCAATGCTCCTGCTACTTTTCAGAGGTGTATGTATGCTATCCTTCAAGGTTTTTGTGAGGAAATTGTAGAGGTCTTCATGGACGATTTCTCTGTCTATGGAACCATTTTTGACCATTGTCTCCACAACCTTAATGAAGTTTTGCAGAGATGTGAGGAGACAAACTTGGTACTCAAATGGGAGAAGTGACATTTCATGGTCAATGAGCGAATTGTTCTTGGTCAAAAGATCTCTGAAAAGGGAATCAAGGTGGACAGGGCAAAAATCGAAGCAATTAAAAGGATGCCTTATCCAAAGGACATCACAGGTATTCATGGTTTCCTCGGTCAAGCTGGTTTCTATAGAAGATTTATTAAAGTCTTTTCTAAGACTTAGAAACCCCTCATTAATATTCTCGAGAAGGATATTCCTTTTGTGCTTGATGAATATTGTAAGGAAGCCTTCAAAGTTCTTAAGAAAGCCTTGATAACCGCCCCTATAGTCCAACCACCTGATTGGAATTTTCCTTTTGAAATCCTGTGTGATGCTAGTGATTTTGCCATTGGAGCCGTGTTAGGACAAAGGGTTAATAAGAAATTGAATGCTATACATTATGCTAGCAAAACTCTTGATAGTGCTCAAAAGAATTACGCTACTACTGAGAAAGAATTCTTAGCGGTAGTGTTTGCTTGTGATAAGTTTAGGCCTTAAATTGTTGATTCTAAAGTCATCATTCATACTGATCATGTTGCTATTAAGTATCTTATGGAAAAGAAGGATACCAAACCAAGGCTTATCAGATGGGTCCTTCTTATTCAAGAATTTGATTTGCAAATTGTTGATAGGAAGGGAGCAGACAACCTTGTAGCAGACAACCTTTCCAGGATGGAGGAGATACCACATGACCCTATTCCAGTCAACGATAGTTTTCCTGATGAACAGTAGGCTGTTTTGCACGTGCAGTCTAATTCTGATCCATGGTATGTGCTACTGCAACAAAAGACCTTCTAATGGCGCCAGAAACACGTGCTGACGGGAGACTGTTCTTGTCTTGATTCTCCTCTGCAACGGCACCAGGAATCCTTGTGCTACGGTTACGCCTTTAGGGACTTCCTAGGAAAATATGCAAATGATTTCCCCGTGGCCTTGGAGCCTTGCGTTGGTTTCCCCTCGAAGCGGAAAGGGTGATATAGCGCAGCGGTGGTAAGTATTTCCCTTAGTTTTGAGAACCAAGGTATCGATCCAGTGAAGGAGTATCGCAAGTGCCTGCACAAACACAAAGAACCTGCTCCCAACGCTATGAAGGGGTTGTCAATCCCTTATAGATTGTTCGCAAAGTGAGAACTGAAAGCAACAAAGTAACAAAGCAGAGGTGTAAACGATAGATGTGAATAGACCAGGGGGCCGTAGTAATTACTAGTATCTTCTCTCATGAAAGCAAGTAGACGGTGGGTGAACAAATTACTGTCGAGAAATTGATAGAACCGTGCAAAGTCGTGACGATATCTATGGCAATGATTATATCTATAGGCATCACGTCCAAAACAAGTAGACCGATACTTTCTGCATCTACTACTATTACTCCACACGTCGACCGCTATCCAGCATGCATCTAGTGTATTAAGTCCAAAAGAACAGAGTAACGCCTTAAGAAAGTTGACATGATGGACAATCTCATATCAACGACAGAGCCCACCTTGTTACCCTTGATGGCAACCACTCAATGTGTGCCTTGCTGACCCTACTGTCACTGGGAAAGGTCACCACATGCTAAGAATCCAAAACCAAGCACTTGTCCCATTGCAAGAATCATAGATCTAGCTGGCCAAACAAAACCCAAGACTCGGAGAGACTTACAAGGATATCAAATCATGCATATAAGAAATCAGCAAAGGCTCAAATATATATCATAGATAATCTGATCACAAATCCACAATTCATCGGATCTTGACAAACACACCGCCAAAGAAGATTACATCAGATAGATCTCCATGAAGATCATGGAGAACTTTGTATTGAAGATCCAAGAGAGAGAAGAAGCCATCTAGCTACTAACTACGAACCCGTAGGTCTGAAGTGAACTACTCATGAGTCATTGGAGGGGCGATGATGATGATGAAGAAGCCCTCCAACTCCAAAGTCACCTCCGACAGGGCGCCGGGAAGGGTCTCCAGATGAGATCTCGCGGAAACGGAAGCTTGCGGCGGCGGAAAAGTATTTTTGACGTCCCCTGATTTTTTGCTGTATTTTAGGGAATATATAGGCCAAAGATCTAGGTCAGGGGGTGCCAGGGTGGCCACAAGCCCTGCCACCGCTGCCTCCCCCTGGTGGCGGAGTGGGGGCTTGTGGGCTCCCTGGAGCCCTCCTGGCTTAGCCCACAGGCCCCCTGATCTTCTTCCGTTCGGGAAAAAATCATTTCGGGGATTTTATTCCGTTTGGACTCCGTTCCAAAATCAGATCTGAAAAGAGCCAAAAACACAGAAAAAACAGGAACTGGCACTTGGCACTGAATTAATAAGTTAGTCCCAAAAAAGATATAAAAGGTACATAAAACATCCAAAGATGACAAGATAGCAACATGAAACCATCAAAAATTATAGATACGTTTGAGACGTATCAAGCATCCCCAAGCTTAACTCCTGCTCGTCCTCGAGTAGGGAAGTGATAAAGAATGATTTTTTGATGCTTTCATGCTACCTAGCATAGATGTTCTTTGTAACTCCTCTTATGTGACGTGAATGTTCAAATCCATTAGATTCAAAACAATAGTTTGCTATTGACGTGGAAACAATAATAATTCAAGCAAACTAGCAAGGTAATCATGAACTTTCAAAATAACAAGGCCAAAAGAAAGTTATCCCTACAAAAGCATATAGTGTGGCTATGCTCTATCATCATTACACAACGAATTTAAATCATGCACAACCCCGGTATTGGCCAAGTAATTGTTTCACACCTTTACTTTCTCAAACCTTTTCAACTCTCACGCAATACATGAGCGTGAGCCATGGTTTTAGCACTATAAGTGGTGTAGAGTGTGGTGGAGGTTGCAAGACAAAAAAGGAGAAGATAGTCACATTAACTAGGCATATCAATGAACTGTGGAGATGCTAATCAATAGATATCAATGTGAATGAGTAGGGATTGCCATACAAATGACGCACTAGAGCTAAGAGTATGTGAAAGCTCTTAAAGAAAACTAGTGGGTGTGCATCCAACTTGCTTGCTCACGAAGACCTAAGGCAATTTTGAGGAAGCCTATCATTGGAATATACAAGCCAAGTTATATAATGAAGATTTCCCACTAGCTATATGGTGGTGACAAAACGAGAGATTCTCAATCATGAAGATCATGGTGCTTAATATGCACAAGTGTGGAAAAAGTGGTAACATTGTCCCTTCTCTCTTTTTCTCTCATTTTTTTTGGTGGGCTCTTTGGCCTCTTTTTTTGGTGGGCTTCTTTGGACTTATTTTTTCTCACATGGGACAATGATCCGTTAATGATGATCATCACACTTTCAATTCAAAACTTAGAGCAACAATGACTCTATATGGAATGCCTTCGGTAGTGTACCGTGGCAATGATCTAGCACGGCATAGATATTAATGGAAACATCATGCTAGCTATCTTACAATCAAGAAATGGCAATGTAGACGCGGTGGCACATGTCATGGTGGTAGTTGCATGGCAATATATCTCGGAATGACTTTGAAAAAGACATAGTAGGTAGGTATGGTGGCTGTTTTGAGGGAGGCTAATGGTGGGTTTTGTGCACCGGAGAAAGTTGCACGGCACTAAGAAGATAGTGATGGTGGAAGGTGAAAGTGCATCTAAACCATGGACTCAACATTAGTCATGAAGAACTCATATACTTGTTTCAAAAGTTTTGTTAGTAATCGAAACAAAGCATTCAACGCATACTCCTAGGGGAAGGGTTGGTAGGAATAAACCATCGCGCGATTCCGACCGCCACGCAAAGGATGACAATCAATAGACTAATCATGCTCAGATTTCATCACATATCGGTTCACCATACGTGCATGCTATGGGAATCACTAACTTCAAAACAAGTATTTCTAGATCCACAACACCTTACTAGCATGACTTCAATATTACCAAAACCACAACTCAAAACTAATTGAGATGAATCAAACTTCTCTAACTATTCAATGCACATGAAGGTGGAAGTTTTCGTATCGCTTTCGATAACTACCCCTTTTGAGACTACTTTCAAAGCACAGATCAACTACCAAGCCACGCACCGCTGTGCTCTAAAAGATATAAGTCAAGCAAATAGAGCAAAAGTATCTAGCTCTAAAGATATAAGTGAAGCACATATGAGCTGAATTGTCTACCAAAAGATATAAGTGAAGCTTGACAAAATCACGGTGTGTGCATGTCTCTCTCTCTAGGTGTGCAGCAAGGATGATTGTGACACAACAAAAAAAAAGACTCCTACGATACAAGACGCTCCAAGCAAAAACACATAACATGTGGTGAATAAAAATATAGCCCCAAGTAACGTTACCGATGGATTGAAGACGAGAGAGGGGGTGCCTTCCCGGGGCATCCCCAAGCTTAGGCTTTTACGGCATCCTTGAATATCTTGGGGTGCCTTGGGCATCCCCAAGCTTGAGATCTTGCCACTCTTTATCTCTTTGTCCATAAGAACTTCACCCAAAACTTGAAAACTTCACAACACGAAACTTAAACAGAAACTCGTCATAACATTAGTATGAGAAAGCAAACCACCAGTTCCTTAGGTACTGTAGCAAACTTAAATTCTAATTGTGCTGATGTTGAGTTACTGTATTTTGAATCTTCCATGGCTAATACCCCCGATACTATCCATAGTTTCATCAAAATAAGCAACCAACACAACAAAAACAGAATCTGTTAACAGCAGACCAGTCTGTATAAATATGTATATTTCGTATACTTCTGGTACTCCAAACATTCTGAAAACTTATGACAGTCTGAAGAATTTGCGTTGAAATCAGCAGCAAAAAGAATCAACTCAAAATCTCTTACAGAAAAAAAACGAAAATTCTTTTCGTGAGCAGAAAGTTTCTGTCTTTTCCAGCATGACCAAACGATCATCCTCAAGACTAATCATAACGGTTTTGCTTGGCACAAACGCAAAAAGAAACACAAAAAACACAATCATAACAGAATTATGAAAGTACGGAAAACACTAAACAGAAAGAAAAAGGATAGATTCGTTGGGTTGCCTCCCAACAAGCGCTTTTGTTTAACGCCCTTAGCTAGGCGAAAGGTGATGGAATCACGTATAGTCATCTTTGGTGCTCAAACCATAAGTAGCCCTCATCATAGATTCATAAGGAAATCTTATTTTCTTTCTGGGAAAGTTCTCCATGCCCTTCTTTAAAGCAAATTGAAATCTAATATTCCCTTCCTTGATATCGATGATAGCACCAATAGTCCTTAGTAAAGGTCTACCAAGAATAATGGGACATGAAGGATTGCAATCTATGTCAAGTACAATGAAATCCATGGGTACATAGTTCTTATTTGCAACAATAAGAACATCATCGATCCTCCCCATGGGTTTCTTGATAGTATAATCCGCAAGATGCAAATTAATAGAACACTCTTCAATCTCATGAAAACCAAGAATATCACATAAAGACTTTGGAATCGCGGAAATACTAGCGCCCAAATCACACAAAGCATTGCACTCATAGTTTTTTATCTTGATTTTGATAGTAGGTTCCCACTTATCATGAAGTTTTCTAGGTATAGAGACTTCTAGTTCGAGCTTCTCTTCAAGAGATTTCATCATAGCATCTACGATATGCGCGGTAAAGGCTTTGCTTTGGCTATAAGAATGTGGAGAGTTTGCAATGGATTGCATTAAAGAAATGCATTCAAACAAGGAGCAATTATCATAATTGAATTCCTTGAAATCCAAAGTGAGAGTTTCATTACTACCCAAAATTTTGACTTCTTCTACTCCACTCTCCACACCTTTATCATCAAGATAGGTGGACTCCGAATCATTGGGGCGTTTTTCAACCAAAGTGGATTCATATCCAGCCCCTCCATAAATAGGTTTGACACGCGAAAACAAAGATTCAAGAGGAGACACACCAAGCACTTTAAGATCTTCGTGATTTGCATCACTAGAACGCACCCTTTAAACCATTCATGTCTAGCGCGAATTTGGGCGGTTCTTTCTTTGCTCTCATTCATGGAGATACGCATAGCTTTCAAAGTTTCATCCAAGTTGACCTTGGGAGGAGCGCATCTAACTTTGAAAGCATCAATATCACAAGACATCCTATCAACGCTCTTAGCCAAATCGTCTATTTTGAGTAGTTTTTCCTCTATGGATGCATTGAAAATCTTTTGAGAGTTAATGAACTCTTTGATATTACTCTCTAAATCAGAGGGTAATTTGTTGTGATTTCCATAAGTGTTGTTGTAGGAATTGCCATAATTGTTAGAGGAGTTACTAGGAAAAGGCCTAGGAACATAGTTTCCTCTAAAAGCATTGTTGTTGCCAAAAAATTTCCTACCAACAAAATTCACGTCCAAACTAGCGTTGCTACTCTCAATCAAAGAAGATAGTGGCATGTCATTAGGATCTACGGTAGCGTTTCTACTAGCAACCAAATTCATCAACTCGTCCATCTTAGCACTAAGCGAGTTAATCTCTTCTATAGCGTGTACCTTTTTGCTAGCAGGTGACCTTTCAGTGTGCCACTGAGAGTAGTTGGTCATGATATTGTCTAGGAGTTTTGTAGCGTATCCTAACGTGATATCCATGAATGTTCCACCTGAGGCGGAGTCCAAGATATTGCGAGAAGAGAAATTCAAGCCAGCGTAAAAGATTTGTATAATCATCCACAAACTCAAGCCATGAGCGGGACAATTTCTAATCATAAGCTTCATCCTCTCCCAAGATTGTGCATCGTGTTCATGATCAAGTTGCTTGAAATTCATGATATCGTTACGTAAGGAGATGATCTTAGCCGGTGGAAAATACTTGGATATGTAAGCATCTTTGCACTTATCCCAAGAATCAATACTATTTTTAGGCAAAGAAGAAACCAAGTTTTTGCGCGATCTCGCAACGAGAAAGGAAAACGTTTCAACTTAATCACGTCATTATCCACATCTCTTTTCTTTTGCATATCACAAAGCTCAATGAAGGTATTGAGATGGGATGCGACATCTTCACTAGGAAGGCCAGAAAATTGTTGTTTCATAACAAGATTCAGCAAAGCTGCGTTGATTTCATACGATTCCGCACTAGTGGCGGGAGCAATCGGAGTACTAATAAAATCATTATTATTAGTGCTCAAGAAGTCGCAAAGTTTGGTGTTTTCAGCCATGATGACTTCAACAAACAAACAAGCACACAAGAAAGCAAGAAAACCGGCAAAGGAAAACGACAAAGGCAAAACAAAACGGCAAAGGAGAAAGGCAAATGAAACAGCAAATGTGAAGTGGGGGAGAGGAAAACGAGAGGCAACTCGCAAAAAAGTAAATGCAGGAGATGAGTTTGTGAGACCTACTTGGATAGATCTCTCCTTCCCCGGCAACGGCGCCATAAATACTTCCTCTACTGCAACAAAAGACATTCCAACGGCGGAAGAAACAAGTGCTGACGGGAGACTGTTCTTGTCTTAATTCTCCTCAGCAACGACACCAGGAATCCTTCAGCTACGGCTACGCCTTTAGGGACTTCCTAGGAAAATATGCAAAGGATTTCCCCGTGGCCTTGGAGCCTTGCGTTGGTGTTCCCTCGAAGCGGAAAGGGTGACGTAGCGCAGCGGTGGTAAGTATTTCCCTCAGTTTGGAGAACCAAGGTATCGATCCAGTGAAGGAGTATCGCAAGTGCCTTCACAAACACAAAGAACCTGCTCCCAACGCTATGAAGGGGTTATCAATCCCTTATAGATTGTTTGCAAAGTGAGAATTGAAAGCAACAAAGTAACAAAGTAAAGTAAAAGAGGAGGTGTAAACGATAGATGTGAATAGACCCGGGGACCGTAGTGTTTACTAGTGGCTTCTCTCATGAAAGCAAGTAGACGGTGGGTGAACAAATTACTATCGAGCAATTGGTAGAACCACGCAAAGTCGTGACGATATCTATGGCAATGATTATATCTATAGGCATCACGTCCAAAACAAGTAGACCGATACTTTCTGCATCTACTACTATTACTCCACACGTCGACCGCTATCCAGCATGCATCTAGTGTATTAAGTCCAAAAGAACAGAGTAACACCTTAAGCAAGATGACATGATGTAGATGGACAATCTCATATCAACGGCAGAGCCCACCTTGTTACCCTTGATGGCAACCACTCAATGTGTACCTTGCTTCCCCTACCGTCACTGGGAAAGGTCACCACATGGTAAGAACCCAAAACCAAGCACTTCTCCCATTGCAAGAATCATAGATCTAGTTGGCCAAACAAAACACAAGACTCGGAGAGACTTACAAGGATATCAAATCATGCATATAAGAAATCAGCAAAGACTCAAATATATATCATAGATAATCTGATCACAAATCCACAATTCATCGGATCTCGACAAACACACCGCCAAAGAAGATTACATTGGATAGATCTCCACGAAGATCATGGAGAACTTTGTATTGAAGATCCAAGAATGAGAAGAAGCCATCTAGCTACTAACTACGCACCCGTAGGTCTGAAGTGAACTACTCACGAGTCATTGGAGGGGCGACGATGATGATGAAGAAGCCCTCCAACTCCAAAGTCCCCTCCGAGAGGGCGCCGGGAAGGGTCTCCAGATGAGATCTCGCGGAAACGGAAGCTTGCGGCGGCGGAAAAGTATTTTCGAGGTCCCCTAATTTTTTGCTGTATTTTAGGGAATATATAGGCCAAAGATCTAGGTCAGGGGGGTGCCAGGGTGGCCACAAGCCCTGCCACCGCCGCCTCCCTGGTGGCGGAGTGGGGGCTTGTGGGCTCCCTGGAGCCCTACTGGCTTGGCCCACAGGCCCCCTGATCTTCGTCCGTTCGGGAAAAAATCATTTCGGGAATTTTATTCCGTTTGGACTCCGTTCCAAAATCAGATCTAAAAAGTGCCAAAAACACAGAAAAACAGGAACTGGCACTTGGCACTGAATTAATAAGTTAGTCCCAAAAAAGATATAAAAGGTACATAAAACATCCAAAGATGACAAGATAACAGCATGAAACTATAAAAAATTATAGATACTTTTGAGACGTATCAGTATGCAGATTATGCTAACTTTATTGTTGAAAAGTTTTTGCCTCCAAGTTTAACATTCCAGTAGAGGAAGAAGTTCTTCCACGACTTGAGGTATTACTTTTGGGATGACCCGCATTTTTTAAAACAAGGTGTGAATGGAATCGTGAGGAGATGCATACCGGAGCATGAGCAGAAGGATATCTTGAGACAATGTCATAGCAGTCCTTATGGAGGACATCATGCCGGTGAGAGGACTGCACACAAGGTTCTCCAATCAGGTTTTTATTGGCCTACTCTCTTTAAACATGCTAGAAATTATGTTTTATCTGGTGATAAGTGCGAGAGAGTTGGTAATATTAGTACGAGAAATGAGATGCCTATGAATTATTCTCTAGTCATTGAGCCTTTTGATTGTTGGGGTTTTGATTTTATGGGTTCTTTACCTCCTTCACACAAGTACACTCACATATTAGTAGCTATTGATTATGTGACCAAGTGGGTTGAAGCAATCCCCACTGAAAGTGCTGATCACAAGACATCTTTGGAAATGCTCAAGGATGTAATCTTCCCTAGGTTTGGTGTACCTAGGTACCTCATGACCGACGGAGGATCACATTTTACACACGGTGCTTTTAGAAAACCTCTAGCCAAATATGATGTTAATCATATAATTGCTTCACCCTACCACCCTCAAACAAGTGGGCAAGTTGAGCTCACAAATATAGAGATCAAGTTGATCTTGCAAAAAGATAGTGAACAGTTCTAGAAAGGACTAGTCCAATAAGCTAGGAGATGCCTTGTGGGCATATATAACTGCTTACAAAAATCCCATGGGGATGTCTTCGTATAAGATGGTCTATGGAAAGGCATGCCATCTACCTCTAGAGTTAGAGCACAAAGCTTTCTGGGTTGTTAGAGAGCTTAATGTTGACCCAAAGCTTGCTGGTGGAAAGCGTCTCATGAACTTGACTTCTCTAGATGAGTGGAGAAGTGAAGGTTATGAGAGCGCAAAAATGTTCAAAGAAAAGCTAAAGAAGTGGCATGACAAGAGAATTTTGGAACGTGAATTTAATGTTGGTGATAAAGTTTTGTTGTATAGATCTCCTTTCAGGTTTTCTCCAGGTAAATTACTTTCCAAGTGGGAAGGACCGTACCATATCGAAGAAGTCTATCGCTCTGGTGCAATCAAAATTAATAATTTTGAAGGCACAAAACCACATGTTGTGAATGGGCAAAGACTCAAGCATTACATGGCTGGAGACCCCATCAATGTAGAGGTGGATGTGATATAGGTAGCCACTCATGAAGAACATATTGCAACACTGTATTAGACACCGGCAAAAGCAGAATAAGAATAGGTATGAAATACGGTAAAGAAATTTCGCGAACATCAATAAAAGTTCCGAATTATGTGTTTTCGCAAAATTAGGAAAATTCCCAGCCAAAGCAGAGCCGGAGAGGAGCCCCAGGTGCTCCAGGCGACCTGTGGGCGCGGGCCACCTCCTGGCCGCGCCAGGAGGCCGTCTGGACCACCCGGAGTCCGTCTCTGACTCTACTTTGGCTTGTTACCTTCCTTTTGGTGTAGAAATTTTTGCTATATATTTTCCCGGATAATCCCGGCTTTGTTTCTTGCGATTCCGTGTGTTTTCTTTTCGTTCTGTTTGTGCCAGGAGAACTTTCAGGAAACTTAGGTGCCATGGCTTACCCAAAATCTCCCAAGAACAAGTTCCTCGTCAACGTCATCAACCCTTACCTCGCAGAGGTAAAGAGACACCCTCAAACACTTTGGGTGGAGGATGGTGTCCTCCAAAAAGAAGATTTGAAGGGACCTGTCAAGGAGGGGAGCACCAGGGCCAGGCTGGAAGAAGTGGAGCAAGAAGTCTTCAAGTACAAGTTTATGATCGAGCGTGGCATCAAGGACAACTGTGATATCATCTCCGAGCTGAAGAGGGAACACGAGGAGGAGATGAAGGAAGTGCGATCAATCATATCCGCACTAGAAACCAAAGTGTTCGAGCTTCAGGGGCACATCTATGACCTCCAAAACCAGAACTGTGAGTATGAACTTAAGTTTTTGCGCATAGGCTTATCTGCCGAAAGCAGGATCCTGGAGACTGAAGAATCCTGTGTGGAGGGAGGACCTTTGCCATGGAAGCGTTTCGCTAAGGACTACCTGAGTAACAAGAACAAGGATGAAGAGTGAAATCTTCATGGGTAATGGCATTCCCTTAGCTTGTTCCAAGCTTGGGGGAGTGCCCGGTATCTTTATTTTTTATCCTTTACCATTTATGGTCAAGTTTAGTGTCGTATCATGTCTAGGGAAGTTATCTTATGAAATAGGTGTTTGCATTGAGGTCTATCACTCCTTTGTGGAGAGTCTTGTATCCGTGAGCGTGCAATGTCTATGATGGAATATTGATGAGAAGTCTATTGGTTTCTTTGCTGCACTTGGTATTATCTTCATGCAATCCCTACTGGAATCCAGTTCTTTGCCGTCAGCCAAAGCTTTGTCGTCTGCTGGCTGATGGCAAAGAACCTCTTTGCCATCAGTTGACACAAGGCAGACGGCAAAGGGCTGACACATGGCAAAAATACTATTTGCCATGTGTGGGCCCTTTGCCGTCTGCGAGCGGACGACAAAGAGACCCAGGGCGGACGGCAAAGAGGACGGGTGGGTCCCATGCCTGCCGTGTCTAACATCCGGGGGCCTTTGCCGTCTGCCATGGGGCCCTTTGCCGTCGGGGGGCAGACGGCAAAGGGGCCGCCCTATAACGGCCGTTAACCCCCTCCTCGCTCACTATCTCTCTCCCCCCGGCCACTGTCTCTCTCCTCACCCCACGGCGACCCCCTCCACGCGGCGAGCCCCCCCTGCGGAGAGCCCCCCCCCGGCGACCCCCCCCGCGGCGAGTCCCTCCCCGCGTCGACCCACCCCCGCGGCGACCCCCTCCCCGCGAGAGCCCCTCCATGCGGCGAGCCCCCTGCCGCGTGCCCTCCGCCCCCGCCGTCGTCCACCACCGCCGTCGCCGCCCCCTGCCATCGTCCACCACCGCCCACCCCACCCCACCTGTGAGTTCTTCTTCTTTTTCTTTTTAAAAAAGTTAATTACTTTAGTTAGTTTATTAGGTTTGTTTTTTATTATATATAGGGTAATTTAGTTAGTTTATTTGGTTAGATTATTAGGCTAATTAGGTTAGTTAGTTAGGTTAGAAGAAAAAAAGAGGAAAAGCAGAAGGAAAAAATGAAAAAGAAAAAAGGAAAAGAAGAAAATAATTAGAAGAAGAACGAAAAGAAGAAGGAGAAGAAGAAGAAGAAGAAGAGGAGGAGGAGGAGGAGGAGGAGGAGAAAAAAGAAGAAGAAGAAGAAGAAGAAGAAGAAGAAGAAGAAGAAGAAGAAGAGGAGGAGAAAGAAGAAGAAGAAGAAGAAGAAGAAGAAGAAGAAGCAGAAGAGGAGGAGGAGGAGAAAGAAGAAGAAGAAGAAGAAGAAGAAGAAGAAGAAGAAGAAAAAAAGAATCGGAGGAGAAAAGGAGGAGGGGGAGGAGGAGGAGAAAAAAGAAGAAGAAGAAGAAGAAGAAGAAGAAGAATAAGAAGAAGAAAAGAAGAAGAAGAAGAAGAGGAGAGAGGAGAAGAAGAAAGAAGAGGAAAAGGGAACCCCGACACCCCGAAACTTACCCTCGACCCCCCGACCCGTGACGCCCGACGCCACTGACCCCCGACCATCAACCCCCGACGCCACTGACCCCCGACCCCCAACCCCCGACGCCACTGACCCCCGATGCCACTAATCCTCGACCCCCGAGGCCACTGACCCCCGACCCAGACCCTCGGCCCACGACTCCCGACCCCCGACGCTCGACTCCACCAACCCCCGACCCCGACGCCACTGACACCCGACATCACTGACCCTCGACCCCCGAAGTCACTCACCCTCGACCCCCGACGCCATTGACCCCCCACAACCGACGCCACTAACCCCTCAACCCCCGATGCCATCGACACCCGACACCACCGACCCTCGACGGCACTGACTCTCGACGCCACTAAGCCCCGACCCCTGACACCTCTTCTGCCTTCTGTTGAACGAGAAGGTGCTTTTCGGCCTTCCAAAGGCCCACCAGGTCATAGTTTTGTAAATTATGAGTTAGGTCACATATTTTCCGATTATGTTAATTATAAAAACATCGTATTTGTGTTGATCGTGTGAATTTCAATGTGCAGTTGTTCGACGACCTCCACGTGCGTTGGACGAGCTCTGCCCTTGTGTTTGTTGGTGAGCACAAATGACTTCTCCTCCTACCCCCTTAATTTTCTCTGTCCCGGTCTTCGTGCCGATGAAACTTGCTAGCATTAGGTTTCTTCAATCATGAGTATGCGTGACCAGTATGCGTCTCCCGTTCGAAAGGGCGACATCTATAAATATGCATTTCTTTGCATATTTATAACCTTCATCGTTTCGAATTGTCCAACATTATCCATGGACAACCCGAGTATGTGTAGATTGGGTTTGTTTTCCTGTATGTTGTGCTCCGGATCCGATGCGGAATTTCGTCAGTGCCTCCCCTGTTGTTCTCCGGGTATACATCCTCTCTGCTTATTGCCGAGACGTGTATCAGGAGAATAGCGGGGAGGTGCTGTCGAAATTCTGCGTCGCATCTGGAGCAGAGCATGGGAAAACGAACCCAATCTACACATACTCGGGTGGGATTAGGACCTATCTTTACCTATTAGCGTATAGGTTGCATGGACGTAATAAAACTGACAAACTTGATTAGCGTATGAATATAGATGATGGATTATATATTTATTTCTTGTGCCCCCATAGGTAGCTAGGCAACATGAGTGATCGTGCTTGGATGTACACTGGTCACCCTAGTCAGAAAGACATGACCCATGAATGGTTAACAAAAACCAGGGGGTTTGTGAGAGCCGCATTTGCAAATGGCCAGCAAAAAACATGGTGCCCCTGTCCCAACTGCGACAACTGGAAAAACAGATAGAGTTTGAAATGGGTAAACACCTGCAGAAGTGGGGTTTTATGCCTAATTATACGGTGTGGACTTTTCATGGTGAGTCTGACCAACTGCCAGAGGTGAGGTGATTCGTCGTCGCACCGACGAGCATGGTACCGGGATTGAAGACATGGTGCAAGACTTTGATGATGCTCGGGATTCGGACGATGAGATGGAGGAATCTGCAAAGGCCTTCTATGAAATGTTGGAGTCTTCAAAACGTCCTCTCCACGAGCAAACTGAGCTTTGTCAGCTGGATGCCATCGCGCAAGTAATGGCTCTAAAGGCTCAATTCAACCTAGGCAGAGAATGCTACGACGCGATGATGACGATATTTGGACGCTTTCTAGCCAAAGTCCATGTACTGCCTGCAAACCTGTACCAGTCAGAGAAAATCCTCCGTGTACTTAAGATGCCCTATGAGAAGATACATGCCTGTGAGAATGGATGTGCCTTATTTAGGCTTGAGTATGCGGCCTTGAACTATTGCCCCATTTGCAATTCTTCCAGGTATATTGTGGTAGACAACAACATGGGTGAGAAGAATCAGACCAAAATCCCCATTAGTGTTCTTCGGTATCTGTCAATCGTACCAAGACTTCAACGTCTTTTCATGGCCGAAGAGACGGCCAGACAGATGACATGGCACAAATTGGGCAAAAGAGCCGAACTAGATGCGGATGGGAACAAGATGCTGGTACACACTTCAGATGGTTTTGCGTGGAGGCACTTCGATGCATTACATAAGGATAAATCGGAAGATCCAAGGCAACCTAGAGTTGCCATCAGCACGGATGGGTTCAATGTGTATGGTATGACGGCAGCACAATACAGTTGTCGGCCTGTATTTGTCATTCCACTAAATTTGCCACCCGGAGAGATTATGAAAAGAAAGAACATTTTCCCGACGTTGATAATTCCAGGGCCCAACTATCCGGGGAAGAATATGAATGTGTACATGCAGCCGCTTAAGGATGAGTTACAAGAAGCCTGGGATAATGGGATCAAGACCTACGACGCAGCTACCAAAACATATTTCAAAATGCATTTGTGGCACATGTACTCGATGCATGATTATCCGGCGTTTGCGCTATTCGCTGGCTGGTGTGTGCATGGAAGGTTCCCGTGCACCACATGCAAAGCAACTCTTCAGTTCCGTTGGCTGCAGGCTAGTCGCAAGTATTCTTGCTTCGACATGCATAGACAATTCCTGGATCCTGACCGTAAGTTCAGAAAAGACAAGAAGAATTTCATCAAAGGTAGAGTTGTCAAAAACACTAGACCAGCTGCGTTGACAGGCCACCAGACCCTTGATCAGTTAAACGCTCTCGAGCCTGATCCTTTGCGTCCAGGATACTTCAAAGGGTATAATACGGAACATGCCTGGACTCACAAGTCATGCTTATTGGATCTACCTTACTTCAAAGACCTCCTTTGCCCACACAACATTGACGTGATGCACACTGAAAAGAATATTGCGGAGGCCATTTTTGGTACATTGTTCAGCATAGAGGGGAAGTCAAAAGATAATCCTAAGGCTAGAATCGACCTAGAGGCTCTATGTGATAGACCGGTGCAAAACTTGCGACAACGGAAAGGAAAGCAAAGCATAGCGAAGTCAAAGGCATGGTTCAATCTTGAAAGGCCAGCTATGAGGGAAATGCTATTGTGGGTGAAAATGCGGTTGATGTTCCCCGATGGGTATGCTGCGAATCTAAAGAGGGGAGTGAGTCTTGAGAAATTGAAAATATTTGGGCTCAAGAGTCATGATTGGCACATATGGATTGAGCAGGTAATGCCGGTGATGTTGCGTGGCTTTATCCCTGAGGATGAATGGCCAGTACTGGCAGAGCTGAGCTATTTCTTCCGTTCTCTTTGTGCGAAAGAACTATCGCCTGGCGTGCTAGATTAAATGGAAGAGTTGGCGCCGGAGTTGATCTAAAAATTAGAAAAGATCTTTCCACCGGGCTTCTTTAATCCAATGCAACATTTGATTTTGCATCTCCCGACCGAGGCAAGAATGGGGGGGCCCGTTCAAAATCGATGGTGCTACTCAACTGAGAGGATGCAGAAGACGCTTCAAGCTAAGTGTAAAAATAAACGTAGAATTGAAGCATCGATGGCCGAGGCATTCATTACTGAGGAGGCGGCAAACTTTGTGACAGCACACTACGAAGCCAAAAATCATCATTTGCATAACCCGAAGCCTCGGTACAATGATGGCGATCCAAAAAAAGTTTGATCCAACCTCAGCCTATTCAAAGGTAAGCTCGCACCATCCGGTGCTTCGAAAGGGAAATCGTTGGATGTCGAAGAATGGCAGACCATTTCTTTGTATATCTTCACCAACCTAACATAAGTGCGGTCGTACATCGAGTAAGTTCTCGGTAATTTATTGTTCCGCAACTTCTAATTGCTATGAACTACTCTTATTCCTGGATATTTGATATAGTCAATACGTCGCCGAATTCTCGGATGGAGCGGTCATCGAAAAGGATTCCGTCGAAGAGTATGAGCTTCTCGCAAAGCATGGAGGCGACTATCCCGGTTTCATCTTGAAAGGATCGATATGGTTGACTAGAGGGGGGGGGGTTGAATAGGCAACGACCACTTTTTAATTAATCTTAGCAAGTTAGGGTAAACAACATACAGGTTCACAAATATAACAACAATGGGGTGAACCGTAATGAAGCTAACAACGAGAGCTACTAAGACAAGTAAGAGATAGACAACAACGTAAGCATACACAAAGTAAAGGTTAGAGATAACCACAAGTGGAACCAATGAAGACGAGGATGTGTTACCGAAGTTCCTTCCCTTTGACAGGAAATACGTATCCATTGGAGCGGTGTGGAGGCACAGTGCTCCCCAATAAGCCACTAAGGCCACCGTATTCTCCTCACGCCCTCGCACGATGCAAGGTACCATGATTCCACTATAGGTGCTCGTGAAGGCGGCGACCGAACCTTTACAAACAAGGTTGGGGCAAACTCCACACAAAGCTTGGAGGCTCCCAACAAGACCGCGAAGCTTCACCATAATGGAATATGGCTTCAAGGTGACCTCAAACGTCTAGGATGCTCAAACACCCAAGAGCAACAAGATCCGCAAGGGATTGGTGGGGGAATCAACTTTTCTCTTGGTGGAAGTGTAGATCTAGGCCTTCTCAACCAATCCCTAAAGAATCAACAAGTTTGATTGGCTAGGGAGAGAGATCGGGCACTTTTGAGCTTAGGGAGAAACAATGGAGCTTGGGAGGGTAAGAGATAAGGTTCCACAGCTAGAAGAACCCTTTATATAGTGGGGGGGGGATCCAACCGTTTTCCCACTCACAGCCCGTGCCTAGCGGTAGTACCGCTGGATGCAGCGGTACTACCGCTAGCACTCCAGCGGTACTACCGCTGGTTGCAGCGGTACTACCGCTGGGCCCATGGTAGTGCATAGGCACCACCACCGCCAAGAAAGTCTTCGCAAAAAGGTCCGTCCAAGTACCACCGCTAGGAAGGCGGTACTAAGCACCTAGAGCGGTACTACCGCTGACCAGGGGCGGTACTACCGCCAGCTAGCGGTACTACCGCTGGCTGCAGCGGTACTACCGCTAGCACTCCAGTGGTACTACCGCTAGGGCCAGCGGTACTGCCACTAGGGCTAGCGGTACTACCGCTAAGCCCAGCGGTACTACCGCTGGGGGACCATTTGCAAAGAGGAGAGAAACACAAAGGAGGGAGCCACTCCAAAGTTGCCGGCAAGGGGGAAAAGAGGTGTAGTGTGCGTGTGCAAGATTGATTCCACCCAAACCTTTCCACTATGGTTCCCCTCTTAATAGTACGGCTTTCCTATGACTCAAATAAAGAGAATCGTAGAGAACACCGTGCTTCTGTTCCATGAAAGAGAGGGCGAGTCGTCTTGTGCCGTTGACGTGTGTTATCTGAAAACTTAACACACACGGTTAGTCCTTTGCGGTACTGTTATCAATCACCAAAATTACTTAGGCATAAACTATGCCCCAACAATCTCCCCCTTTTTGGTGGATTGATGACAATACCGGATTTGCACAGTAAATAACATGTGAACAAAAAGATAGAGATATATGAAAATAAGGAGCATATGACTCACAACATATGATGGAAATAAATCTCACACTAGTTCATGTCTCACGTCACACAAAGCAAAGATAGCAAAATAGAAGCAAACCAAGTTTGAAGCAAACACGAAAGATAAGCAAAGCTAAGCAAAGTTTAATTCTCAAAGCAAATCCAGCTCCTAGACTCTCTCCCCCTTTGGCACAAGACACCAAAAAGGGGCACACCTAACGCCACATGTGGTCACTCCTCATCCTCATCATCCCCAGACTCGCCCGTAGCATCCGGATCGTCCTGCTGCTCTTCATTGTCCTCCTCCTCCTCTGCATCAGACCACTGGTAACCTTGAGCCTGCATCCAAGCAAACTCTAGAGTGATGTCGTCCTCTGATCCACTCGAGATGTCAACGTCAAGTGTCCTCAGGACACGCTTGTGCCTCTGACGGTTCTCCTTCTGGGCCACGTGCGTCTGATACTGTCCCTTAGCCTAGATACAGAAGAGAGTCTTCATCTTATCCTGCAGTTTCACGGCCCAAGATGGCATGGCAGAAGAGTGGGACTGAGAAGCGGTTCCTCTGTCAGTAGTAGTCTCTGTGTCAGTGTCCATGTGCTGAGATGAAGTTGATGGGTTGGCCCATTTGTCCTTGACGTGAAGCTTGATCGGATCGTGCACAAAGTAGTCAACCTGAATGTCGAACTCCTCCCGCGGATAGGTGTCTTGCCACTTCTGACGGATATAAGCAAACAAGTAGGGCCCGTAGATGGGAACCTTGCGCATCATGATGCAGTTCCAGAGCTCAGTGAACATCACATGAGAAATACCGAGAGGGGCAGACTCCTTAGTCATAGCCTCCTCACAGAGCAGAAGCATCTCAGCCAGAGAGCCGTGTACCTCGTCGAAGTTGCCAATGCGAGGAAAGAGGGTGTTGCGGAAGATCTGATGCATGATATCCAGATGCCTGGGGAGCACACCTTTCTTCACATAGAGTTGCTGCAACCTGTCCTTGGCGGGGGCCCTATCAGTGGGAGCTGCAACATGAGGACGCGACCCAAGTGGAGTGTCAGCTCCCTGAAAATCAACCTTGAGAAATGCCATGAATTCGCGCCAAGACCCTGTCATCTTCTGAGTACCAGTCATCCAAACCAGGGAGCGCTCGTCATCAGGCGAGAAGTGAACCGTGACATAGAACTGGGCAACAACATTTGGGTCAAAGTCTTTCTTGAAGGTGATGATCTCCTTAATGCCCAGCTTGTCAATCAGAGAGAGAGCGTCACCAAAGTAATCCAGGTTCCGCTGAAGGTGAGCCAAGTCAATCCACTGAACTGGGACAAAACTCTTCTTGAAATGCTTGATGATGTCACAATAGATCCTGCAGTGATCCATTGCCCAAACATGCTCAACATTCTTGATCACAGCCCTCTCTTGGAGATAGTGGTTTTGATTGCGGAACCGCAGAAAATCCTTAGGGGGCATGGTGCGAACGTTGACCCCCTTGTCCTTGTGAGCGGCCTTCTTGAAGGCCTTCTTTTTGGGTTGCACACCTGAAGTGGCGGAGCCCTCTCGAGCCTCGGGATTGCGATAATGCTTTGACTGTGTGTCTCGTGGGGGGTTCGAGCGGCGAGCACCACCTGTGACACAAAACACACACCGAAAAAGAGCGACAGAAGGAGTCAAGGCAATGAACAAGAAGAGGCATAAATTAAACACTCATTGCCAAGCACATGAAAAGAAGAAACAAAATCTTCTCCTAGCGGTAGTACCGCTAACCCTGGCGGTAGTACCGCTGGGGTCCTAGCGGTAGTACCGCTGCCCCTGGCGGTAGTACGGCTGGAGTCCTGGTGGTAGTACTGCTACCCCTCGCGGTAGTACCGCTGGGGTCCTAGCGGTAGTACCGCTACCCCTGGCGGTAGTACCGCTGGGGTTTGATTTTCAGATCTGAATATGAAAAGAACCCATAAAGATGGCTACATGGAATTTGACGAGGGCCATGGGCTGTGTATAATCACTAAGAACTCCACCACAACACTAACCACATGAGGATCACAAGTACCATCTAAATAAGAACATGCCTAGGCAAGAGGATGCAAGTTTTAGATCTAATCCAAAACTAGAAGACATGTTTGATCTAAAACATGAAAATCCTAGGGAATGGAAATATAAAAGCAAAGATTCATAGGACCTACACTCCCCTCGAATACCTCCTTCATGCCATCCAAGAACAAAGCACAATATAAAAGACATGGATCCAAACCACCAATGCTCCTAACCCTAGAACAAGAAGACATCAACCAAGAGAAGAAAGGGAGGAGCTTTACCGGGATCCATGGCACTTGGAGGAGGAAGGAAAAGTGGAGCAAACCCTCCAATTCAATGGAGAGAAGGGGCTCCACGGATAGAGATACAAATAGGGGGAGTTCGAGGTTGGGGAGGGAGGAGCCACGAGGAAGAAGAAAGAGGCAGGAAAAACGGGCTCCCCCTCCTTTATATAGCCCAAGGGGTACGGGCCAGCGGTAGTACCGTTGTGGTCCTGGTGGTAGTACCGCTACCTGGCGGTAGTACCGCTGGTTGCAGCGGTAGTACCGCTCCCCCTGGCGGTAGTACTGCTCCCCCTGAGACAACCCTAAAAATGTCCTAGTTAGGTCGTGGTAGATTGGGGTTCTGGCGGTAGTACCGCTATCCCTGGCGGTAGTACCGCTGGGGTCCTGGCGGTAGTACCGCTACCCCTGGCGGTAGTACCACTGCAAATGTCACAACGGGACCTAGGAGAATAGAAGAACGTGGGCAAATGACAAGTTAGTAAAAATAAGAAGATAGCACCAGCAAGATATACTGACTTGTCATTTTGTATCCTTTCTTCCATATGAGAGAAAGGTGGGGGGGGGGGGGGGGGCGGTGGCCGAGGCCACCTATGTTTGAGACAAAGGTATGACACCGCGAAGAATTATCCTTGGGTTCATGACAACGCTCGTCTTTGAAGCAAAAGTGCCATTTGGCAATGGCTAAAGTGAAAGACTAGATCGATTTATGCATAATGGGGGGAGGAAGAGTTCATTGAGAGAACAACACTCCCCCTATGTCCATGCCTACATCTAGAACAAGATAAAATGCATAGTAAGGTGCAACGTGCCTAGCCTTAATCCACATTACTGGAATCAATGATATTTAGCTCATGCCTTAACTCCCGGAACCTTGCTTCATCTAGGGGCTTAGTGAAGATATCTGCAAGTTCCTCTTCAGTGTGGATGAAGTGAACCTCAATATCACCTAGCTTGATATGTTCACGAATGAAGTGATGGCGAATATCAATATGCTTGGTTTTGCTATGTTGCACTGGGTTGAGGGAGATCTTGATAGCACTTTGATTGTCACATAGAAGAGGCACTTTGTCACAAGTGACACCATAATCCTTTAAAGTTTGCCTCATCCATAGCAATTGTGCAAAACAACTTGCAGCTGCCACATACTCAGCTTCGGTGGATGATAGAGAGACACAATTCTGCTTCTTTGAAGACCAACTTACCAGTGAGCGACCAAGGAATTGGCATCCTCTAGAAGTTGACTTCCTCTCCACACAATCTCCTGCCCAATCTGAGTCAGAATAGCCAACTAGGTTGAAGTTTGCTCCTTTGGGATACCATAGGCCAAAGTTTGGGGTATGAGCCAAATATTGAAAGATTCGCTTAACAGCCATATAATGACTTCCTTTTGGTGCGGATTGAAACCGTGCACATATCCCTACACTCAACATAATATCCGGTCTAGATGCACAAAGGTAAAGGAGGGATCCAATCATGGAGCAATATACCTTTTGATCCACTGCTTTATCATTGGGATCACTGTCAAGCTTGCATCTTGTTGGCATGGGGAACTTGACCGGTTTGACATCTTCAAGCTCGAACCGTTTGAGCATGTCTTGAGTGTACTTGGCTTGTTTGATGAAGGTCCCTTCTAGGCCTTGTTTAATCTCGAACCCGAGGAAGAACTTCAACTCTCCCATCATGGACATCTCAAATTTCTAAGTCATTTGTGCAGCAAATTCTTCATTGAAGGAAATGTTAGGAGAGCCAAAGATAATATCATCAACATATAGTTGGCATATGAAAAAAAATCCCCTTTAACCCTCTTAGTAAAAAGAGTGGAATCTATCTTCCCAATTTCAAACCCACGATCTTGTAACAACTCAGTAAGATACTCATACCACGCACGTGGGGCTTGTTTAAGGCCATAGAGTGCCTTATTAAGTTTGTACACATGATTGGGGAGCTTGGGATGTTCGAATCCCGGGGGTTGTTTGACATAGACCAACTCATTTAAAGGACCATTGAGAAAGGCACTTTTCACATCCATTTGTTGTAATTTGAAGTTATGATGAGAGGCAAATGCAAGCAACATGCGAATAGATTCTAGACGAGCAACAGGGGCAAAGGTTTCACCGTAGTCGATACCCTAGACTTGGGAGTAGCCTTGAGCCACCAATCTTGCCTTGTTTCGAATCACAATCCCATTGGCATCTTGCTTGTTCTTGAATATCCATTTGGTCCCGATGACATTATGTTCCTCCGTTGGCCTTGGCACTAAATCCCAGACTTGGTTACGCTCGAAGTGGTTAAGTTCTTCATGCATGGGCATAAGCCAATCCTCATCATCGAGCGCTTCCTGTACCTGCTCAGGTTCACAATACAAAACAAACGCGTGATGCTCACAATAATTCCAAATCTGTTGACGGGTGGATACTCCCCTTTTTAAACTGCCAAGTACATTCTTCATAAGATGTGACTTGACTCTCAGCTTGTTCGCAATCTTGGCTGCTCGACGCTCCAAGAGTTCTTCATTGGATAACTGGGGAGCATCGACTTGTTTACTTTGCTTGCCCTTGCATCTTGAGCCTCCCTTGGCACCGGCTGTTGGTGCTGCAGAAGGGAATTGTGAGACAGTATCCTGATCATCTTGACTTTCGACTTGAGCAGGTTCACTTGTTTGTTCTTGTATTTGTGGTTGCTCTTGATCTTGATCTTGTGCTTCTACTTGGTTTGGATCTCACGGTTGCACTTGATCTTGATCATGAGCAGGTTCGGAGCCTTGGGTGTGTGCTTGAATATCATGGGACACATCATCATTGTTGGGCAATTTATCTTGACCTTGAGCTTGTTCATTTTGTTGAGAGTCTTCTCTTTGTTCATCGAAAGCGTGTGGGGCTTGTGGAGGTGATGGCTCCATTTGAGTAGAGCATTGTCCTTCTCCTTCGGCCACAAGGGGTTCCTCAATGGGGAGTATTTGACCAATCCCCATTCTTCTTATGGCTTGGGGAGGAATTTCATCACCTACATCACAAAGACCACTTTGCTCCACTTGGGAGCCATTATTTTCATCAAACTCCACGTTACACGTCTCCTCAATGAGTCCGATGGACTTGTTGAGGACACGGTAAGCATGAGAGTTTGTAGCATAACCAACAAAGATGCCCTCATGTGCTCTAGAATCAAATTTAGCTAAACGTGCACCTTTCTTGAGAATGAAACACTTACAACCGAATACCCGGAAGTACTTGAGATTGGGTTTGTTTCCAGTTAGAATCTCATACGGAGTCTTGTTCAAGCCTTTGCGGATATAGAGACGATTGGACGCATGACATGCTGTGTTGATGGCCTCTGCCCAAAAGTTATATGGAGATTTGAATTCTGCCATCATTGTTCTTGCAGCGTCTATCAATGTCCGGTTCTTCCTTTTTGCCACGCCATTTTGTTGAGGGGTATATGGTGCTGAATATTGATGTTTTATTCCCTCATCACGTAGAAACTCATCCAAGGTGTAGTTCTTGAACTCGGTGCCGTTGTCACTTCTAATCATCAAGATCTTTGCTTCATGTTGACGTTGAGCTTCATTAGCAAAGTTGATGCTAGTTTGTTGAGTTTCACTCTTCATTTTGAAGAAATATACCCAGGTGTATCTTGAGTAGTCGTCAACAATCACCAAGCAGTACTTTCTGCCTCCAAGACTATCAAATGATGGAGGGCCAAACAGATCCATATGGAGGAGCTCCAATGGCCCCTTAGTGTAGATGAGAGTCGTTGGACGATGAGCAGTTTCATGAATCTTTCCTTCAATGCAGGCACTACAAACACGATCTTTAGAAAACCTCACATTTGTTAATCCACGAGTATGGTCCCCTGTTAGAAGACTTTGCAAAGATCTCATATTGACATGAGCTAAACGGCAATGCCAAAGCCAGCCCACATCAACTTTAGCCATTAAACACGTCGCGGTCTTAGTGGGTCGCTTTGAGAAGTTCACCACATAAAGACCATTTTCTACATATCCAACATAGGCTACTTTAAGAGTCTTGCTCCACAGGAGGACCACAGTATCAAGATTAAAGAATGTGGAAAAACCCATAATTGCAAGTTGACGAACCAAAAGTAAATTGTAGGCAAGTGACTCAACAAGCATGACCTTCTCAATAGATAACTATTGAGAGACGACCACCTTACCAAATCCCAATACCTTTGACGAGGATGCATCGGCGAATTGGACATGGGTGGGCATAGATGGAGAAGGATGCACATCCACCACTAAGCCCTTGCTTCCGGTCATATGATTTGTTGCTCCACTATCGAGCAACCATGACACCCCACCGGAAGCAAACTCCTGCAATAGATCAAGGCTTGGTTTTAGGTACCCATTTTTTAATGGGTCCTTTCATGTTAGAGACAAGGGTCTTAGGAACCCAGATAGCCCATTCAATGTACTCATCGTAGGAACCAAAAAATCTGGCATAAACATGCCCATCACTAGCACGACATAAGACATACGATGAATTGAGTTTGTCGGCTGTGTTAGTAGGAATGGTTTTGCCCTTCTTGAGGTTTCCATAGTCCACCTTGGTCCTGTCCACCTTCTGAGTCCCCTCACCCTCTTTGACAAAGATGTCCATGAGGGTAGGAGATCGTTTGTTCCTGTTCCTCCTTTTACCTTTTGACTTGGAGGTAAGTCCAAGTCCCTCCTTTCCTACAACACCTTTTTGAGTGCTCAAGAGGTCGTTCAGGCTCTTCTTACCTTGTATGCATGCCACAAGGCCCTTCTCAAGTTTCTCCTTTAACTTGGCATTTTTCTCCACAAGACGTACATGCTCACAACAGGGATTAGTTGCACATCAATTAACACAAAGGGATGACAAGTAGAGATCTCCTTGGTAAGCTTTGCTTGGAGTTGATCATGAGACTCTTTCAGAGAGAAATGAACACCTTTCAAGACCTTGTGGGCCTTGTCAAGTGTGTCAAACTCCACCTTGAGTCTGTCATGGCCAACCCCAAGAGCATACTTTTCAGACTTAAGCATACGAGTAAGAACAACATCATGATCTAGTTTCTTTTGCATTTTAGCGCAGTCATCGTTGTATGACTCCTCAAGAGCCAAACGAAGAGTGCGCTCCTTTTCTAGAGCAATAGATAATTCAGCAATTTCATAGGCATAGTCACGACTGTGTTCCTGAAGCTCGGAGATGGTCTCCTCATGAGACTCAATGAGGTCATTGGCCTCACCCAGTTGTTCCAAGAGAACAACAAAGTGCTTCTTGGATTCTCCCTTAAGAGTGCACAAAAACTTGTCAAGATCATGCTCATTAAGTTCCCCAACATCACTATCATCAACACAATTTAACAATGAAGGAGCAGTAGCGATGTTGGTCTTAATGATGGGGGTTACCTGATTGATACCTTTTGCCATGAGGCACTTGGTGATGTGGTTCTCGTTGGGGGCGTTGAAGAGAGACACCTTCTGGGAGAGGTAGTGGCAATGGCAACAGTTGCCGTTGCCACTGTATCATCATCATCATCATCATCATCGGAAGGGTACTCTTCAAGGACCACCATCCCTTTGGGTGGGGTTTCTTCACAAAGTTGTTCTTGATTGGAAATGATTTGGTTTTGTCTTTGAGAATGAGCTTGCCCCCGTTGTCTTCCCTTTTCTCATAGGGACATTCGGCCACGAAGTGGCTCACGTTACCATAGTTGTAACATGTCCTCACTTGTTGCTTGGGTTTGAATCCACTCGAGTTGTTCTTGGTGAAGGTGGGTCTTGAGTTCCTCTTGTTGCCCCAGAATTGCCTTGACGCAAGAGCCATGTGCTCATGATAGGCATACTTTGTGTCTTCAGGGCAGCTCTCCTCTTCCTCATCCTCTTCTTCTTCTTCTTCAAACATTGCTTTTGCTTTTAACGCAAGGTTGGGTGAAGTTGTCTTTGAGAGAACACGAGCAAGTGCATTGTCGGCTGTTTCGTTCATGATTGACATTGCAATAAATTCATCCAACACTTCACTGGAAGACAAGGAGTGGAAGTCTGGCCGCTGATGAATGACAGATGACATGGCTTTGTTGAAAGGCATGATGGCTTTGAGAAACTTGCGCTTGACCCATGTATCATCCACATCCTTGCTCCCATGATCCTTGAGTGCCACATCAATAGCAGTCACCCTCCGATAGAGATCATGAGGGTCCTTGTCTTCCTTCATCACAAACTCATCGGCCTTATCAAGTATCACTTCATAGTTGGATCGTTGAATGCTTGAGCTTCCCTTGTACAACACCATAATATGCTCCCAACAATCCTTGGCCAAAGTGAAGGGACACAAGTGAGGAAGATCTTCAGGTGGCACTGCGGACTGGAGAATAAACAAGGCGGAGTGATTGTATTGATTGTCTGCATCTTCTCTTGGAGTGAGGTTTCTTGGATCATGGGGATAATATCCTTGCTCGATGATTCTCCACAAGTTTGTTGAGATGTGATTCAAATGAGACTTAATAGAAAATACCCAGTTATCAAAGTCACCTTTCACAAGCTTAGGAGGAGGACCAACAGGATTAAGACGCGGTGTGGGAACGGATCCTCCATAGACCATGGGGGTGGAACTGAGGCATATGTTCCAGTCCCATCCTTTTCGTAAGATGAGAAAGGTCGCATACCTTTAGTCGCTTCCTTATAGGAATTGGCCTCCAAATCGGTGATGGTGGGTTTAACCACTAACGCCGGTTCGGGAGAGTGATCGGGCACTTTTGAGCTTAGGGAGAAACAATGGAGCTTGGGAGGGTAAGATATAAGGTTCCACAACTAGAAGAACCCTTTATATAGTGGGGGGGGGGGAAATCCAACTGTTTCCCACTCAGAGCCCATGCCTAGCGGTACTACCGCTGGATGCAGCGGTACTACCCCTAGCACACCAGCGGTACTACCGCTGCAGCTAGCGGTACTGCAGCGGTACTACCGCCGGGCCTATGGTAGTGCATAGGCACTACCACCACCAAGAAAGTCTTCGCAAAAAGGTCCGTCCAAGTACTTCCGCTAGGAAGGCGGTACTAAGAACCTGGAGCGGTACTACCGCTGACCAGGGGCGGTACTACCGCCAGCATGCGGTACTACCGCTGGCTGCAGCGGTACTACCGCTAGCACTCCAGCGGTACTACCGCTAGGGCTAGTGGTACTACCGCTAAGCCCAGTGGTACTACCGTTGGGGGACCATTTGCAAAGAGGAGAGAAACACAAAGGCGGGAGCCACTCCAAAGTTGCCGGCAAGGGGGAAAAGAGGTGTAGTGTGTGTGTGCAAGATTGATTCCACCCAAACCTTTCCACTATGGTTCCCCTCTTAATAGTACGGCTTTCCTATGACTCAAATAAAGAGAATCGTAGAGAACACCGTGCTTTTGTTCCATGAAAGAGAGGGCGAGTCGTCTTGTGCCGTTGACTTGTGTTTTCTGAAAACTTAACACACACGGTTAGTCCTTTGCGGTACTGTCATCAATCACCAAAATTACTTAGGCATAAACTATGCCCCAACACATCTCTTGGTTCAAACAAAGGGTAATTAATTACCATTAAGGGCCCATTTGATTTCTTGGTCTAATTTGCGGCTAATGCATCCATCTTTCGTATTAAACTTGTAGGGTGATGCAGAGTCTATGGACGCCGAGTTGAGACAAGTTGCTAATGGTTTTGACTATAAGGTCCATTCATTTGACAAATACAACATCAACGGGTATCACTTTCGTACCTTTGGCAAAGAGCTATCTATGCCCGACCTAAAGACTACAAATTGTTCTGTCTCTGCTATCGGCGAAGGAGACACCGAGTATTATGGAAGAGTTGAAGCAATTTATGAACTTCTATTCTATGGTGAAAACCCACCGACCGTCGTAGTCTTCAAATGTTATTGGTTTGAGCCGAGGGAGACTAGAAGGAATCATGAACATATAGGACTAGTCGAAATCAACCAAAACACCCACTTAGATGTTCCCAATGTCTATATTACGGCTCAACATGCGACACAAGTTTTCTATATACCGTGGGCCTGCCAAACTGATCCAAATCTCAAAGGTTGGGATGTTGTTTATGAAGTTCCACCACATTTTAGACCACCTACCCTCAATGAAGAGGATTACGAACCTCACATTAACCCACACACATATGAAGGAGAATTCTTCCAAGAAACACGTATGTCCAAGAAACGTTTCAAGAACCACTCTACTTCACCCCAGAACATTGAAGTAGACAGCGACACTGAATCCGTCTTAACCCCTGAGCCCCAACAGGAAGAGCTGGAAGAAGAAGAGGTTACTGCTGCGGATGACCTGCCACTTCTTTGATCGATTACATAATGGTGGCCTTCCACATGTTCTTCGTGATAGTGATGATGATGATGCAGTTATTGATGATAGTGATGATCATGATGCATTTATTGACCCCGAAGCATATATAGACGAGCACTATTGTTATTAGTTCATGTCAGGTATTCAACTAAATTATATAAATTTTATTACTCATGTTGGTATTTATGTTGTACTAATTTCATTTACTCTTTGTCATGACAAGTGTTGAAAGATGGTGGGAAAGGGTCGAAAGCACTCCGCGCTTCCTTCTTCGTCGGCGGGTGATGGGATGGGTACTTCCATTCCCGCCTCGCCTCTTCGGAGAGCGTTGCTCTCTACTCTGTAAGGAGCGCCCTCGTGAGAGGAGGTCGACCCCTTGTGTTGGGGATATTATCTGTTGGGTAACCCGCCCTAGTTGGGCCGGGTCACCCAAGCCGGCGACTCATCTCCAAGTGGTTCCGACCTTGGTCCTGCAAGGCCGGGAGTCGCATGGCGGTTCAGGACCTTTGGGAGAAGTCCATAGTAGAGAAGATCTCCGAGTCTTGGAAAGATGGCGATTTGGAGATCGGAAGAATCACGATTTGTGTAAAGGAAAGGACCCTTGTAAACCCTAAGGACTCGACCTGTATATAAAGGAGAGTCCCCGGGAAGGAGAGGGTAGGTTAGAAATCATCGAGTGCTAGGTCAGGCGAGTTACGCCCCCTTGTAATCGAAACATCATCAATACAAACTCCAAGTAGGACGTAGGCTTTTACCTCCTCACGAGGGGCCGAACCTGGGTAAATCTCTGTCTCGCTCCCACATAACCCCTTTGAGTCGCCACCAAGGTGCGATGGCTCCAAGACTAAGTCCTTTCACGAGGACACCTGCCGTGACAAAACCACGACAGTTGGCGCCCACCTTGGGGCCTGCGCACGGTGGAGTTGAGTTCTCAAAGGGAGCCCTACCTGGGTCCGGGAGCTACGCAGCGGGGCTCATGACTCGGAGCCGCCGCGGGAAGTACTACATCAACAACTTGCTATGGGGGCCCGAGGCCGATTCGACCGAATCCGGTTACAGGGCCCCCTTCGGCAAGATCAGCATCTTCGTCGGCATGATTTGATCGCCCATGCCTGAGCCGGACACCTCCTCCGACATCGTCGAGCCGGCCAGGTACGTCCGCCCTGTCGTGACGCCAAACCTAACCCGTCCGGTCTTTGTTGGGTTCACGCAGGGATCTGAGGAACCAGAACAATCAGCGACCCAGAAGACCACGCCGGTCAACACTGATGACGAATCGTCCATGGGTGATTCAGATTCAATCCAGTCTCTACACGGAAGCTGCCTTGGGGGCTTGTCACTGGCCATGGACCCCGAAGTTCTTGACCGGACTCGCCGTCAGATCGCCGTTTACATGGCAGGGGCGACTCAACCCTCGCCAAACCCAGCAGGCGGAGATGGAACTGGCGAAACGTCTAGAAGCCCGGCCGCGATCTTGGTGGAGTTAGCAGTGGAAATAACAAGGCTCCTGGCGACCCCCATAACACCGGAAAACCAGGACACGGTAAACACGGAACTCGTGAAGCTAAGAGAGGGGGTGGCAAAGGCTCAGCGGGACGCTGAGGTGGAGGCCGCCAGGATCGAGACCCGACAGGCTCAAATTACCGCTGAGGTAGCTCGCTTGAATACCGAAAACTGGCGGCTCGAAAGGCATCAGCGCGTATCAGACGCCGTCCATCAGCGGAGGCATCAGGGTCGTTTGCCCCCTGATCTCAACCAGACCTGCCTGTTCGACACTCCACGAACTCCCGGGGCAGGAGCCGCCCCGGGGGGAGGGCCGGGCCAACCACCGAACCCGCCGTTTCAGCCAGCTGTGGTCGCGTTCCCCAATTCCAGACACCTCAAGGTCACTTTTCCAACCCGGTGGACAACGTCCTTGCCGCAACTCGCTATTTAGAATCCCTTCCGATTCACGGCAACACTCCAGCCGAGATAGAGGCAAGGAACACCATTGAGATGTTTAAGACGACGGTGGTTCAAAACGCCCAGTTCTCACACAGCCTAGATCGGCTGCACTCCACTCCCTAGGCAAGCCGCACCACGAGTCGGCGAGAGGACCAGCCCGCTATAACCAGTGGACCGCGACCGTTTCCCTAGGTCAACTCGCCTGATCATCGAGACCCGCCAGGTCGGGATCACCCGGACACCCAAGTCGCCCCAGCGCCTCTTGTTGGAAGCGGCAGACAAGTGGGGGTGCCGTGTTTGGCCCCCGCCCTTCGCAACGAGCGAATGCCCAAGGATTTTAAAGGGCCAAGAAAGGTGCCTAACTACACTCCGGACCTTGAGCCGGCGTCGTGGGTCGAGAGTTACGAAATCGCCATGGACATGCTCGATGTAAGCGAAGCAGTCTGTGCTAGATACTTCACAATGATGCTTGAAGGGACGGTGCGTACTTGGTTAAAGAACTTGCCCCCCAACTCCATCCAGACTTGGGCTGAATTAAAAGAGCGTTTCGTCAAAAACTTCTGAGGAACCTGCAAACACCCAATGACAATAGTCGATTTACAGCACTGTGTTCAACGCCCGGATGAGTCGGCCCATCACTGATCGCGGCGGGTCGCGGAAATCATTCACTCATCAGACGGTATTACGGCGGCTCAGGCTGTGCTGATCCTAGAGCAGAATTGCCACTACGAGCCCTTGGTGCAGAAGTTGGGGCGACTCAAGCGAAAGGTCCAAGACATGGGAGAGCTAATGGACACCCTCACTAGGTACGCTGAGGCGGACGACACCAAAGATCCCGGAGAGGATGGTGGTAAAGCCAATTCGCCAAGGAAAGGCGAGTCATCCAAAAATCATACCCGGTTCTAGGGACGCGCCCGCCATAATCATGGAACGAATGGCAAGAGAAGGCAGCAGGAAGAGTCTTCGGACTTAGTCGCCAACACCAACACCAATAATGGCAACCAGCGCCAGAAAAAGAATAGGGGTTACAGTGGCAAAAAGCCACGCAACTAGAATGAGTTACTCAAGGGCCCCTGCCCGCACCACGCCATGGCAGACGGACCGGCGACTCATTCCTGGGAGGACTGTTACGTGATGCGGGAGTTTCGGGCGGAGGCGATCAAAAAAGGGCAAGGCGGTGACCCGGACCAACGGCAGGAACAGTTTGGCGCACCTAATCAACGCCAGAACCCCTCCGGCGGCTTCCCCGAACCCAGGGCTCAGGGTGGCTTGTAGCCAAGCAGTGAACAGTATCCCGTGCATCACCAGCGACGGTATAACCCGCGTGGAGTTTTTCAACAACCACCCCCACAGGGGGCTTCGCAGGGGCAGGACGACAATGGCGGCTTCCGCAACAACCCCAAGCAGTTAAGCAATGGGTAGTACCATGTTTTCACCACCAATGCCTGCAGGCGTGATAAAAAGGTGAGCCACCGAGCGTACAGTGTATCTGAGCCGGCACTCCCCAGATACCTCCACTGGTCCGAGCAGACTATATCATGGAGTAGGGAGGATCACCCGCCAAGAGTTGACAATCCCGACGAATTAGCGTTGGTCGTGGCACCCCAAGTTGGAGGATATACTTTATCGAAGGTACTGATGGATGGTGACAGCAGCATCAACATATTATACTTCGAGACCTTCCAAAGGATGAACCTTTGGAGAAAGATTTGATGCCTTAACCACGGTATTCCATGGGATTGTCCCGGGTAAATCCGCATATCCCATAGGCCGAGTTAGGCTCACAGTTGCGTTTGGAACAGCGTCTAACTACAGGAGTGAGTCGCTTATGTTTGAGGTGGTCAAGTTAAAGAGCCCCTATCATGCGCTGTTTGGGCGACCGGCTTACGCCCAGTTCATGGCTCGCCCTTGCTATGTTTACCTTAAACTCAAGATGCCTGGTCCTAAAGGACCCATCACGGTTGATGGTGATAGGAGGATTGCAAGAGAGTGTGAAGAAGGGGATGCGGCTTACGCAGAAGTCGCCTATGCTGTGGAAGAGCTTAAATATCACCAGGCCAATGTTGATCCGGCTGATATGTCACCTTTAATGAAGCCAACGACAAACGCTGAGCCGCCCCTCAAGTTCAAGCCAACAGATGACACTAAGACAGTGGATTTCGTCCCTGGCGACTCAACAAAGCAGTTCACTATTGGAACGGATCTGGACCCCAAATAGGAAAGCGCGCTCATCGAATTCATCCGTGAGAATCAGGACATCTTTGCATGGAAACCTTCTGACATGCCTGGTGTGCCGAGAGAATTCGGTGAGCATCATCTTAACGTTGACCCAAAAGCAAAACCGATTCAACAATATCATCGTAGGTTCAATGAGGAACGACGCAAGGCAATCGGGGAGGAAGTTGCCCGTCTCTTGGCCGCCGGATTCATCGTAGAGGTCTTCCACCCCAAATGGTTGGCTAATCCGATCCTGGTGCTCAAGAAGAATGGTACCTTCCGTATGTGCATTGATTACACGGATCTTAACCGAGCTTGTCCAAAGGATCCTTTCGCCCTTCCCCGCATCGATCAAATTATTGATTCAGTGGCGGGATGCGAACGTTTGTGCTTGCTGGACGCTTATTCTGGATATCACCAAATCAAGATGGCCGTGGAAGATCAGGAGAAAACAAATTTTATAACCCCCTTTGGGGCATTTTGCTATGTGTCCATGCCATTCGGACTCAAGAGTGCAGGGGCGACTTATCAGCGCTGCATCCAAAATTGCCTCCGTGGCCAAATCGGACGCAACGTCCATGCCTATGTTGATGACATTGTGGTTAAAACTCACAGGAAGGAAACGCTACTGGGAGATCTCAAGGAAACTTTTGATAATCTGTGGGTATATCAGATGAAGCTTAATCCCACCAAGTGTGTCTTTGGTGTTCCTGCAGGGAAATTGTTGGGTTTTTTGGTGTCTGAGCGTGGCATTGAAGCTAACCCGGACAAGATCGAGGTGGTTACTTCCCTTGGGAAACCAGCGAATATTAATCAAGTCCAACGAATGGCGGGTCGTATTGCGGCCTTAAGTCGCTTCATAAGCTGTCTGGGAGAAAAAGCTATCCCCCTTTATCAATTGCTTAGGAAATATGACCATTTTGTTTGGACAGACGAAGCCAATGAAGCGTTCAAAGCTTTAAAAGGACAGCTGGTCAACCCACTGGTCTTGGCCGCCCCGACTGAGAAAGAGCCCATGCTTTTATATATTGCAGCAAACTCCAAAGCGGTGAGTGTGGCGGTGGTCGTCGAAAGGAAGGAGGAAGGGAAGGAATATCCTGTGCAGCGCCCGGTGTATTTCATGAGCGAGGTGCTAACTCTTTCCAAACAGCGGTACCCACACTGGCAGAAATTAGTTTATGGGGTCTTTATGGCAAGCCGGAAGCTCAAACATTATTTCCAAGAGCATCCCATCACGGTGGTTAGCTCCGCTCCCCTTGGGGACATCATCCAGAATCGGGAGGCGAGAGGGCGAATCGCCAAGTGGGCGATCGAACTTGGGCCGCACCACGTGCGATACACCCCTCGTACGGCTATCAAGTCTCAGGCCTTGGTTGATTTCGTCAATGATTGGACCGAGTTACAAATCCCAGAAGACAGGCCTAACCTTACATACTGGACTATTTATTTTGACGGATCTAGACAGTTGGAAGGCTCGGGGGCTGGCGTGGTGTTGATATCGCCTCAAGGAGACAAATTGTGCTATGTCCTCCGACTCATGTTTCCATGTACCAACAACGCTGCGGAATACGAAGCTTTGCTCCATGGCTTGCAACTCGCCAAGGAGATGAACCTTATGCGGGTCAGATGTTTTGGCGATTCTGATTTGGTGGCTCAGCAAGTTTCACGTACTTGGGATTCTCGGGACCCCTTGATGGCGGCTTACAGGAGGGTTGTGTCTGATGTGGTGGGTCACTTCCATGGCCATGAGGTCGATCACATCGACCGGCTCCTTAACGAAGCAGCTGATGCCCTTTCACATCTCGGTTCCCAGCGTAAGCCGGTTCCCCCCAATGTTTTTCTAGATACTCTGCATAATCCTTCCGTAAGGTTGCCCTCGGAGGAGGAGTTGGCGATACCAGACCCTGAGTCTCAGTTCGTGGCGGCTCTCCATGTTACGCCGGATTGGGTTCTTCCGTATCTGGCCTATCTCTCCCGAGGTGAGTTACCTACGGATGAAGTATTGGCTCGCCAAATCGTTCGGCGAAGCAAATCCATGGTGATCATCAATGGCGAATTATATAAACAAAGCACTTCCGGAGTTTTCCAAATATGTGTTTCCTCCGAAGAAGGGTGCATAATTCTAAATGACATTCATTCCGGAGATTGTGGGAATCACGCCGGGTCACGCTCCTTGGTTTCAAAAGCGTTCCGTCATGGTTTCTTCTGGTTGACGGCCCATGCAGATGCAGAGGAGATGGTTCATCGATGTGATGGATGCCAGCGTTATGGACGACAGACCCATGTGCCGGCTCAAGAACTAAGGATGATACCCATCACTTGGCCCTTCGCGGTCTGGGGGTTAGACATGGTTGGCCCCTTTAAGATGTCGTCCAACAAGAAAACTCATCTGCTGGTGGCGGTTGATAAGTTCACCAAGTGGGTTGAAGCAGAACCTGTTGGAGCTTGCGATGCGGAGACAACAGTCAAATTCTTGAAAAAAAAAATCTTCCGGTTCGGATATCCACACAACATTATTACTGATAATGGCACTAATCTGTCTCAAGGAGCGATGCAGGAGTTTTGCCACATTGAGCACATCCGGCTTGATGTTTCTGCGGTAGCTCACCCACAATCTAATAGACAGGCGGAGCGGGCGAATCAGGAAGTTTTGCGAGGAATCAAACCCCGACTCATGGTTCCCTTGGAACGTACACCGGGGTGTTGGGTTGAGGAGTTGCCTTCAGTACTATGGAGCATCCGGACCACCCCGAACCGTTCTACGGGTTTTACTCCCTTCTTTCTGGTATATGGAGCAGAAGCCGTTCTTCCCACTGACATTAGGCATGACTTGCCCAGAGTCGCTGCTTATGTGGAACAGGACAACGAGTTGGCGCGTCAAGACTCTTTGGACGCCCTGGAGGAAGCGCGTGATTTGGCTGCAGCCCGATCGGCCATTTATCAGCAGGACTTACGGCATTATCACAGCCGCCGGGTCCAGAGCCGAACTTTTCAGGAGGGCGACTTAGTGCTTCGACTGATACAAGATCGTACTGACATGCATAAGTTATCACCACCATGGGAAGGACCGTTCGTCGTCAGCAAAAACCTTCGCAATGGGTCCTACTATCTGGTGGATCTACGGCCTGATCGGCCAACCACGAAGGCTGAGTCAACTCGTCCCTGGAACATAGCCCACTTGCGGCCTTATTACACTTGAGCTATTAGCTCTACATTTTGTAAGTTTTTCATTTCTTATAAAGCAATAAAATTAACCCCTCCCAGCTTGGGGGCTTTCCTGCTAATTCATCTTATTGAAAGGTATGGATCTTTATTTTTATTCATCAACAAGTCGCTCAAGCATGGACGCTATTCATACCAAAGAGCTTAAGTCGCCACGATGCGCTTATTACAAAACTGGGTATCGATAAGCCAAAGAGGATCGAAGTCTCCACAAGCGCGTGATTCAAACATAGGCGCCTTATATGATTCTGTGGATTAGGCCGACTTACTTGAGGGCAGTTTGTTCTCAAATCGTTTTGTGGTAATACGTATACGCTTCTACAATCCTATGACGGTCTTTCCCTTAATCATAGGTCATTTGGGGGCTTCCTCTCACTGAGATCAGCCTTACTACCCATTTGGCTTGCAAAAAATTACCGCATTACAAATGGTTATACTGGACTGTGTGTTGGCCGAATCGCCATATGGACCTGTGAACTCTTGGCGAGTTATTCCGCTCATGGACCCTGAACTCGCCTTGGTTAAAACATGTCTGGTACTAGCTAGCGCCTCACATGGAAAATAGAGAAACCATTGGTTCATTGAACCCTCTTCACTGAAGCTTGACTCGTGCCTGATCTGCCGGTCTAAATGCTTGAGCTTTTGATACAAAAGTCTCCCTCGGGTAGCACTTGAGTTTATTTAACTCGTCCTATCCTGTCGCGTCCTGATGAGCTAACGAAATTGCTATTTTTTACCTTCCTGGCACTGCCACAAGGTCTTTCAAACTTTTTTCTGACTCGCCTCAAATATCTTGGGTCGATTATTATTTATTATCATCCATTACTCACCGCGATGGTTTGATATATGTTTTCAAGCCTAACAGGTTGATGATCGAAATCATTCTAGCCATGGCGGGTCAAGCATCATAAAAACGCCTCGACGGCGGGTCAAGCATTTTAAAGCACCTTAAGTGCGACATAAGGGTTTTTCAAGACATCACAGAAGTAGTTTGATCTCTAAAAAGACTTATTACATGGCTCTTATGGCCAAATCTATGATGGTTTATTCTGGTGATGTCCTTGGATCAGCCTGCTGCGAGCTCTGGCTGACTTCAATTTGCAAGTTGCCCAGTACCCAGTCACACTTGGATAGCGCGGTGAACTCATCTTCATCGTTCAGCACTGATGAGAGATCCACCTCCAAGTCAAAAGGATTCTTGGGTCGACGCGGAGTTAGGCTGGTCCTTACAAAGGTTGGCGGGTTAACTTTCTTGTTCTTGTTGTCATAGGAGGCTTGGTATTTTGATAAATCCAAGCTTGCAGCAAGCTGAGTCGCTGCCAAACGGGATTCTTTGACAACACGCTGGTAATCTTCTTCAGCAAATTCTGACCCGTCATCCTTGAGCTGGGGAAAGCCCGCCGCTACTTCTTCCGGGTTTATTTCTGGAGCATACGCCAAACACCGACTCAGCGTAGTCAGTGCTCCTTTTTGGGCGGCAGACCGAGTTAGCTCACCAATTTCAGGAGGAAGAGTAGATAAGCAGCCAAGCATCTTATTTATTGATGTTATGGGTTCCTTGGCACCCATCACTGCTTTCACGGTCAGCACACTTCCGGTATACAGTTGCTCTGTCAACGTATAAATCGCCTTCAGCATCAAGACACAATCATTCTGAAGATTGGCGGCTCTCGGACCTGTGTAAGAGGTAATGATGGTCAGCGATTTCTACAAGCTATTTATTTACAAAGTGCAAGGTCAGGGGTTGGTTTTTACCAAAGACGGCTTGCGCCATGTTGGAGATATGTTGTTTTAAGCCGAACAGCTCTTGTTGCACAGTATCCAATTTAGCTTCAGCTTTTTCTGCTCGCTTTATTAAGGCATCTTGATCAGCTTGAGCCTTTTTTAAGTCGGCTTTTAGCTTCTCCATCTCAGATAAGCTCAGTTGACACTTCTCTTCTGATTTTGCCCGGGCATCCTGCTGATCGGTTAAATTTTTCTTCAAGTCGCCAAATGCTGATTCAATTTGGGTAAGTGATTCCTGTCAAAATATATTGTCAAGGGGCAAGTCTCAGAATTATTGCAAGCAACATCCCTGACACTTGGGGCTAATGTATAATTTTTTAGACAAATTATACAGTATCAAGACCCGGTTCATCTTTTTACTGATGACCCGGCCCTTGGGGGTTACAGGTCGAAAGTTTTCTTCAATTATCAAGACCCGACTCATCTTTTTACAGATGACCCGACCCTTCGGGGTTACAGGTCGAAAGTTTTTCTTCACTTATCAAGACCCGGCTCATCTTTTTACAGATGACCCGGCCCTTGGGGTTACAGGTCGAAAGATTCATTTTTACTACCAAGACCCGGCTCATCTTTTTACTGATGACCCGGCCCTTGGGGGTTAATGAGGATAATACAGTGTGCAATAAGACGTACCTCATGTTTGTTCTTCAGCATAACAAGCAGACTTTTTTCCATCTCATAACTCGCCTCCAGGCGACTTGCAAAGCCAAAGCAAAGTTCTCTGAATTCAAGATTCTCATACTAGGAGAGCTTAGCCTTGGAAAGTTCATGCTCAAAAGCAGGTTGAGCTGATGATGATACATGCTTCGATAAAACTGTTGTGGCCGGCTTAGAGAAGCGAGTGCTGGTGATGACTACAGCGTCTGGGTCTTCTGCTGTTTTCAATGGACTTGGCGGGTTAGGCGTTTCCATGGTTTCCTTGGGCGAGCTTGGGAGATCCACTTGATCTTCAGGTTTGTCTTGGTCCAGGTTATCCTCGATTGGCGCCGATTTTTCAATAGGCTCCGAAGCTGCAATGGGAGTTGACCCGCCAGTTTTCCTTTTCTTCGCCTGTGCCCTAAGAGGAGAAGAGGGTGTGCTTAAAGAAACAGACATTACCACCATCAGGACAAGGTAGATGTGATAAAAGACTTACCCTGGGACGCAGATCATCAATGGAAGTGCTGACATCACTGAGTCGTCGGATGAAGGAGGAGAACTCTACAAAAATAACACTTCAAGATGTCAGCGAGTTATAAACACGATCCAAAAGGAAATGAAGAGGTGCTATTAAAAGATACCTTCTTTTGCCTTTTCTTGGTTCTTGTTGGTAACCCGGACACCAAGTTTCTAGAATGACTCTGAGTTTTCCGATTTGAGGCATGTTGCGCTTTCTTCAAAAGGAAATTTGGATCCAAACAAGCATTTGTGTGTGAGAAGGGAACTTTCCCACAAATTCGCCTGGCCGGCTTAGGTGGAGGAGAAGATGAGTCGGAGGAAACATAAATTACCTCTATGGAGTGTTCCTGGCTTTCATTTTCCTCATTCTACACAAGAGTTACAGAGGCGTAAACACAAAACTGTCAACAATGAATGGTGAGTTAAAAGAGGATGGATTTTTACCTCTGAAAGTACGTCGCCGACTTGGGATTCATCGGCGTCAGATGGCTCAGTGACGGCGGCTTTGCCTTTGCCCTTGGACTTCTTTTCGGGGGCGGCCTGGCTTGCTTCATGGCCATCTTTTTTGTCCTCTTGGACCAGAATTTGTCACCTTTTTGAAACGGTATTTTTTATTTATAAGAGGTCTTAGCCCAAGTAAGACGGAAGGAATAAAAACAAGTGGCGGGTTAAGTTACTTACCTTTGGTGCGAGGTTGATCTTGCAGAACGGTTTAAGACCTATTTGACCGCACTTGGCTGCTGGCTCGCCGGTCAATTCTTTGATAATGGTTACAATATCATTTTCTGTCAGTGTTGTGTGGAAGTAGCACTGAGGGTGATCCAGGGTACCATCAAAATCACACATTAAGCCGTCCCGGCGACTTAAAGGGAGAATACGCCATTCGACCCAGCAGCGGATTAAGTCAACCCCAGTAAGGCCGTTGTTTGTCAGAGATCTTAACCCGGACAGTACTGGGATAAAGTCTGACTCCTCTTCTTCGGTGAGCTTGTCCGGGAGTTTCAAATTTGTTGGAAGGCGATCCTTCCTATAGCCAAGAAGCTTTTTCTCACCCTCAGGCGAAGTCTCCTGGCAGTAAAACCAAGACTCGCCCTAGCCTTTGGGATGGCTTGGCATGGCGAGTGACAGGAATGAACTATCCCTACGGCGTTGAACATTGACACCTCCAAGCTCCAAGCTAGGGCCATTGGAAAATTCTGTCTGGCGATTCAAATGAAAGAAGTACCAGAATAAAGGAATTGAGGGTTCCATCCGCAAGTAGGCCTCACTGAACACCTGGAACTGGCATAAATTGCTCATCGAGTTGGGTCCTAAGTCCTGAAGATGGACATTCATAAAGGTCATGGCGTCTCTGAGGAATTTTGATCCGGGCGGCTTAAAACCTCGTTCAAGGTGTTCGACAAAAACAACAATCTCCCCTTCTTTTGGGTTGGGGATCTCCTCTCCTAACCCGGAGCGCCAACCGATAACCTCTTGAGGGTCCAGATTCCCCGTTTGCACATAGTTATGAAGGATACTATCGTCAACCTTGGTCGGGAGCCAATCACTTTTGAAAACAGTGCCCATGCTACAAAGGGACAAAATTACGGGTAAATTAACTCGCCAAATATCTACTGATCGGTGAAACAGATCATTTGACTCGTCAAAATAGTTTGCCTGATAACTGAAAGAGTTTTTTGACTCGCCGATAAAGGTCCGGGTCAGGATACCAGGGGGACTTATGAAATTCTTACTATTTAAAGGAGAGGTTTTTCAGAGCTTCAGTAGTGTTTGCCAAGATGGTGAAGTATGAAACTATAAACAGGTTCCATGCGACAAGCAATAATATATGGATCTACCGGGCAGACAGAAATGAATGCGAAAAGGTCTGGATAAAATAGCTTGTGACTAGGGTGAAAACAGTGTGGTTGATCCGGTGAGAACCCTTTTTAAGTTTGCGATCAAGGCTAAACAACTGGGGGTATGGAGAATGTTGTTGTGTTCGCTATCGTCACCACCAACTAGCCGGGAACTACGAAGCTATTCGTGATGTTCTAAAAGGAACAGTGGACATGAACTTCGAAAAGCTTAGATCTGCCTATAATGGCGGGAGGCTGACCTGGTAAGTGCGGCTGGGGGTGTCCGAGGAGAGATTCGCGGCGAGCATCGCGCGTTCGGAAGTTCCCGGACGGCGGCAAAGATCTCGGACGGCCACGAAGATCTCGAAGCGGCGGCGAAGATCTCCGGCGGCGACGAAGTGCTCGGACGACGGTGAAGCCTTTGGGTGGTGACGAGGTTCTCGGGCGACGATGGGGCTCTCGGGCGGCGATGGAGTGCTCGGGTGGTGACGGAACTCTCGGGTGGTGACGAAGCTCTCGGTGCGACGGCGAGGAAGAAGAGGGTGACAAGATGGGTAGGTGGAAATGTGCCCTGTCCCCTCCTCCCGCCTATTTATCAGGTCGGGCGCTAGGATCAAGGCGCCACGAGCGGGAACTGCCAAAAAGATAAAGATTCTCCATGATGGCGCCCCGAAATTTTCGGGATAGCGATACCGAAGGATACCGAAGGGATAAGAAAGCACCGACGAGAAGTGGTTCGGCGACTTGAGTTTTCCGCAACAGATGGCGGTTTAAATGCATGGTGCGCAAAAAGAGTGAGATGAATCTCCCGTGACTGAGTAAGGATATTAGCGTGAAAAAATTCAAGTCAATCTGGGGCCTAATGTTGGGGATATTATCTGTTGGATAACCCGCCCTAGTTGGGCTGGGTCACCCAAGCTGGCGACTCATCTCCAAGTGGTTCCGTCCTTGGTCCAGCAAGGCCGGGAGTCGTATGGCGGTTCAGGACCTTTGGGAGAAGTCCATAGTAGAGAAGATCTCCGAGTTTTAGAAAGATGGCGATTTGGAGATCGGAAGAATCACGATTTGTGTAAAGGAAAGGACCCTTGTAAACCCTAAGGACTCGACCTGGATATAAAGGCGAGTCCCCGGGAAGGAGAGGGCAGGTTAGAAATCATCGAGTGCTAGGTCACGCGAGTTACGCCCCCTTGTAACTGAAACATCATCAATACAAACTCCAAGCAGGACGTAGGCTTTTACCTCCTCACGAGGGGCCGAACCTGGGTAAATCTCTGTCTCGCTCCCACATAACCCCTTTGAGTCGCCACCAAGGTGCGATGGCTCCAACACTAAGTCCTTTCACGAGGACATCTGCCGTGACAAAACCACGACACCCCGCGAGGCCGAGAGGTACTAAAGGTACACGTTGTATTCATGTTGGTATTTATGTTGTACTCATGTTGTATGCATATTGGTATTTATATACATTTTATTACTCATGTTGGTATTTATGTTGTACTAAAGGTACACGTGGCCGCGGGAGAGGGAGGGCGGTGGCTGCCACGCCTTCTGAGGTGGAGGCTACACGGTCTCCGCCACCACCCCAAGCTGATTCACATGAGCACAAGACTTCTAGGGTGGATTCGTCTGAGGTGGAGGCTACACGGTCTCCGGTTCACGAGCCTCGGGTCGACGAGCCTCAGGTCGACGAGCCTTCGACCCACGAGACTCGTGTCCCAGAGGCTTCATTCCAGGCGACTACGGAGCAAAGCAGGGATGAGGGTATGTCCCAAGAGACCCAGTGGGATACCTGGGCTGAGCCAAGTGGCCATGCTGGTAGCGACGAGGAGCTGGGTGAGGGGGCTACCGTCTACCAGTGTGGTTGTTCGGGGCTCCCGCTCGTGCCGGCGACCCCCGAGCAGAGGTGGTCGATTAGGCCAAATGGGGACAAGTAAGTTAATTTACTCTTATTTAACCTTTTGCCTTCACGTTTTCTCAAATATCTAATGTTTTGGCTTTAATTTGTCATACTGTAGGGGTTGGATTGTTGCCAAGGGTGTCCGCAAGCCCAACAGCGTCCTTGGTGTGCTTTGCCATAAAAACTTCCCAGGGTTTGTTACGTTGCCCGGTCGGGAGAGAGAGGTAGGAATGACCTGGGAGCACTACTTGGGTGCCCCGGCCCTGCCGGAGGCGGAGACCGACGGTGTTTTGTGCGACACGAGGGCGGACATGGTGATTCGAAAGTTCTGGGTAATTTCTCCTTCACACAATTATAAATCAACCATAGCTATTTATTGTACTAATCGGTGTTGTCTCGTTTGCAGACCTACTACAGGTGTGAGGAGGGATACGAGGAGGACGCGGAAAAGGTTATCGAAACCGAATGTCGCCGCCTACTTCAAAACTTTCGGCACGAGGCTCGGGTGCAGGCTGTTTGAGACTACAATGCCACGCGGCGTATTAGGATTGACAAGGCGAAGTGTCGTGATGCTAAGATGGAGAAGGAGCATTACATGAAGGTAATTACATATTATTAAGGCTTTGTAGTTAGTTTCCTTGATTTGGTTCTTACGCGCTCAAATTTCTCTTTATTAACTTAGGTGCCCCCGAGATGGTGTGTGGATAAGATGGATTGTTGGGAGGCCTTGGTGGATCAGTGGTGCTCCGAAACGTGGGAGGCGAGCCACAACAACGCCAAGGAGAGGCGTGGCAAAATGGTTGGTGTGCCACACCATCAAGGGAGTGTAAACTTAATCCAATTTGGCGAGAACTGGGTATGTGGTTTGCTTCATGCCTCATGCAATTCATTCTTAATGCTATCTTGAGCCCTTTACTAATACAATTTTCCTCTCTTTGTCTTTTAGGCGCGTCACAATAAGACGGAGGTGCCACAGATGTACGACCTATATGCGATGGCCCATACTGCCTCGTACAAGACGGTCAAGGCATTCTCTGAGTCCGACCTCGAGCATCCAGAAAATTCACCAACATCTCCTCCCACCACAAGCTCGTGAAGTACATAGATCACGGGAAGGCGAGGAAAGGGGAGGATTTTAACCCGAGCGAGGGGCCTATTGATCCAGAGCTGGTGATGATAGCTGGCAACGGGAGGCCCCATGGCTCGATTGCCATTGGAGACGGCCTTATACGTTGTCCTAGCACTCTCCGACAAATAAAGGCACGCCAAACGAGCTCTTGTCCGGAGATAAGACGTCGTCCACGGCCAGTCGAGCTCGCCATCGAGGTTAGTTTAATGGACTCAACTATCTTTCCGCATTATGTTGTGCGTTGGAACCAATATGATTACATTGCTAACAATGAGTTGTGTTGCAGGTTGCTATTCAGAAAGAGAGAGAGGCAATGCAGGCGGCTATGGCGGAGAAGGATAAGGAGATTAGGGAGCTGGCGGAGAGGACGGCTGCATTGGTGGAGGCGGAGAGGGCACGGAATGATGCGTCTAACAGGGCCATATACGAGCTCTTTGTGGTAAGTTTCTTCTTCATGTTATTTCAAATCTTGCATTTGAATGTCCGTTTCATTAATAAATAAAAAGTTTGACTTGTCGAAACCAAATGTACAGTCTATGTGCGAGAACAGCGGCCAAGTCCCTCCACCGATGCCAGTCATTAATGTGGCGGGGACGGTGAGTTTAATTTCAGTGCAGTGATCTTAAGAGTATCCTCATGCTAACGACACATTGCAAACGATGTTTGGTGCAGAATATCTCCCGAAACGCATCGCACGACCCTTCTACAGTGGAGCCTTCTCCACAGCAGCCTTCTCCAAGTGAAACAAGCCAGAGCCACCATGCTTCACCGCCGTGATGACGATAATGGTATGTTATTTCTAGTGTTTTAATAAAAAATAGCTAGACTTCCATCTAAATGACATAATTAGCTTAGTTAGCTCCAAAATGGCTAAATTGGCTAATTATCCTACGAAATGACATAATTAGCTTAGTTAGCTCCAAAATGACCTGTTTAATAAAAAATGACCTATAGTTAGCTAAGTTCTCTCCTAAATGACATAATAAGGCTTACGTAGCTCCAAGATGACCTATTCCCCCTAACTTAGGTATTAAATGGCCTATAATTAGCCTAGCTAGATCCAAAATGGCTTAATAAGCATAGTTTGCTCCAGAATGACCTATTTTACCCAAGTTAGCTCCGAAACGACCTATAGTTAGCTAGGGTTCCACCTAAATGACATAATTAGCTTAGTTAGCTCCAAAATGGTCTATTTAATAAAACATGACCTATACTTAGCTAATTATCCTCGAAATGACATAATTAGCTCCAAAAAGGCATTCTTAGCCAATTTAGCCCGAAGAAGGGGACAAGAGGAGAAGAAAGAGGAAAAATGAAAGGAAGGAAGAAGAAGAAGAAGGAGGAGGAGGAGGAGGATAAGAAGAAGGAGAAGAAGGAGGAGAAGTTCTTCTTCCTCCTTCTCCTTCTTCTTTTATTCTTCTTCTCCTCTTCCTTCTCCTCCTCCTCCTCCTCCTTCTTTTACTTCTTCTTCTCTTTCTCTTCTTCTACGTAGCTTAGACTCATCCAAGAAAGGCTAAATTGGCTAATTATCCTACGAAATGACATAATTAGCTTAGTTAGCTCCAAAATGACCTATTTAACCAAAAATGACCTATAGTTAGCTAATTTCTTTCCTAAATGACATAATAAGGCTTACGTAGCTGCAAGATGACCTATTTTCCCTAACTTAGGTATTAAATGGCCTATAATTAGCATAGCTAGATCCAAAATAGCTTAATAAGCATAGTTTGCTCCAGAATGACCTATTTTACCCAAGTTAGCTCCGAAACGACCTATAGTTAGCTAGGGTTCCACCTAAATGACATAATTAGCTTAGTTAGCTCCAAAATGGTCTACTTAATAAAACATGACCTATACTTAGCTAATTATCCTCGAAATGACATAATTAGCTCCAAAAAGGTATTCTTAGCCAATTTAGCCCGAAGAAGGGGACAAGAGGAGAAGAAAGAGGAAAAATGAAAGGAAGGAAGAAGAAGAAGAAGAGAAGAAGGAGAAGGAGAAGGAGGAGGATAAGAAGAAGGAGAAGAAGGAGGAGAAGAAGGAGAAGGAGCTCCTCCTTCTCCTTCTTCTTCCTCCTTCTTCCTCCTTCTCCTTCTCCTTCTTCTTTTCTTCTTCTTCTCCTCTTCCTTCTCCTTCTCCTCCTCCTCCTCCTTCTTTTACTTCTTCTTCTCTTTCTCTTCTTCTACGTAGCTTAGACTCATCCAAGAAAGGCTAAATTGGCTAATTATCCTGCGAAATGACATAATTAGCTTAGTTAGATCCAAAATGACCAATTTAATGAAAAATGACCTATAGTTAGCTAAGTTCTCTCCTAAATGACATAACAAGGCTTACGTACCTGCAAGATGACCTATTCCCCCTAACTTAGGTATTAAATGGCCTATAATTAGCCTAGCTAGATCCAAAATGGCTTAATAAGCATAGTTTGCTCCGGAATGACCTATTTTACCCAAGTTAGCTCCGAAACGACCTATAGTTAGCTAGGGTTCCACCTAAATGACAAAATTAGGTTAGTTAGGTCCAGAATGGTCTATTTAATAAAACATGACCTATACTTAGCTAATTATCTTCGAAATGACATAATTAGCTCCAAAAAGGCATTCTTAGCCAATTTAGCCCGAAGAAGGGGACAAGAGGAGAAGAAAGAGGAAAAATGAAAGGAAGGAAGAAGAAGAAGAAGAGAAGAAGAAGAAAGAGAAGGAGGAGGATAAGAAGAAGAAGAAGAAGGAGGAGAAGAAGGAGAAGGAGCTCCTCCTTCTCCTTCTTCTTCCTCCTTCTTCCTCCTTCTCCTTCTTCTTATTTTCTTCTTCTTCTCCTCTTCCTTCTCCTTCTCCTCCTCCTCCTCCTCCTTCTTTTAATTCTTCTTCTCTTTCTCTTCTTCTACGTAGCTTAGAATCATCCAAGAAAGGCTAAATTGGCTAATTATCCTACGAAACGACATAATTAGCTTAGTTAGCTCCAAAATGACCTATTTAATAAAAAATGACCTATAGTTAGCTAAGTTCTGTCCTAAATGATATAATAAGGCTTACGTAGCTCCAAGATGACCTATTCCCCCTAACTTAGGTATTAAATGGCCTATAATTAGCCTAGCTAGATCCAAAATGGCTTAATAAGCATATTTTGCTCCGGAATGACCTATTTTACTCAAGTTAGCTCCGAAACGACCTATAGTTAGCTAGGGTTCCACCAAAATCACATAATTAGCTTAGTTAGCTCCTAAATGGTCTATTTGATAAAACATGACCTATACTTAGCTAATTATCCTCGAAATGACATAATTAGCTCCAAAAAGGCATTCTTAGCTAATTTAGCCCGAAGAAGGGGACAAGAGGAGAATAAAGAGGAAAAATGAAAGTCAGGACGAAGAAAAATAAGAGAACAAAGAGAAGAGAAGGAGGAGGATAATAAGAAGGAGAAGAAGGAGGAGAAGAAGGAGAAGGAGCTCCTCCTTCTCCTTCTCCTTCTTCCTTTCTTCTTCTTCTCCTCTTCCTTCTCCTTCTCCTCCTCCTCCTCCTTCTTCTTTTACTTCTTCTTCTCTTTCTCTTCTTCTAGGTAGCTTAGACTCATTCAAGAAAGGCTAAATTGGCTAATTATCCTACGAAATGACATAATTAGCTTAGTTAGCTCCAAAATGACCTATTTAATAAAAAATGACCTACAGTTAGCTAAGTTCTCTCCTAAATGACATAATAAGGCTTACAATTAGCTGCAAGATGACCTATTCCCCCTAACTTAGGTATTAAATGGCCTATAATTAGCCTAGCTAGATCCAAAATGGCTTAATAAGTATAGTTTGCTCCGGAATGACCTGTTTTTACCCAAGTTAGCTCCGAAACGACCTATAGTTAGCTAGGGTTCCACCTAAATGACATAATTAGCTTAGTTAGCTCCTAAATGGCCTATACTTAGCTAATTTCTCTCCGAAATAACCTCTATACACTTCTTCATCTAGTATTATTCTTCTAACTTTCTTATTTGTCATTTTGCAGATTACATTCACTTCACGGGAAGCTTGGATTATATTGATGGAATGCTTGAAGATGATTTCTTGTACCATGGCTTGTATTGAAACTATTGCAGTATATGGATATATATATGAAACTTTGTATGCATGTGGATGAAACTGGTGTAATATATGGTTTGGTATGGATGCAACTTGCATAATATCTATGCACTATGGATGAAAGTTATTTTAATATGGTTATGAGTACAGAAAGAAATTTATTTATGTCAAATATATATATATATATCTTGATTATTCTTAAAAATGCTGGATATAATAAAAAAATTAAAAAGGGGCTGGTTCCCCCCTTTGTCGTCTGCCCCCACATGGCAAAGGGGGGAATCAGCCTCCTCTCTCTCCCCTCTTTGCCGTCTGCCCCCACATGGCAAAGGGGGATGGCAGACGACAAAGAGGGGAGAGAGGGGGCTGGTTCCCCCCTTTTCCGTCTGCCCCCACATGACAAAGGGGCGATGGCAGACGACAAAGAGAGGAGGCCTGCCGTTAACACTTAACGGGGCCGTTGGAGTATGTGTCGTCCCATTTAATATGCCGGCTGCCCCCTCATGGCAAAGATTCTTTGCCGTCCTCTTTAAAAAAGCAGACTGCAAAGAACGTCTTCACTGGATTTTTTTGCCGTCTACTTTGCCATTTGTTGACCGACAGCAAAGCCTTTGCCGTCAGTGGTTGACCCCTTTGCCGTCCGCCATGGCAGACGGCAAATTTCTGAATTTCAGTAGTGAATCGATCTTATATGTTGATTCTTACGGGAGTATTGATCTTACATATCAGGTATGGCTTTGAAAACTTTATTTAATCTTGGCAAACATAGCATTGGTCATAACAACAAGCATGAGTTTTTCTAGTAGCGACATAGCCAAAAATTTTATGTTCTTATGCTTGAAGTGTTATGCTGACAAGGAAGACAACTTGATGTTTTATGCCAATTATTTATGTTAAACTTTATATTGTTTTGCATCCAAGTCAACATTATTTGTCTGCTCTCAAAAGCCTTTGCTATCCAACCCTTGCACTAAGCGGGAATACTGCTTGTGCATCCATACCCTGAAATCTCAACCCTCCCAAGAGTCCACCATACCTTCCCTATACGTGGTATTTCACCGCCACTCCTAAAGTATATTACTCATGTGCTATATTTAAACCTTCAAATATTACTCCCTGTTTTGTGCCTCTGTTTTAGCTCATGAGGAAGTAGTAGATAATTCATGATCTTCTCATATTGGACAATTTTTATCCTGGGTTTGCATGTTTAATCTACGAACCCCTAACACCAGAAGGGACTGGCATGAGCGCGCCCAGCTCATAAAAGATAATAACAACAAACAAAACCTCCTGCACGCTTTGTTGATGAGAAATCAGAATACTTTGGTAGTGATAAACAAAGGAGACTAAGGGGATGTGATCGTCCCCACTTTGGGATCCGTTCCTCAAAACTTGTCCAGCATGAGAAGTATTCGGCTATCTACTAGCATTCGTTGACAAATTCTGCACATCTCAAAAGCTTGTTTTACAATCTTGTTGATTTTTAAAATCCCTAAAAGCTCTAGCACATGAGTTTTCCCTACTTCCCTCTGTGAAGGGACAATCCTTTACTTTTATGTTGATTCAGTAAAACCTACTTCTTTCTATCCTATAAAAGAGCACACACCTTATGTTGACAAAGATGCATGCATTTATATTGTTTCATTGAGAATTGCCATGTCACACCTCTGTTGATATTGTCATTAAGATAAGTAAGTTGTTTGTTAAAGCCTAGCTAAAGCAAACATCTTCCATTGTGTTAGCATTTTCACTTTTTGACTAACAACATGTTATTTCAAAAAGCTTCAATTGATATCATCGAAATATAAGAGGAAGAGCAAAAAGATAAAAGTTACTGGTTGTTATTTGACCAAGGACATGTTTGCCATGCTTTGATGAGTTTCCTTTGCCCTACTTTTGATTGTAATTGATATTACTCTTTCAGAAGGGCCTTATGAGTTGAGATTGATGTTGAGGATGGTTGAGTCTAGTAGAGAAATTATGATACTTCTTGTTTGTATTCTTATTTATTGACACTTCACTCTCTAAACTTGTGGACACGTTTACCGAGCTCAGTATTCGCTTGGGGACAAGCAGGTCTAAGCTTGGGGGAGTTGATACATCCAAAATGCATCATTATTTTGTATCATAACTTATCTCTGTTCATTGATATGTTTCACATTATGATGATGTACTTATAGTGTTTTGGCTTATTTTACACAGTTTACAACTTTCTGGTGCCAAAACAGTAGACGCAGGATTCAGCGGAGAAAATAGCACGAAGAGTTGGAATATCAGAACATCTGCAACCGCGCTGAAAATTGGAGGGAAGGAGTTTCCGAACAAATCCCGAAGACAGGCCTAAGAAGGGCCGGAGGGGGCCCACAGGTCACCCAGGCGACCTGCTAGCGTGGGCCACCCCTAGGCCGCGCCCAGAGGCCGCCTGGGTGGTGGGTCCCGCCTCCAGCGCTCTCCTTTGGCCTATATCATCCACTTGACCTAAAAGTTACGGGGATAGAAGAGTTTTTGCAATTCCGCCATCGCTCCGTGGCGGAAACCCACACACAAGAAAAGACCTTTCCGGCGGGCAGATTTCGCCAGGGAGAACTCCTCTCGGAAGGGGAGATGGTCCTCATCGTCATCACCATTATCACGGGCATCATCAAGATCATCATCACCATCATCACCATCACCAGCACCATGTCCATCTGTAACATCCCAATTTTCGTAAATTCGGATGTTAATAGATCATTCATTTGCATTCCATATTTTATGCATCATTGTGTTCTTGTGAAAATTTTATCGTCATGTGACTGCAGGCAATTCATCGGAGCGGAGATAATATGACTTCTCCCCTGTGAGTTAAAGTCATCATTTTTGGTTTTTGCAAATTTTTCCAAACTCCGAATTATTTTAGTCGAGTTTTTTTTTTCGATCGCGTTGTGTGATCCTAGTGCATAAAACTTTTTTTTAAAGTTGCATTAGGTGGAACTAGGATTCCTATATATATTATATATATATATTAGTTGTATATGTTATTTTGTTTTCTCCTAAGTTCTAGTGCATATATGTATATTAGTTCCTACTTTTTGTTAGCTAGGAATATATATTTTTTTTTTTTACTGTTTTGGTTTTCTTTCTTTTCTTTTTTGCTGCTGTTAGTTTGTTTTTAAAAAAAAATAGAACTGCCAGGCCGAGCCACAAGGGCTCAGCCCAGCCCCCATGCATGCATGCAGCCCCCTCCCCCACGTCCCAACCTCCCTCTCCCTCCCCATGTTTCCCTCTCTTTCCTAAGTTCTCTCTCTCTTCTCTTCCCCCACGTGAGTACTCCCTCCCTTTCCTTATTTCTCTCTTTCCTATTTCTACTCCCTCCTTTTCCTTTTACTCCCCACGTTCAACTCTCCCTCTCTTTCCTATTTTCTCTCCCATGATCTCCTTCCCAAAGTTCTCCCTCTCCTTCCTTTCTACTCCCCTCCCCTAAGGCTATATAACCCCCCCCCACCGTCACCTCTCCCCAACCCTAGCCGCCGTCTCTCCACCGCCGCCTCCACAAGCCGCCGGCGGCACCTCACCCCACCGCCGCCCTAGCCGCCGCCGCGAGCAGCGGCAGCAGCCCGAAAGCTGCTGCACCTCGGCCTCGCCGCGGAGGAGGAGCCCTCCCCGAACTCTCTCTCCACTGCCGCCTCTTCCCCGCGGAGAAGGAACCTCACCGCCGCCGCCCGACGCCTCACCGCCCGGAGCTACTCCCTCCTTCCTCGCCGGCCATCTCCTTTCTTGCCGGTGCAACACCTCCAGCAGCAGGTAGCAACCTCTCTCTCTCTATTTCATGCACTCCATCTCAGCCATTAGAAGCTTGCCACGTGTGCCTCTCATTAGCACTAGCAGTTTCGTAATTTCTGTCCAGATTTCGAAAACAGAAACTTTCAATCTTGTTTTGATCACAACTTTTTATCCCTAGGTCCAATGACATTGATTCTTTTTCCAGTAGCTCACAAGTTTCCTGTAGTTTTTAAAAATATATAACTTTTCTGTGTTTGGCATTTTTAAATATAAGTTAGAGCAGATTTAGTTTAAACACTGTTTTGCCTATTCCAGGAGTTTGAAAAACGATATTGAGTTGATTCTTTTTGCTACTGTTTTCTAGTGATAAAACCTTACTGTAGTAGAATTTTAAGAATTTTCCAAGTATTTTTACTAGTGTTTTCAACAGAAACAAGTTTCTGTCTTACCGACGCGCGATAAAATTCTTTTGCGTAGTCGTTTGCCAATCATTGCATGTGATGTTATTTTTACTCGTGGCATGATTGAATTGCTTATGGTGTGCTTTGTGTTTGTATCGGTAGATCATCCGGAGTGCGAAGCGTGTTACTTAGAGACGCTCGAGCAGGACAACTATCATCAAGGCAAGTCATCTTTGATCATGTTATTTTACCTATGTTCTCAGTGCATAGTAGATCACCTTCTTTGCCCTATTTGCATGCTGCCTAGGTACTTGGAAACTTTAGTCATAGGTGTAGTATCATGTGGTAGGAACACCAACACCCCGATACTTGGCCCCGGGACGACAATGTTATATATGCTATGCTCTAGTAGACGGGTTATCGGTTGAGTGTATGCCACGAGAGATGCGAGATTGATATAATAACCAAGACCGGACTAAGACAAGATTTTCAAGACCTCGGACGCAATGCAACACTGGGTGAAGGACGGTTGATCGGCTCCCTGGAAAACCCAGTGGATGCCCGGGATGCTGGACAGGCCATGTCATCCTGCGGAAAGCTTCACCCAGGCTCAAAGGGACGGACGGAGACTTCAAGACTCAAGGCTTACCTGCACAACCACAAGTCATTATGGGCTCTGGCTTGGTTGGACAACGCGGCGACTTTGGACAGGCGGTGCTAGCAGATGTAGACGAACGGTAGGAATGGATGGGCACCGACAGGGATTCAGAGGGACCCGTTGAAAGACCATGTTTTGATCATCCGGTCTTCAAACACCTTGAAGTGCGAGGACAAACCCGGAGGCGATCAAATCTTGTGGGGAACGTGTGCAAAACTCTGCAGAGTACTCAACCTAATCGATTAGCCGTGTCCACGGTCATGGACAACTTGAGCCGAAGGCATTGAATTTCCCCTGAACTCTCGACACAACTTAATAATGATGTGGGTGTTAACAACTATTCGGGTACGAGAACTGGTTGGCGGAACCATCTCGTTAACAACAAACATTGTAGTAATATTTTTTGCTTTCAACCCCTTTTGTTGTAGGATAAAACTGGCATTATGCAAAAACTTAGCTCCACCGGCCAAATATGCATGTAGAGATAGTGATTATTATTTTACCCCCTCTCTTGATGATTTGCCAGCATATTCAATATGCTGACCTACACGGCTGCAACGTATCATGTTGCAGAGTACTTTTCCGACCAGGAGTGAGGCTACGGTTCTACGCTCAGCGACATGCCCTTGGAGTCGGATGGACTCGTCTACCTGATGCTTCCGCTTAGTCTTCGTTAGATAATCTCATGAGTTTGGCCTTCAGCCACTTTATGGTACTCCTTTATTGTAATAAAGTACTCTTTATGAGATTTCGATTAATAAAGTTGTGTGATTGCACTCTTGAATATATACATTATGTACTGTGTGTGTACCAGCATGATCTTGGGATGGTACAGAAACACCAGAGGCTTGACTCGTTGAGTCGGGTCGCTACAGAAATGGTATTCAGAGCACACGCTGACCTTAGGACGTAACCTCTAGGAATGGAAAAGCCTTAGGAAGAAAACTATTTTCTCTTATATCTTCTATTTCCTCTTCTGATCATTTCTGACTTCTCTCCGATTTTCCAATGTTTAGATGGCCACCTTCGTCCCTGTTAAGTTCACGGAGTTTTGCCAGCCCGACACCACTATGCCGTTCGGAAAAGAGCTGGTGCAGATCACCAAGGATTTGAGGATTGCTCTGCCGACTATCACAGGGAAGCCAACTTCATCTTACCCGAAGGATTCACGCTACAGGATCGAGGTGCATATTCCCGGAAGGACATTCGAGCCGCGCACTGAGCCGATGGATTTCAAGTTCATCGCACCCAACTAGATTCTCGGAAGGGACATGGTGATCCATTGTGCACTCGGGTGTATCAAGGATGAATACAAAGGCTTCCCTATTTCTCCAGACCTATTCGCTGTATCCCGGAGAAATGAAGACGGAGACATCATCTCAAGCAAGACCAATCACGCTCTCTTGTCGTATGCCCAGACCTTGGAGAAGCACAGCGGAACTCTGGAGTATCACGCGATCAAGGACGCCAGGAAGATCAAGCAACTGTCACTCCGCGAGCTTGAACTTGAAGATGCAGCCCGGGAAGCCCACTATGAGCATGAGCTGGAAGTGAAGGACTTTCTGGAGCGGATTGAGAAGCTGAAGACTCGAGTTGCATACCTGGAGGAGGAATTGGACATGGGCGAGAACCTTCATCCCAAAGGAGACGTAGCCCCGTGATCAGCAACGACGAGGACTATGAAGAAAGCTCCACCAAAGGACCCGACACCATGCTATTCTGAGGAGGACACCTAGACTAGACCACCAAATTTACTTTATCGTTTTACGTTTTAGGCCGATGTTTAGGATTATCGATTTTGTATCCCCGTATGAACCTTTGTGATGATTGAATAAAATGTGTGGTGTGATACTTGTGTGTTGCATTCATATGGGTAGTGTAATTCCTCTTAGACCATTGTTCTATGCTAATCTCACATCAGATGCCTCCAAGACGCGCCCCTGAGTCCAACTTTCCGCCGGAACTCACCCAGTTGATCCAGCAACAAACCACCCTGATGCAGCTGATCATCCAGAACCAGAACAACAACAACCATCATCCACCCCAGGCTGATAACCTCACCCGTTTCTTGAGGTTGAACCCTCCAACTTTCTCCAGCAGCATTGAGCCCATTGTGGCAGATGATTGGCTCCGCAAGATGGAGCGTGAGCTCATCACCGCCGGTTGTTCTGAAGCTGAGAAGGTGCGTTTTGCCGCGCATCAACTTGAAGGCCCTGCAGCTGCTTGGTGGGAGAACTACACCACCACTTATCCCATTGCTGGAGTCACTTGGGAACAATTCAAGCAAGCTTTCCGCACCGCGCATGTCTCAGCTGGTGCAATGAGTCTGAAGAAGCGTGAGTTTCGCAACTTACGCCAGGGGAGTCGCACTGTGGCCCAGTACGTTGATGATTTCAGCATGCTCGCCCGTTATGCACCTGGAGATGTGGCTGATGATGCGGCCAAGCAGGAGAAGTTCTTGGAAGGACTGAATGATGAGCTGAGCATTCAGTTGACGGTAGCCACCTTCAACAACTATCAGGAGCTGGTTGATAAGGCCCTCATCTTGGAGGGGAAACATCAGCAGATGGAGAACCGCAAGCGAAAGTATGGGGTTGGAAAGTTCAACTCCGGCACTCAGCAGAAGCCTCGCTACACCCTTATCCAGGGAATGCCGGGACTGGATCCGGTAAGTTTGGTGGACATGTTCAGCATAACCACCCTGTGCACAACCATGGAGGCCACAACCATGGAGGAAATGGGAATCACCGCAACAAACAGCAACTTCAAGAATGGCGGTACTGGCACTCAGCAGCAGTCAGCTCCAGCTCAGAAGGATCTGACTCACATCACTTGCTTCAAGTGTCAGAAGAAGGGACACTATGCCACTGATTGTCCCCAGAACAAGCAGGGAAATGGAAACGGCAACGGCAACGGCAATGGCAACGGCAACGGCAACTCTGCAGCTAAGAAGCCCAATCCTTTTCCTCGAGCTCAGGTGAACCACATTGATGTGGAAGAGGTCTATGATCATCCCGATACTGTGGTTGGTAAGATTTTGCTAAATTCACATCTAGTATTGGTACTTTTTGATTCTGGTGCAACGCATTCATTCATATCAAGGGTAGTTGTGGAAAAGTATAGTTTGCCAACTAGAACCCTCAGCCAACCCATTAAGGTCAGTTCCCCAGGAGGCATGATGACCGCCGGGATAGGATGCCATGCTTTGAGTCTCAACATCGGGAACCATAATTTCCCCACCGACCTCATCGTATTAGAGTCCCAGGGATTGGATGTAATCCTAGGCATGGATTGGATGGCCAAGTATGAAGGGAATATCGATTGTGCCCTTAAGTCTATTTTGCTCACCACCCCCAAGCAGAAGCGGATTAAGTACGTGTCTCAGCGCCCGACCCGGAGTAAGCGAGTAAACTCTCTCACGGGAGTAGTCCAGGAGGAAGTACCGATTGTACACGAGTACCCAGATGTATTTCCGGAGGAATTGCCGGGCATGCCACCCGATAGAGAGATTGAGTTCTTGATTGAACTATTACCCGGAACAGCCCCGATATCCAAGACACCTTATCGGATGCCCGCAAATGACTTGATAGAAATCAAGAAGCAAATTAAGGAGTTGTTGGACAAAGGGTATATTCGCCCAAGTTCTTCACCTTGGGGAGCCCCAGTGCTCTTGGTTGAAAAGAAGGACAAGTCCCTGAGAATGGTTGTCGATTATCGTGCATTGAACGATGTGACCATCAAGAACAAGTACCCCTTGCCGATGATCAATGATCTGTTTGATCAGTTAGTTGGAGCTCGCATATTCTCAAAGATCGATCTTCGATCCGGGTATCATCAGTTGAAAATTCGTGAACAGGATATACCCAAGACAGCCTTTACCACTCGGTACGGCTTGTATGAGTACACGGTCATGTCATTTGGACTGACTAATGCTCCGGCATATTTGATGAATCTGATGAACAAGGTATTTATGGAGTACTTGGACAAGTTTGTCGTGGTGTTCATCGATGACATACTGATATTCTCCAAGAACGAAGAAGAACACAAGGAACATCTGCGTCTAGTTCTGGAGAAGCTTCGAGAGCATAAGCTATATGCAAAGTTCAGCAAATGTGAGTTTTGGTTGAAGGAAGTCGGATTTCTCGGACACGTCATCTCAGGAGAAGGAATAGCAGTGGACCCTGCCAAGGTCGCAGCAGTCACCGAATGGGTAGCACCCACTTCAGTCAAGGAGATCCGCAGTTTCCTCGGACTTGCCGGATATTACCGGAGGTTCATTGAGAATTTCTCAAAGATTGCCAAACCCATGACAGAGTTATTGAAGAAGGAATCCAAGTATGTTTGGACTGAGGATTGTGAAACCAGTTTTCAAGAGCTGAAGAAACGTCTTTTGACAGCCCCAGTGCTGATATTGCCGAACATTCAGAAGGATTTCCAGGTTTATTGTGACGCTTCTCGTCAAGGACTTGGAGGAGTGCTCATGCAAGAAGGCAAATTTGTAGCCTATGCATCCAGACAGCTCAGACCTCATGAGTTGAATTATGCCACACATGACTTGGAAATAGCAGCCGTAGTGCACGCTCTCAAGACCTGGAGACATTTCCTGATCGGAAATAGTTGTGATGTTTACACTGATCACAAGAGCCTGAAATATATCTTCACGCAGAAGGAGTTGAACCTCAGACAGAGGCGATGGCTAGAGTTGATCAAGGACTATGACATGAGATTGCATTATCACCCAGGCAAGGCAAATGTTGTAGCTGATGCGTTGAGCCGCAAGAGTTATGTGAACACGCTCATAGCAGGAGGATTACCCCAGGAGTTAGTCGATGATCTCCGAGAGCTCAAATTGGAGATAGTTCCAAGAGGATTTGTTGCCACTTTGGAAATTCAGTCTACTTTGACGGAAAAGATCCGTGAAGCACAGAAAGCTGACAAAGAGATAGCCGAGATTAAGGAGAAAATGGAAGACGGGAAAGCTAAAGGTTTTCGTGAGGATGAACACGGAACTTTATGGTTTGAGGATCGCATCTATGTGCCCAATGATCCCGAACTCAGGAAGTTGATACTTCAGGAAGCTCATGATTCCCCGTACTCGATACACCCCGGTAACACCAAGATGTATCTGGATCTGAAAGAAAGTTTCTGGTGGACAGGATTGAAGAAAGACATTGCCGAGTACGTAGCTATATGCGATGTTTGTCAGCGAGTAAAAGCCGAGCATCAGAAGCCAGCAGGTTTGCTCCAACCTCTGCCGATACCCGAATGGAAATGGGAAAAGCTTGGTATTGACTTCATCACAGGGTTACCCAGGACCCGTTCTGGCTATGATTCTATTTGGGTTGTGGTCGATCGTTTGACCAAGGTAGCTCACTTCATTCCGGTGAAGACTACCTACACGAGTGCCAAGTTGGCCAAGATTTGTATGACGAGGATCGTATGTCTGCACGGAGTACCAAAGAGCATTGTGTCTGATAGAGGGACTCAGTTCACATCAAAATTTTGGCACCAACTGCACGAAACCTTGGGAACGAGATTGGAGTTCAGCACAGCATTTCACCCGCAGACAGATGGACAGACCGAGAGAGTTAATCAGATTCTGGAAGACATGTTGAGAGCTTGCGCACTAGACTATGGGTCTAGTTGGGATGACAATTTACCGTATGCCGAGTTCTCATACAACAACAGCTACCAGACCAGTCTGAAGATGGCCCCTTTCGAAGCTCTATACGGAAGGAGGTACAGAACACCGTGATGTGGGATGGAGTTGGAGACCGACAACTTTTTGGTCCCGACCTTATCCGAGATTCTGAAGAGAAGGTCAAGCTTATTCGTGACCGACTCAAGATAGCTCAGTCCAGGCAGAAGAGTTATGCCGACAGCAAACGCAAGGAAGTAACGTACGAAGTGGGAGACCGAGCATATCTTCGGGTGTCTCCACTTCGAGTAATCAAGAGATTCGGTGTGAAAGGAAAACTAGCACCACGTTTCATTGGCCCCTACAAAATTCTTGAACATAGAGGCGAAGTTGCATACAAACTGGAACTGCCGGAAGGATTGTACGGAGTTAATGATGTCTTCCATGTTTCCCAGTTGAAGAAATGCCATGCTGAGATGGCCGATGTTCCGTTGAGAGATACAGTGCCCCTAGAGGCCATACAGCTTGACAGCGATCTGACATATGAGGAGAAACCCGTCCGGATTCTCGAGACCGCCAACAGAGTTACCCGCAGCAAGATCATCAAGTTCTGCAAGGTGTTGTGGAGCCACCACACCGAGGAAGAAGCCACCTGGGAACGAGAAGAGGACCTTCGTCGAGACCACCCGCACCTATTTTCTAGCCAACCCGAATCTCGAGGGCGAGATTCATCTTAAGGTGGGTAGGTTTGTAACATCCCAATTTTCGTAAATTCGGATGTTAATAGATCATTCATTTGCATTCCATATTTTATGCATCATTGTGTCCTTGTGAAAATTTTATCGTCATGTGACTGCAGGCAATTCATCGGAGCGGAGATAATATGACTTCTCCCCTGTGAGTTAAAGTCATCATTTTTGGTTTTTGCAAATTTTTCCAAACTCCGAATTATTTTAGTCGAGTTTTTTTTTTCGATCGCGTTGTGTGATCCTAGTGCATAAAACTTTTTTTTAAAGTTGCATTAGGTGGAACTAGGATTCCTATATATATTATATATATATTAGTTGTATATGTTATTTTGTTTTCTCCTAAGTTCTAGTGCATATATGTATATTAGTTCCTACTTTTTGTTAGCTAGGAATATATATATATATATTTTTTTACTGTTTTGGTTTTCTTTCTTTTCTTTTTTGCTGCTGTTAGTTTGTTTTTAAAAAAAAATAGAACTGCCAGGCCGAGCCACAAGGGCTCAGCCCAGCCCCCATGCATGCATGCAGCCCCCTCCCCCACGTCCCAACCTCCCTCTCCCTCCCCACGTTTCCCTCTCTTTCCTAAGTTCTCTCTCTCTTCTCTTCCCCCACGTGAGTACTCCCTCCCTTTCCTTATTTCTCTCTTTCCTATTTCTACTCCCTCCTTTTCCTTTTACTCCCCACGTTCAACTCTCCCTCTCTTTCCTATTTTCTCTCCCATGATCTCCTTCCCAAAGTTCTCCCTCTCCTTCCTTTCTACTCCCCTCCCCTAAGGCTATATAACCCCCCCCCCCACCGTCACCTCTCCCCAACCCTAGCCGCCGTCTCTCCACCGCCGCCTCCACAAGCCGCCGCCGGCGCCTCACCCCACCGCCGCCCTAGCCGCCGCCGCGAGCAGCGGCAGCAGCCCGAAAGCTGCTGCACCTCGGCCTCGCCGCGGAGGAGGAGCCCTCCCCGAACTCTCTCTCCACTGCCGCCTCTTCCCCGCGGAGAAGGAACCTCACCGCCGCCGCCCGACGCCTCACCGCCCGGAGCTACTCCCTCCTTCCTCGCCGGCCATCTCCTTTCTTGCCGGTGCAACACCTCCAGCAGCAGGTAGCAACCTCTCTCTCTCTATTTCATGCACTCCATCTCAGCCATTAGAAGCTTGCCACGTGTGCCTCTCATTAGCACTAGCAGTTTCGTAATTTCTGTCCAGATTTCGAAAACAGAAACTTTCAATCTTGTTTTGATCACAACTTTTTATCCCTAGGTCCAATGACATTGATTCTTTTTCCAGTAGCTCACAAGTTTCCTGTAGTTTTTAAAAATATATAACTTTTCTGTGTTTGGCATTTTTAAATATAAGTTAGAGCAGATTTAGTTTAAACACTGTTTTGCCTATTCCAGGAGTTTGAAAAACGATATTGAGTTGATTCTTTTTGCTACTGTTTTCTAGTGATAAAACCTTACTGTAGTAGAATTTTAAGAATTTTCCAAGTATTTTTACTAGTGTTTTCAACAGAAACAAGTTTCTGTCCTACCGACGCGCGATAAAATTCTTTTGCGTAGTCGTTTGCCAATCATTGCATGTGATGTTATTTTTACTCGTGGCATGATTGAATTGCTTATGGTGTGCTTTGTGTTTGTATCGGTAGATCATCCGGAGTGCGAAGCGTGTTACTTAGAGACGCTCGAGCAGGACAACTATCATCAAGGCAAGTCATCTTTGATCATGTTATTTTACCTATGTTCTCAGTGCATAGTAGATCACCTTCTTTGCCCTATTTGCATGCTGCCTAGGTACTTGGAAACTTTAGTCATAGGTGTAGTATCATGTGGTAGGAACACCAACACCCCGATACTTGGCCCCGGGACGACAATGTTATATATGCTATGCTCTAGTAGACGGGTTATCGGTTGAGTGTATGCCACGAGAGATGCGAGATTGATATAATAACCAAGACCGGACTAAGACAAGATTTTCAAGACCTCGGACGCAATGCAACACTGGGTGAAGGACGGTTGATCGGCTCCCTGGAAAACCCAGTGGATGCCCGGGATGCTGGACAGGCCATGTCATCCTGCGGAAAGCTTCACCCAGGCTCAAAGGGACGGACGGAGACTTCAAGACTCAAGGCTTACCTGCACAACCACAAGTCATTATGGGCTCTGGCTTGGTTGGACAACGCGGCGACTTTGGACAGGCGGTGCTAGCAGATGTAGACGAACGGTAGGAATGGATGGGCACCGACAGGGATTCAGAGGGACCCGTTGAAAGACCATGTTTTGATCATCCGGTCTTCAAACACCTTGAAGTGCGAGGACAAACCCGGAGGCGATCAAATCTTGTGGGGAACGTGTGCAAAACTCTGCAGAGTACTCAACCTAATCGATTAGCCGTGTCCACGGTCATGGACAACTTGAGCCGAAGGCATTGAATTTCCCCTGAACTCTCGACACAACTTAATAATGATGTGGGTGTTAACAACTATTCGGGTACGAGAACTGGTTGGCGGAACCATCTCGTTAACAACAAACATTGTAGTAATATTTTTTGCTTTCAACCCCTTTTGTTGTAGGATAAAACTGGCATTATGCAAAAACTTAGCTCCACCGGCCAAATATGCATGTAGAGATAGTGATTATTATTTTACCCCCTCTCTTGATGATTTGCCAGCATATTCAATATGCTGACCTACACGGCTGCAACGTATCATGTTGCAGAGTACTTTTCCGACCAGGAGTGAGGCTACGGTTCTACGCTCAGCGACATGCCCTTGGAGTCGGATGGACTCGTCTACCTGATGCTTCCGCTTAGTCTTCGTTAGATAATCTCATGAGTTTGGCCTTCAGCCACTTTATGGTACTCCTTTATTGTAATAAAGTACTCTTTATGAGATTTCGATTAATAAAGTTGTGTGATTGCACTCTTGAATATATACATTATGTACTGTGTGTGTACCAGCATGATCTTGGGATGGAGAAACACCAGAGGCTTGACTCGTTGAGTCGGGTCGCTACACCATCTTCATCCCATCTACTTCACCATTGCAATCAGAGTTGTATCTTGCACTATTCATCCCCTCTACTCTACCGGTGTTGATCACTCTTTTGTGGTGAATGCTATTGATTTTTGTTGGAGAACTATTGTTAAGACCAGATTGTTAATCACATTTTCATCACCTCTAATCATGATCTCTTTTATATCTTGTGAGTAGTTCTGTTAGTTCTTGAGGACATGGCAAAAGTCTAGATGCTAGTAGTCATATGATGTTGAAGTAATATGTGTTGATTGATATTTAACTTATGGTGTTATTCTTCTAGTGGTGTTATGTGAACATCGACTACATAACACTTCGCCTTTTTAAGGACCTAGGCCAATGCATTGTGTATAAAGAATGCTTATGGTGGGTTGCCGGAGTGACAGAAACCTGAACCCCAGTTCGCATACTTTGGCATGAGGGAGTATTGGATCCTAAAGCTTATTGCTATGGTTAGGCTTTGCCTTAATTTCTCTCTTGTATTTGCGGATGTTTGGAAGAGGGATTAATCATAAGAGTGTACTTGTCTTAGCCTAGACGATGCACTGGTAAAGATCCACCCACATACCACTTATCAATACAAAATATAGTACTAGACGGAATATGGCGAAAGCACTTGACTATCTCTCCCGTCTGTCCTTCGGAACGCCTTAGTCTTTATAAGTTTAGTCCCTCGGCTTATCCTTTGTGTTCAAAACGATTGTGCCACTTGCTGCACATCGACACCATTTACCTTCATTGCATTTATTTCCTTGTTGCTATTACTAGAAAACCCATAAAAAGTTACCTTTCAGTACTTGCAGTTATTCCTTGCTCAAGATCACTTGTCAGTACCTTGTGCTCCTCGTTGGATTTGACACTCTTACTTATCGAAATGGCTACGATAGATCCCCTACACTTGTGGGTCATCGGTACCTCGTATACTATTTTTCTAGGAAGATTGTGAAAATAAAGTCTATTTGTGGCATGACAAGACGTTTCCACCGCTTGCACGCAAAAGTGTCTTGGTATCTTGTACTCATCAAACATCGTTCTCGCCATTTCTATGAGAGCCTCGTTATTCCTCTAAACAACTCTATTTTGTTGAGGCATGTACGTATCCGAGAACTCATGTGAGATTCCTTCTTCGTCAGGAAAGCTATCCACATTTGTGTTCTTGAACTTTGATCCTTTATCACTGAACTTTCTTGATCTTCACTTCAAACTGGTTTAGGGATTTTTGGGAATATCTTTTCAAGATCTTATGTACCTATGACTTATGTCAAGACACACCCACATAAATCTAGAAAACCATCAACTATGAATAGACCAAAATAATTTCCACCCAAGCTTTTGTAAGCATTGGTGCCAAAAAGATCCATGTGAAGCAAATCGAGTGGTCATCTCATAGTCATGATGTTCTTTATGGGATGACTCCCTCAAACTTGTTTTCTTGCTTGAAAAGCACTACAAAAGTCTATCTTTGTCAAATATAACATATTTAACACCAATGATATGATCTCCTTTGATAAGCTTGTCTAGATTACTCTTATCAACATGCCCCAGTCTTCTATACCATGACCAACCTTTATAGGATGTTGTAATAAGACAAGTGCGAGGTTGGTCTCTCTTAGTGAAATCAACAACGTATAGATCGCCTCTATGAATGTCGGTAAATACCATGTTATGATTATCTTGATGAAAACTTGGAAATCTACTTTAGTAAATAGCACATTGAAACTAATGTCGACAACTCTAGACATGGAAAGAAGTTGTATCCAATAGATTCAACGACAATGACAGTTTGAATAGAGCTATCATGAGATATGGCCACCTTACCAAGGCCAAGTACCTTACCCTTGGAGTTGTGTCCAGAAGTCACATACTTGTGTGGTTCATCATTTGAAGCAAGCCCACAAAAAATGTCTTTACCCCCGATCATGTGATCGGTGCATCCACTGTCAAGAATCCACTCTTTTTCTCTCGACATTTAGTCTCTAAGATTTACCATGAGACTAAGATTCTACATAGTCTTCCCTTATTCCATGTCGAACTCCTCATCCTCATCATAGTATCCATGATCTACATCATAAATGTCATTTAAGGAGCACTCATGACCTAGGGTAAATGAGTCATTTGTTTTATGACAATGCTCGAGATATGAATGTGAGTGGTTTCGAAGATGATATCTATAATACCTAAATATTTTATTCCCACTATCTTATTTCTATTGACATGCAACCTATCCACATCAGAAACCACTCATATGCAGCCATGTCAACTATCTGTCCTGTTGTGCGTGCACATCATCCTCTTTTGCTCTACTGTCCAATCCTTTAAATTTGTCATTGTCTCCCCTTCCACTTGATTTATTATGGCTCGACTGTATGTCGTCTCTTCAATTCTCTTCGTCTCTTCCAATTCCACCCACACAAACAGGCCAAAATCTATTGATGATTGTTTCTGTCTCCCTTTTCGTCTTAGTTTTTTTGAAAAAATATTGTGATGCCTGTCGTGGTAATGATTCCGACAATAGAAAGGGGGTAGGATAAGGAGCATGATCTATCGAGATGCATATGGGTGACACGGTGGTTTTAGCGAGTTTGGGCCTCTCACGGTGGAGATAATAACCCTACGTCCCGTGCTCCGGAGAGGTTTTGTTTTATCTGTCATGGACACGAGTTACATGGTATAGAGAGAGAGAGCTAGAACTCTAGGGAAAGAATGAGCCCGCGGGGCGAGAAGAAGCTCTTCCTAGCTATGTGGAGGGGGTGGCTTATATAGAGTGCGCCACCCCCTCACCTCTTATGTTACAAGATGAGGCATTGATGCCACAATGTCAGCCCACTACAGAACCTCCTCTATGCTTCGACTTCCTTGCCGACTGTTGGTATTTTCCTACTGATACGTCTCTGTCGTATCTACTTTAACAAACTCTTTTGCCCTTGTTTTGGACTCTAATTTGCATGATTTGAATGGAACTAACCCGGACTAACGCTGTTTTCAGCAGAATTGCCATGGTGTTGTTTTTGCGCAAAAATAAAAGTTCTCGGAATGACCTGGAAATTTACGGGGATTTTTTGTGGAATATATTGAAAATACTGGCACAAGAATCAACCGGAGGGGTGGAGCTGTGAGACCACAAGCCCACCAGGCGCGGGCCCCCTGGCCGCGCTTGGTAGGCTTGTGGGGCCCACGTTGCTCCACCACCTCCAATCTCACCTCCATTTAGTCCCTTTCGACCGGAAAAAATCAAGGAGAAGAGTTCATCGCGTTTTATGATACGGAGGCGCCGCCACCTCCTGTTCTTCCTGTGGAGGGCAGATCCGGAGTCCGTTCTGGGCTCCAGAGAGGGGAGATCGTCTCCATTGTCATCACCAACCTTCCTTCATCACCAATTCCGTGATGCTCTTCACCATTCGTGAGTAATCTCATCGTAGGCTTGCTGGACGGTGATGGGTTGGATGAGATCTATCATGTAATCGAGTTAGTTTTGACGGGGATTGATCCCTAGTATCCACTATGTTTTGAGATTGATGTTGCTACTACTTTGCCATGCTTAATGCTTGTCACTAGGGCCTGAGTGCCATGATTTCATATCTGAACCTATTATGTTCTCGCCAATATATGTGTGTTCTTGATCCTATCTTGCAAGTTGTAGTCACCTACTATGTTTTATGACCCGGCAACCCCGGAGTGACAATAGCTGGAACCACTCCCGGAGATGACCATAGTATGAGGAGTTCATGTATTCACCAAGTGTTAATGTGTTGGTCCGGTGCTTTATTAAAAGGAGAACTTTAATATCCAGTAGTTTCCATTAGGACCCCGCTGCCATGGGAGGGATGGACAATAGATGTCATGCAAGTTCTTTTCCCTAAGCACGTATGACTACATACGGAATACATGCCTACATTATATTGACGAACTGGAGCTAGTTACATATCTCTCTGTGTTATAACTGTTGCATGATGAATAACATCCGGCATAATCATCCAACACCGATCCAATGCCTGTGAGTTTTTCCTATTGGTCCTTGCTACGTTACTTTGCTGCTACTGCTGTCACTGCTGCTACTGTTGTCACTTTGCCGCTACTGGTTACAGTTGCTACTGCTTCTATCATACTACCTTGCTACTGATACTTTGCTGCAGATACTAAACTTTCAGGTGTGGTTGAATTGACAACTCAACTGCTAATACTTGAGAATATTCTTTGGCTTCCCCTTGTGTCGAATCAATAAATTTGGGTTGAATACTCTACCCTCGAAAACTGTTGCGATCCCCTATACTTGTGGGTTATCAAGACTATTTTCTGGCGCCGTTGCCGGGGAGGCATAGCTATATTCTCTGAGTCACTTGGGATTTACATCTGCTGATCACTATGAGGAATCCGAAAGATCCAATAACTAAAGTCTTGCCCTCAACTACGAGGACAGGTAAGGAACTGCCATCTAGCTCTGCACTTGATTCACCTTCAGTTATGAGTAAGTTTGCGACACCACCTCCTCCTAGAAATCTTGATATGTCTCCTGTGCTTGATGATGCTACTTCTGCTGCCCATGATGCTTATGATGATGTTGTGCTTGATACTACTTTGCCACTAGGTGCATTCCTTGATGCACAAATTGCTAGAGTTGCTGCTAGATGTGATGATACTTCTGAAACTGTTGATACTATTGAAGTAGAACGTGCTATTTTGCGTGCTAAAACTAGCTCTCCTAGATATGAATTGCCTGATATGCCCGAGGGTTATGTTATGGAGGGAGAGATAGCTGAGGACTTTCTTGCTTGTAAGGATAGCTATGATCTTGAGAAATTACTGCGCAAGTGGAAAGAAAAATCTTTGACCGCTAGGATGAAATACGACCTGAAGTTTGCTACTTCGCCTATCTTTGTGACCGATAAGGATTATGAATTCTCTGTTGACCCTGAGTTAATCACTCTGGTCGAATCTGATCCTTTTCACGGTTATGAGTCTGAAACGGTTGTAGCACATCTTACCAAACTGCACGATATAGCCTCCCTATTCACGAGTGAGGAAAAGATTCACCACTACTATATCCTTAAGTTGTTTCCTTTCTCGCTAAACGATGATGCTAAGACTTGGTTCACTTCTCTTGCCCCTGGTTGTGTGCGTAGCCCCCAGGATATGATCTACTACTTCTCTGAAAAATATTTCCCTGCCCATAAGAAGCAAGCTGCCTTGCAGGAAATATACAACTTTGCGCAAGTTGAAGAAGAGAGTCTCCCACAAACTTGGGGGAGGCTTGTCCAGCTACTGAATGCTTTGCCTGATCACCCTCTTGAGAAGAATGAAATACTTGATATCTTCTATAATGGACTTACCGATGCTTCTAGAGACCAGCTAGATAGTTGTGCTGGTTGTGTTTTTAGGGAACGAACCATAGAACAAGCTGAGATCCTATTGAATAACATCTTGTGCAATGAGAATGCTTGGACTATTCCCGAACCACCTCCGAAGCCAACGCCAAAGAAAAGAGGTATTCTATTCCTCAGTCCTGAAGATATGAACTAAGCTAAGAAATCTATGAAAGAGAAAGGCATTAAATCTGAAGATGTCAAAAATCTACCACCTATCGAAGAGATCCATGGTCTTGATAACCCGATACAGGTAGTGGAGGTAAATTCTCTTCGTAGATTCAATGAGAGTGATATTCCTTTTGATAAACCTGCTAGCTTATGCTTGGATGAATTTGATAACTTGGTTGCCAAACAACAAAGTTTCAATGATTATGTTAGCAGACAATTGGAACAGAATGCTCGTATGCTTAGTCATTTAAGTGCTTGTGTGGACAGAAATGTCAATGATCTTAAGCTTTTGAGTGAACATGCCTCTATGGTTACTACTCAGGTAGAACAAGTACTTAAGGCTCAAAATGACTTGCTCAATGAGTTGAATGACAATTATGTCAGAGTCGTCACTAGAGGCGCTAGAATGACCCAGGAACCTGTGTATCCTGAGGGTCATCCTAAGAGAATTGAACAAGATTCTCAAGGAGTTAGCACTGATGCACCTAGTCATCCTAGAAAGAAGAAGAGAGATGATAGGAACCTGCACGCTAGCAACCCAGATGCTGTTACACCTGAGAGTCCAAACGATGTCTCTGCCTCTGATGCCAAAACACAATCTGGTGATGAACATGAGCCTAATGATAATATCAATAGTGATGTTCATGATGGTGCTCAACCTAGCAATGATAAGGATGTGGAGATTGAACCTGTTGATCTTGATAACCCACAACCCAAGAACAATATATACGATAAGAATGACTTCGCTGCTAGGAAGCATGGTAAAGAAAGGGAACCATGGGTTCAGAAACCCATGCCCTTTCCTCCCAAACCATCCAAGAAAAAGGATGATGAGGATTTTGAGCGGTTCGTTGAAATGATTAGACCTGTCTTTCTGCAAATGCGTCTGACAGATATGCTCAAAATGTCTCTGTATGCTAAGTACATGAAGGATATTGTGACTAATAAGAGGAGGATACCTGAGGGTGGAACTCCTAAGAAACTAGGTGATCCCGGAGTGCCCACTATATCTTGCTCCATTAAAGGAAACTACGTTAGAACTGCTTTATGCGACCTTGGAGCCGGTGTTAGTGTTATGCCTCTCTCTCTTTATCGTAGACTTGAACTGGATAAGTTGACACCCACTGAAATCTCTCTGCAAATGGCCGACAAATCAACTGCTTTCCCTATCGGCATTTGCGAGGATGTTCCTGTTGTGGTTGCTAACGTTACTATCTTATTGGACTTTGTTATCCTGGATATTCTCGAGGATGATGCCATGGCGGTTATCCTTGGAAGACCCTTTTTAAACACTGCAGGGCCTGTTATTGATTGCAACAAAGGCAATGTCACTTTCCATGTCAATGGTAATGAGCATACGGTGCACTTTCCGAAGAAACAATATCGAGTACATTGCATCAATGCTATCAAAAAAACTTCATCGATTCTTATTGGGAGCTTTGAATGCCCTATACCTACTGTCAAGATGAAGTATGACTTGCTTATTGGGGATATGCCCTATGCCCCATTGAGGTAACCTAGTGGCTATTCGAAAATTCTCCGTCTTCTTTTGCGATTCGAAAAAGTTTGTCAAGGAGACTTGATCAACCTCATTGACGGATTTCTTTCGATGTCCATGAGATGAATGAATCGAGGAGTCACAAATCTCTGTTCCAAGCTTTCACCTTCGGTTGCTTAGAAGAAAAATGATAGATTTAGTTTAGTTTTCCCTGTTTTCTGCTTTTAGCGTCCCATAGAAAAGTACCCCGAAAATAAAAGTTCTCCGAATGTCCTGAAAATCAAGTATGATTTTTTCTGGATTTTTTGAAAAATACTAAGATGAAGAGGTAGTCAGGGGGCTGCACGAGTGGGCCACCAGCCCTGGAGGCGCGGGCACCCCCCTGGCCATGCCTACCAGGCTTGTTGCACTCACGTGCACCCTCTCCGCTCATTCTAGCTCCCATCAGCTTCTCCTACCTCCTGAAAAAATCGTTTCGCAGCTCAAACCCGTGTTCTTGCTCTCCTTGCTGTGATTTTCGATCTCCTTGTGCAAAGCACGATTCACCAAGCTGCTTTGGGGAAATTGCTCCTTGGTATGTGACTCCTCCATTGGTCCAATTAGTTTTTTCTCTAGCCTTATACATCGCGTAGTTTTGCTGCCTTGGTGACCCTGTTCTTGAGCTTTGCATGATAATTTTAGCTGGTCCCAAGTAGTTTTGATGCGTGATATGGCCTCTAGGCACTTGAAGGAGTAGTTGCTACGAGTTTCGTTGGGCCTTGTTCACTTTTCCTTTGAGTCACTGAAAATTTCAGGAAAGGAAGATGTTCAGGAGAAACTATCATGGTGGTTCCTCAAGCAAGAGGGGTCCCCGTCTCGCGATTCGGGAACCCGATCCTTACCAACCGAGGAACTCACAGGTACAACCATGTGAATGTCCTTCTGATGAATTCATGATTGAGGCAGGTTTCAAAGACGAGTTTGATACACTTGTTCACAACGTCGGACTCGAAGAATTCATCTCCGATAAATGTGAACAGTATGTTACTCTCACTGTCTCTTTTGTTCGTATATTCAAATTTTTAGTTAGCCATGATACATCTGTATTGTTTGATCTCTATGACAAATCGTATACCATGGATTTAGAGGATTTCAGTAGAATTTGCAAGATACCTGTTTGGGGTAGTATCAATGATCCTCCTAAATCTTCGGTTAGAGATTTTTTCTCTAGTATAACTTTCGGAGAAACTAGAGATATTATGCAGGCTACCACGGGGAGCATTCATTTTCCTGCCTTGCATTACTTTGCCCTCTTCATAGGTAGATGCATTAACGGCAAGATTGAGCATTGTCACCTCTGCGCACCTGACCTTAGTATTCTTAAAAGCGCGGTAACGGGTGATAGAAGTTTCAACATGGGAGCTATAATAGCAAGGAGGCTGAATAATAATGCTAATGAAGGGGATTTATTTGGTGGGATCTATGCCACTCGCATAGAAAATTTTCTTGGAGTACCCATTCGCGAAGGAGATCCCCCGCTCCTTACAACTTTCCTTGATCGCACCGCCTTGACACGCTATCAGTTCCTTGAGAGGGATAATGAATCCCTCCTATACCGGTTAATATTTAACCGACTTCGTGTTTTCCATATTACCCTTCCTGCTCCTGCCTTCTTTGACTTTCACGTAAAATGGAGATATTACATAACCAGAGGAGAGGCAGAGGAGTATGAGAGGGAGGCAAAGGTTGCTCGTCTCCGTGAGGCAGCTATTCAGGCAGTGGCTGCAGCGCTCCCGTATAACCCACATTATGATTTTGGGTATCGCCCGGACTATCCATGGGAGTAGACCAACGAAGGCCAAAAGCCTAAGCTTGGGGGAGTACGTGTTTCTCACCGAATTTATATTCTTGCTTACACTTGCACTTTGTTAGCCGATGTTCACACTTTGCCACTGTATCATCCATGCTAGTTTATTTTCTTTTTTTTTCTCGTTTTCTTTTCGTGTGTTTGTCTAGTTTGAGAAAACCCAAAAAGATTTTCTTGTTCTTCTTTTGCTTGTTGGGAGTTTTCCTGTGTAAATAGTTTTCTTTTTCTTTGGGTCAAGGTAGAAGACCATGGTTACAATGTTTAGTGGCTCTCGCATGCATATCTGTTTATCTCTCAAAGAGCCATATTACTTTGTATTCTCCTTTGTGTTTGCTTGTAGATTCCATCTTAGTCCAATGCACGAGCACTCTTATTATTGTTCACATCATTCGGTCATGCAAGTGAAAGGCAATAATGACGATATATGATGAAGTGACTGAGCCTGGAAAAGCTGGTATGAACTGGATCTATTTTGTTTTTGTAAATATGACTAGCTCCTCATTCCAGCTTTAGCTTTGTTGTGAGAGGAACATGTTTGCAGTGACAACTTAGAGATCATAGTTTCTGATGCCATGCTTAATTAGCTAGGAGCTTATAATGGTTTGTCTTGGATGCCAACATCAATTTTGAGATGACTATGATGTAGTATGATAGGATGGTATCCTCCTTTGAATGATTCAAGTGGCTTGACTTGGCGCATGTTCACGCATGGCAAAGTAGTAGCCTCTATGATATTCATGTTCATGGTGATTTATGTCCTACTCATGCTTGCACTCAATGTTGGTTAATCTCAATGCATTTTGATGACTGTTGTCACTCTCTAGTTGGTCGCTTCCCAGTCTTTTGCTAGCCTTCACTTGTACTAAGCGGGAATACTGCTTGTGCATCCACTTCCATAAACCCAAAGTTGTTCCATATGAGTCCACCATACCTACCTATATGCGGTATCTACCTGCCGTTCCAAGTAAATTAGCATGTGCCACTCTCTAAATCTTCAAGAAATAATCTGTTTTGCATGCCCGAACCGCTCATGTGGTGACAAGGGGCGATCGGTATCTTCCATGCTAGGCATGTTATCCTCGATATGTGTTTATTCACTATCATTCATGAGAAAGGAGACGGTAATTGGAATGCCCAGTTCCATGCTCAAATCGAAAAGATAATTGCAAACAAAACTCCCCCTGGATTGATGTTGGTATGGACGGCACCCGAGTATTCGGCTAGTCGTGGAGTGTGATTGATCGGTGGTGGGGGAGTGATATGTCTCAAACGTATCTATAATTTTTGATGGTTTCACGCTGTTATCTTGTCAACTTTGGATGTTTTGTTTACCTTTTATATCTTTTTTGGGACTGACTTATTAACTCAATGCCAAGTGTCAGTTCCTGTTTTTTCTGTGTTGTTGACTCTTTTCAGATCTGATTTTGGAACGGAGTCCAAATGGAATAAAATTCCCAAAAAGATTTTTTTCCAGAACGGAAGAAGATCAGGAGGCTTGAGGGCCAAGCAAGTGGGCCCACAGGGAGCCCACAAGCCCTATTGCCGCGGCCAGGGGGAGGTCGCGGCAACCAAGATTGTGGCCCCCCTAGCGCTCCCCTGCCCTAGGTCTTTGGCCTATAAATTCCCTAAAAATCTAGAAAAAATCAGGGCGTCCACGAAAACACTTTTCTGCCGCCGCAAGCTTCCGTTTCCGCGAGATCTCATCTGGAGACCCTTGCCGGTGCCCTGCTGGAGGGGACTTTGGAGTTGGAGGGCTTCTTCATCAACATCATCGCCCCTCCAATGACTCGTGAGTAGTTCACTTCAGACCTACGGGTCCGTAGTTAGTAGCTAGATGGCTTCTTCTCTCTCTTGGATCTTCAATACAAAGTTCTCCATGATCTTCATGGAGATCTATCCGATGTAATCTTCCTTGGCGGTGTGTTTGTCGAGATCCGATGAATTGTGGATTTGTGATCAGATTATCTATGATATATATTTGAGTCTTTGCTGATTTCTTATTTGCATGATTTGATATCCTTGTAAGTCTCTCCGGGTCTTGGGTTTTGTTTGGCCAACTAGATCTAGGATTCTTGCAATGGGAGAAGTGCTTGGTTTTGGGTTCTTACCGTGTGATGACCTTTCCGAGTGACAGTAGGGGCAGCAAGGCACACATCGTGTAGTTGCCATCAAGGGTAACAAGGTGGGATTTGTCGTAGATATGAGATTTTCCATGTACATCATGTCATCTTGCTTAAGGCGTTACTCTATTCTTTTGGACTTAATACACTAGATGCATGTTGGATAGCGGTCGACGTGTGGATTAATAGTAGTAGATGTAGAAAGTATCGTCTACTTGTTTTGGACGTGATGCCTATAGATATAATCATTACCATAGATGACGTCACGACTTTGCGCGGTTCTATCAATTGCTCGACAGTAATTTGTTCACCCACTGTCTACTTGCTTTCATGAGAGAAGCCACTAGTGAACACTACGGCCCCTGGGTCTATTCACACCTATCGTTTACACCTCCGCTTTTACTTTGCTTTGTTACTTTGTTGCTTTCAGTTCTCACTTGGCAAACAATCTATAAGGGATTGGCAACCCCTTCATAGCGTTGGGTGCAGGTTCTTTGTGTTTGTGCAGGTACTTGTGATACTGCTTCACTGGATCGATACCTTGGTTCTCAAAACTAAGGGAAATACTTACCACCGCTGCCCTACACCACCCTTTCCACTTCGAGGGAACACCAACGCAAGGCTCCAAGGCCAGGGGGAAATCCTTTGCATATTTTCCTAGGAAGTCCCTAAAGGCGTAGCCGTAGCAGAAGGATTCCTGGTGCCGTTGCTGAGGAGAATGAAGACAAGAACAGTCTCCCATCAGCACGTGTTTCTGGCGCCGTTGGAAGGTCTTTTGTTGCATCAGCAGAAGTATTTCTGGCGCCGTTGCCGGGGGAGGAGAGATCAAGATCCATCCAAGTAGGTCTCACAAACTCATCTCCTGCATTTACTTTTTTGGCCAGTTGCCTCTTGTTTTCCTCCCCCGACTTCACATTTGCCTTTTTCATTTGCCTTTTCGTTCGCCCTTTTCTCTCGCTTGCTTTCTGTTCGCTTGTGTGCCATGTGCCTTCATTATGCTTGCATCTTCGCTTGCTGAAAATCTAGTGATATGGATCCTCACCCACTTGCTAATCTCTTTAAGAGATCCAATTATGTTGATCCAATTGCTAGTAAGTTGAGGGCACTTGACTATTTTTATGGAGTTTTGTTTGAGATGCGTGAATCTGAAAATTGTGAGGAAGAAATTTATGAAGTGATTCACGAGGGCTCATTGGATGAAAAGAATGATTGCAATGGTTTCACTATAAATTCTATTAGTGACAATCATGCGAAAAATATGCAAAACCCTAAGCTTGGAGGTGCTAGTTTTGCTATGTCCACTACTTGTTGCAATGATCATGAGTGGGGCAATGATTTTTCTTATGATCTTGAAAATTTGTTTAAGCCTCATGATGAATATGATATTTGCAATATTACTGAAAGTGGGTTTGGAGAAGTCATGACTTTAGTTGATGATAATCCCACTATTTTTTAAGAGCATCAACTTTGCATGCATGTGGATCATGAAAAGAATATCCTATGTGATAGTTATATAGTTGAATTCGAATATGATCCCACATGTAATTATTATGAGAGAGGAAAATATGGTGGTAGAAACTTTCATATTACTAAATCATGTCTCGTTATGTTGAGATTGCTATTGTCTCTTTCTTCTTCCTTGCATTTGGTAACTATTGGTTGTCTTGCCAATTTGTTCTCCTATAAAATGCCTATGCATAGGAAGTATGTTAGACTTAGATTCCATCACCTTATGCCTAGCTAAGGGCGTTAAACAATAGCGCTTGTTGGGAGGCAACCCAACGAATCTATCCTTTTTCTTTCTGTTTTGTGTTTTTCACACTTTCATAATTCTGTTATGATTGTGTTTTTTGTGTTTATTTTTGCATTTGTGCCAAGAAAAACCGTTATGATTAGTCTTGGGGATGATCGTTTGGTCATGCTGGAAAAGACAGAAACTTTCGGCTCACGAAATGAATTTTCATTTCTTTTCTGTAAGAGATTTTGAGTTGATTCTTTCTGCTGCTGATTGCTACGCAAATTATTCAGACTTTCGTTATTTTTCAGAATTTTTGAGGTATCAGAAGTATACGAAGTATACAGATTGCTACAGACTGGTCTGCTGTTAACAGATTCTGTTTTTGTTGTGTTGGTTGCTTATTTTGATGAAACTATGGATAGTATCGAGGGGGTATTAGCCATGGAAGATTGAAAATACAGTAACCCAACATCAACATAAGTAGAATTCAAGTTTGCTACAGTACCTAAGGAAGTGGTGGTTTGCTTTCTTATACTAATGATATCATGAGTTTCTGTTTAAGTTTCGTGTTGTGAAGTTTTCAAGTTTTGGGTGAAGTTCTTATGGACAAAAAGATAAAGAGTGGCAAGAGCTCAATCTTGGGGATGCCCAAGGCACCCCAAGAGATTCAAGAATGCCGTAAAAGCCTAAGCTTGGGGATGCCCCGGGAAGGCATCCTCTCTTTCGTCTTCACTCCATCGGTAACGTTACTTGGGGCTATATTTTTATTCACCACATGTTATGTGTTTTGCTTGGAGCGTCTTGTATCGTAGGAGTATTTTATTTTTGTTGTGTCACAATCATCCTTGCTGCACACCTAGAGAGATAGACATGCACTCACCGTGATTTTGTCGAGCTTCACTTATATCCTTTGGTAGACAATTCAACTCACATATGCTTCACTTATATCTTTTGAGCTAGTTGATTTTGCTCTATGTGCTTCACTTATATCTTTTAGATCACGGTGGTGTGTGGCTTGGTAGTTGATCTATGCTATGATATTAGTCTCAAAAAAGGGGTAGTTATCCAAAGGGATACGAAAACTTCCACCTTCATGTGCATTGAATAGTTAGAGAAGTTTGATTCATCTCAACTAGTTTTGAGTTGTGGTTGTGGTAATATTGAAGTTATATTAGTGAGGTATTGTGGATCTAGAAATACTTGTGTTGAAGTTAGTGATACCCGTAGCATGCACGTATGGTGAACCGCTATGTGATGAAGTCTGAGCATGATTAGTCTATTGATTGTCATCCTTTGTGTGGCGGTCGGGATCGCGCGGTTGTTTATACCTACCAACCCTTCCCCTAGGAGTATGTGTTGAATGCTTTGTTTCGATTACTAATAAAACTTTTGCAACAAGTATATGAGTTCTTCATGACTAATGTTGAGTCCATGGTTTAGATGCACTTTCACCTTCCACCATCACTATCTTCTTTAGTGTCGTGCAACTTTCGCCAGTGCACAAAACCCACCATTAGCCTCCCTCAAAACAGCCACCATACCTACCTACTATGGCTTTTTCAAAGTCATTCCGAGATATATTGCCATGCAACTACCACCATGACATGTGCCACCACGTCTACATTTCCATTGCATGATCATAAGATAGCTAGCATGATGTTTCCATTTATGTCTATGCCATGCTAGATCATTGTCACGGTACACTACCGAAGGCATTCCATATAGAGTCATTATTGCTCTAAGTTTTGAGTTGTAAGTGTGATGATCATCATTGATGGAGCATTGTCCCCTGTGAGGAAATAAAAGAGGCCAAAGATACCCACCAAAAAAATACAAAAAAATACAAAAAAGAGGCCAAAGAGCCCATCCAAAAAAATGAGAGAAAAAGAGAGAAGGGACAATGCTACCACCTTTCCACACTTGTGCATATTAAGCACCATGATCTTCATGATTGAGAGTCTCTCATTTTGTCACCACCATATAGCTAGTGGGAAATTTTCATTATATAACTTGGCTTGTATATTCCAATGATAGGCTTCCTCAAAATTGCCTTAGGTCTTCGTGAGCAAGCAAGTTGGATGCACACCCACTAGTTTTCTTTAAGAGATTTCACATACTCTTAGCTCTAGTGCATCATTTGTATGGAAATCCCTACTCATTCACATTGATATCTATTGATGAGCATCTCCACAGCTCACTGATATGCCTAGTTACTGTGACCATCTTCTCCTTTTTTTGTCTTGCAACCTCCACCACACTCCACACCACTTATAGTGCTAAAACCATGGCTCACGCTCATGTATTGCGTGAGAGTTGGAAAAGCTTGAGAAAGTAAAGGTTTGAAAACAATTACTTGTCCAATACCGGGGTTGTGCATGATTTAAATTCGTTGTGCAATGATGATAGAGCATAGCCAGACTATATGAGTGTGTAGGGATAACTTTCTTTTGGCCTTGTTATTTTGAAAGTTCATGATTACTTTGCTAGTTTGCTTGAATTATTATTGTTTCCACGTCAATAGCAAACTATTGTTTTGAATCTAATGGATCTGAACATTCACGTCACATAAGAGGAGTTACAAAGGACATCTATGCTAGGTAGCATGAAAGCATCAAAAATTCATTCTTTATCACTTCCCTACTCGAGGACGAGCAGGAGTTAAGCTTGGGGATGCTTGATACGTCTCAAACGTATCTG